>NC_091863.1:107364676-107667706 GCF_037783145.1 Equus przewalskii | reverse complement strand
TCATGGTTCAATTTTGGAAGATTGTATTTTTCTGGGAACTTATCCATTTCTTCTAGGTTGTCCAATTTGTTGGTGTATAATTGTTTATAGTAGTCTCTTATGATCCTTTGTATGTCTGTGGTATCAGTTGCAACTTCTCTTTCATTTCTGATTTTATGTATTTGAGCACTTTCTCTTTTTTCCTTTGTGAGTCTAGGTAAAGATTTGTCAATTTTGTTTATCTTTTCAAGGAACCAGCTCTTAATTTTTATTGATGTTTTCTGTTGTTTTTCAGTCTCTATTTCATTTATTTCTGCTCTGCTCTTTTTTATTTCCTTTCTGTTACTAACTTTGGGCTTTGTTTGTTCTTCTTTTTCTAGTCCCTTTAGGTGTACAGTTAGATAGTTTATTTGAGTTTTTTTCTTGTTTCTTGAGGTAAGCCTGTATTGATATGAATTTTCCTCTTATAACTGCTTTTGCTGCATCCCATAGATTTTGAAATGTTGTATTTCCATTTTCATTTGTCTCAAGGTATTTTTTGATTTTCCCTTTGATTTCTTCATTGACCCATTTGTTGTTCAGTAGTATGTTGTTTAATCCCTACATGTTTGTAATTTTTCAGTTTTCTTTTTGGGATTGATTTCCAGTTCTATACCATTGTACTCTGAAAAGATGCTTGATATGATTTCAGTCTTCCAAAATTTATTGAGACTTGTTTTGTGGCCTAACATATTATCTATCCTGGAGAATGTTCCATGTGCGCTTGGGAAGAACGTGTATTCTGCTACTTTTGGATGGGATATTCTGTATATATCTATTAAGTCCATCTGATCTAATGTGCCATTTAGAACTGATGTTTCCTTATTGATTTTCTCTCTGGATGATCCATCCATTGATGTAAGTGGGGTATTAAAGTCCCCTACTGTTATTGTATTGCTGTCAGTTTTTCCCTTTAGGTCTGTTAATATTTGCTTTATATATTTAGGTGTTCCTACATTGGGTGCATACATATTTATAAATGCTATATCTTCTTCTTGGACTGATCCCTTTATCATTATGTAATGCTCACCTTTGTCTTTTATGACAGTCTTTAAAAGTCTATTTATCACAGTGTTTTAAAGTCTGTTTTGTCTGATACAAGTATAGCCACCCTAGCTTTCTTTTGGTTTCCATTTGCATGAAGCATCTTTTTCCATCTCTCACTTTCAGTCTATGTGTGTCCTTACATCTGAAGTGAGTCTCTTGTGGGCAGCATATAGATGGGTCTTGTCTTTTTATCCATTCAGCCATTCTTTGTCTTTTGATTAGGGAATTTAGTCTATTTACATTAAAGTGATTATAGATACATATGTACTTATTGCCATTCTGTTAATTGTTTTCTGGCTCTTTTGTAGTTCTTCTCTGTTCCTTTCTTCTTCCCTTGCTCTCTTTCCTTGTAGTTTGATGACTTTCTTTAGTATTATATTTAGATTCCATTCTCTTTATCTCTTATGTGTCTACTATAGGTTTTTCCTTTATGCTTACCATGGGGCTCACATATATCAGCCTATTTATATACCAGTCTAGTTTAAGTTGATAGCAAGTTAAGTATTTTTGTTTTTGTTTTTGTTTTTTTGAGGAAGATTAGCCCTGAGCTAACATCTGCTGCCAGTCCTCCTCTTTTTGCTGAGGAAGCCTGGCCCTAAGCTAACATCCATGCCCATCTTCCTCCACTTTATATGTGGGATGCCTACCACAGCATGGCTTGCCAAGTGGTGCCATGTCCGCACCAGGGATCTGAACTGGTGAACCCCAGGCCACCGTAGCGGAATGTGAGAACTTAACCGCTGCACAACCAGGCCGGCCCCACAAGTTAAGTTTTAACGCATTCTAGAACTCTATATTTTTACTCCCCCATTCCCACATTTTATGTGTTTGATGTCACATTTTATATTTTTTATTTTGTGTATCTCTTAACTCATTATTGTAGTTCTAGTTATTTTACTAGTTTTGTCTTTTAGCCTTCATATTAGCTTTATAATTGATTAATCCACTACCTTTGAAATATATTTACCTTTACCAGTGAGAATTTTACTTTCTTATGTTTTCTTGTTACTAATTAGTACCTTTTCTTTTCAGCTTAAAGGATTCTCTTTAACATTTCTTGTAAGGCCAGTTTAGTGGTGGAGAGCTCTTTTAGTTTTTGCTTATCTGGAAAGCTTTTCATCTCTCCTTTGATTTTCAGTGATAACCTTGCCAGGTTGAGTATTCTTGGCTGGAAGGTTTTTATTTCAGCATTTGACTATATCATGCTACTTCCCTTCTAGCCTGCAAAGGTTCTGCTGAAAAATCTGCTGATAGTCTTATGGGGGTTCCTTGTATGTAACAAGTTGTTTTTCTGTTGCTGCTTTTAAGATTGTCATTTAAACTTTTGGCATTTTAATTATAATGTGTCTTGGTGTGGATCTCTTTGGGTTCATCTTATATGGAACTCTCACGGCTTCCTGGACCTGGATGTCTGTTTCTTTCCCCGAGTTAGGGAAGTTTTCAGCCGTTATTTCCTCAAATAAGTTTTCTGTCCCTTTCTTTCTCTTTTCTCCTTCTGGGACCGGTATAATATGAATGTTGTTCCACTTGATATTGTCCCATAGATCCTTTAAACTATCTTCACTTTTTTAAAATTCTTTTTTCTTTTTGCTGCTGTGTTTGTGTGAGTTCCACTGCCCTGTCTTGCAGGTCACTGATCCTTTCTTCTGCTTCATGTATTCTGCTGTTCAACCTTGCTAGTGTGTTTTTCAGTTCAGTTATTGTATTCTTCAGCTCTGTGACTGCTGTTTGGTACCTTCTTGTATTTTCGATCTTTTTGTTGAAGTTTTGTCTGTGTTCCTGCATTCTTCTCCCAATATCAGTGAGCATCTTTATAACCATTACTTTGAACTCTTTATCAAATAAACTACTTTCTTTGTTTCATTAAGGTTTTTTTTCTGGGGTTTTACATTGTTCTTTCATTGGCGACATATTCCTTTGTTTCCTTCTTTTTCTTGACTCGCTCTGTTTGTTTCTATGTATTAGGGAAACAGCTGTCTCTTCCAGTCTTGAAGAAGTGGTCACAGGAAAAGTAGGAGTGTTTTTCAGTCTGTTGTTTGTGCAGTGCCCTGGGGGGTGGTAGCCTATCAAGAACTGTCTCTCCAATTGTTTCAGTCCCCTGGGGCCTAGAAACATAAGCTCCCCTGGCCACCAGTGCAGGCATTCAAGGGACACCTCCTATGTGGACTGTGTATACCCTCTGGGTTTGGCAGAGCAGGCTGCAGTGGAGCACCAGGCTGGGTGATCCCACTCTCCATGTTTGGTGGGGCAAGGCTGCAGTGGAGCACTGGGGCCAGGCAAGTGGTGCTAGCAAGGTAGAGGAGAGTGCCAAAAATGGTGCTTGCCAGTGTGGGCTAGCAGGGTAGAAGGAGAGTGCGAAAATGGCGCCCACCAATACCTCTGTCCCTGGGGAGAGTTCCAACAGACCCCTTGCCCCTCTGGCAGATGCTTTAAGATTAGTTAATGCATATTTTTCACTTACGTTCTAGGTGCTTTTCAAAGTGCTACTTTTGCGCTGGGTCCTAAGGCAAGTGAGTTTGTATGCAAGCTCTTTAAGAGCAAAGTCTCAGTTTCCTACAGCTCTTTGGGTTTCCTGGATATAAGCCCCATTGGTTTTCAAAGCCAGATGCCTTGGGGGCTCATCTTTCTGTTGCGTTCCCAAATGTTGGGGTGCCTGATGTGGGGCTCGAATCCCTTGCTCCTCAGGGTGAATCCCCATGTTTGTTATATCCCTCCCTCTTGTGGGTTGCTGTGCCAGGAGTAGGGGATTTGGCAAGACCACGTCTCTGCCTCTCCCAGCAGTCTCATTGTGGCCTTTTTATCGTTTGTTGTGGGAGAGCTGTTCTGCTAGTTTTCAGGTCTTTTTCAGAGAGAATTGTTTTATATGTAGCTATAGCTTTGGTGTGATTGTGGGAGGAGGTGAGTTCAGGAGCTTTCTATGCAGCTATCTTGAAAGGCCTCTCCTGCATGCACTTGCTTTGACTTGGCCCCCTGTTGAGAATTTCAGTTTCAACCTGCAGTTTTATAATGGCCAGACTTAAACCCCTCTTCCCTCATCTTTTTACCATTTTTGTATGTAATTCCTTAACATGGTAGCTACCTGGAACATGATCTTTTTAAAGAAAATATTGTATTGGTAAGTTTCTAGATATTCTCTTTATTTTTATTTATTTGTTTTGAGGAAGATTAACCCTGAGCTAACATCTGCTGCCAATCCTCCTATTTTTGCTGAGGAAGACTGGCCCTGAGCTAACATCCGTGCCCATCTTCCTCTACTCTGTATGTGGGATGCCTGCCACAGCATGGCTTGCCAAGCAGTGTGTAAGTCCGCACCTGGGATCCGAACTGGTGAACCCTGGGCTCCTGAAGTGGAATGTGTGAACTTAACTGCTGTGCCATGGGGCTGACCCCTGGAGATTCTCTTTATTTCCAGGAATATTGTGAAATTCACAGTCAAACATTTTGATTCCTTTTGATACTTATGTGCATCTCACACACACATACACACACACACACACACACACACACACACACACACACTCATGCACACGCACTTTAATTCCACTGATGGGAGGGGATTGGGAAAATAAGTGAAAGTTGCCATTTAGGGAGTCACCTGCTAGCAGGGTTTGGAGATCACCAACCTAGCATGGCCTGGGTTTACTAAAATGCACCATTGCTTAGCATTGTGCACTCCTTGTATAGTAAGTGGCTTCTCAATAAACAAGACTAATGAATGAAATCTGTCCATTTAACCTGCAGTAGTGCAGTGGAGGCAAAAAAGCCTAGAATGTTCTTAGCAGTGGCAATGTCATTTCTGCTCCTATCTCACTGTGTTGGGTCACAGTTGAACTCAGGGACTTCACTTAAACCAGTGGTTCTGGAGGAGAGCACTCTAGCTGGCAAGCTGGCTTCCTGTTCTGCTGTAGGGACTGCTCTGTCAGAAAACGAGCTGTCACTGCTGGGGAGGTAGTTCTTTCCGCTTCTGTCGCCCTTCACAGTCTCAGCTCCTCTTGTATTTATAAGACTGCTTTAATAGTCTTGTCTTGTAATTACATCTGGAGACAGGAGACAGCATCTTTTGATAGTTCAAGTCCTAACGCATTTAAATTGCCCTCCTAATGCTGTAAAAGAGTCAAATTATATATTCTGGTTTTCACTAGACAGCAATAAATGTCAAGGTGCCATCCACTCTGGTATTTAACTCCTTGATGCCATCTGTTTGGGTGTTCCTCACATGGCCTGTACACTAGTGTTCTCCCATCTCCTGGCTCGAAAGGATCAAGTTGGGAGATAAATTTCACTATTCAAAGTATATTAAAAAGCAGAGGCAGTTTGTAAACATTGCTTTGGAGAGCTAGGCATAGCAATAAAGTCAAGGACAGGAACCTGATTCAGTAAAGGAAACATTTCACAAGATTGTCATCTACTTTATTTTTAAAGCCGCAATAAGATGTAACGATAAAAAGGCCAATGATGCATTTCAGCCAAGTGATATGAACTCTTGCTAAACCAATTAAACTGTCAGTATACTATGGTTTCACATTTTCTATAACATACTAGGTCACCTTAGGACACTTAGTCACTTATGACTTTTTACCACTGATGCAAAATCAATTTGGCAATTTATAATCTTACATTTCATTATGAAAGTATATTATTCTGCAAGAAAGCTGCTGGAAAAATGAGAGATTTCTGAAGCCCATTCATTCCTCTCCTGTTCAGATAGTCATAAAAGAATAAAACCACTCATGTTATCTGATGTTTTGAGACGTCTAGTAGTTTTTGATTTATATGATTTTTTAAAAAAAGACATACCATGCATACAATTTCAAACCCCGGATGCAATTCTGAATGTTAGATAAAATTTTGGACGTTAAGAAGTGAGAATTTTGACTGAAAAGTTCACTTTTTCACCTACTTTTTAAAATTTTTGAGTGTGTGGGCTGAAAGAAACCCTTGCTTATGTATGCCAGAGAGTAGGCTTTTTTGGTGTCCTGTATTTGGAATTTGGAGCTCCACCTCTTCTCAAAGAGAAGGAGCAGATGGTTATTCATATTTAATACCATCACAGTTTTCAGTTTACTTTTTGGAAATTGTGAGTTATAGAATGATAAACCGGCTGTATTTGAGAGAGGGGTGCGGACGAAGGAAGAGGAAGGGTTGGAGGCTTATTATTATTATTATTATTATTATTATTAAAACTTTCGTTAGGAAATGCCTTCCCTTCTTCTCTCTACAACAAATATGACACTGTTTTTGGAAAAATCAATGGCAGTAATAAAATGCACATGACAGATCCTTAGTTTTAGGTGCTCATTAGCACAATAGAGGACAGATCTGTTCTCCTAAGATCATGTGGCAAACAAGAGCATAATTGCCATTGACTGTATAGCCTGTTTCTTCTGTTATGAACTCAACACGAGTTCCCTTTAACCCTCCCTTATGACTATTAAGCACTCTTATAAATACGTATCCCCCACCCGCCACAAAACCCCCAGCTTAAATCAGATTCGTGCTTTGTGCCTCTGGCAACTATGGCCGCGTTAACATTGAACTATTTAAATTTGAGATTTAAACTTGAGGTTCTCTTCTTTTTTGATTTAAGTCATAGTTACAGGATAGGTAGGGACTATCAACTGTATGAATTTCAATTGAGCTTGTGATCAAGCGTCTTTAGTTTGCACATAATACAAGGACTGTGTGCACGACTTAGGTATTTGCCTACCCCCATTGTCTCAGGTATTTCCACTCTCATTGGCATCTCTCGTGTTTGTGTATTCTTTCTCAGACTGAACACATAGGAACACAGTGAATGAAAGAGAAACAGAGTACAAATTGAATAATTAAAATAAGAGTCACTTCGCAGTTTCTATCTTGCTGAGAAAGGTGTTAGAACTAGGTTTAACTGACTTTCTGTGACAAGGTATGGGAAGAGACGCTTGCACCTGCGCTGTCTCAAACTCACAACAACCTTGTGAGGTAGGTAATATTGTTCTCTACTTTAGAGATGAGAACTGCGGCTCAGAGAGATTAAGTAATTTGCCAAGGGCATAATGCTAGGAAGTGGTAGAATTTAGTTTCCAATTCAGAACTTTGACTCTAATTCCTGTACTCTGTTCACTCCATCAGAGTTATTTATTATTGTCGATACACTGAAGTCTTAATAAGCCAGACTTCATAGGGAATGGTAGAAGGTGAGCAAATAAACACTTTGGGCTGTGTTTTAAAATTAAGAATAATTTATTGATATAATAAATATTAACTTTAGAAAATTCAAAAATACAGATAAGATAGAGAAGAAAATAATTCACTCATGATACAAAGACCCAGAGATAACCACTCTTAACAGCTTGGTTAATAGACTTTTTAATAGATAATATTTGTGTATATATATATATATTTTAAACAAGGCTTGTAATGTACATGCCATTTTATACCTAGCTTTTAAAACAACCTAACAATATTTTGTGAACATTTCCCCATGTTATCACATTGATGTCATCATTATTTTAGCAGCTGTGCAATATTCTGTTGTCTGTGTACATATTTAACCAATCCATCTTGGAGGTCTTAATGAGAACCAGTCCTCTGGTTTGAGAATGCTCCCTTGGTGTCACAAAATGCGTGGCAATGTGGCTTGTTAAAATATTCAGAATATGCGTTTCATTATATTTCATTATATTGTGTACATATATGTACACAATAATGTACATAATGTTACATACTTTTTTTCAAGCTGGTGGTTTCCTAAGACATGGCCCAAAAGTCTGACTTTCAAAGCTTCTGCTTAGACATCCACAGGTAATGCTAAAGCCAGTAATCCCTGACAGTGGCAGCTAGAAGCATGGGGGCCCAACACCAGGTATAATTTAAGGGAAACAGAAACTCTCTTTTCCCTGGAATTCCCATTGGAAGAGTCCTCTGGGTTGAGCTACTGAAGACTTTGGTTAAAAGGCAATCGTTTCTGTTTGATCAGTGTTGTGTCTGTTAAATCAATTTGGTTCATCCATATGATGGAATATTATGAAGCCATTAACAATGATGTTTTCAAAGAATATTTCATGACATGAAAAAATGATCATGATATAGTGTTGAAATTTTATAAGGAATGAGATATAAATCTATCTATATATAGTTTTTTTAGTTTGGTAAAAACATGTACATCTATGTTGAAATATCTAAAAATATATCATTTTTATTTCTCTTTATATTTTTTGAAAATTGTATAGCAATATATATTTTTACTATGAAAAAGAAATAATCTTTCTTGAGTAAGGAAAACATCAAATCATTACTTAATGCTCAAATTTTTAAAAAGTAACATTTTTGATTATTTACTATGTGCTAGGCACTGCATTCATATCTTAATCTTCACCACAACACTGCAAGTTACCATTATTGACAACTTGTGGAAGTGATTCGCCCAAGACCACACAGATTGGATGGGACAGAGCCAGGATTTGAACTAAAGTCTATTTATTTCCAGAGCCTCTGTGACATAAGACAGAGTGGGGACAAGATATAGGGAAGTTTATTTTTTCTTAACTGGTTGAAAACCAAGCAGTCAAAGCAGTACTGGGACAAGAAAATACAAGTTAATGACCAGGGTATAGGTTTAGGGCATTTAGGCTAGTGAAACTTGGGAGGTCCTTTGGCGCCAGGGTTAGCCCAGGGGCTTTGCATCCCTGGGGTTAATAATATCTAGCCTCATAGCGCTATTGTGAGGATTAAATGAGACAATGTGTATAAAGGGCACATGGTACATGCTTGCTCAATAATGGTAGCTAGTATTATTATTTCTCTTATTTAGGACCTTGCTTGTTATAGGGATTAGAGGCTCCCAGAAGCCTGAGGCAGGACATGTTTACCCTAGTGAATCCTGTCACATCTTAATAGTCCTCAAACATTCCTGACCAGTTGAAATGCCTTTTATTTGAACCATTCAAATAAACAAGCCCTAATCAGCTTTGTGGACCCTACCAGCTTTTCCAGAAAACTACTCTGCTTTTTGGGCTGTTATTTATTTACTCATTGAAAATAGGGACTTTGTGTAATACAAGGGAAGCAGGAGGCCATTGGTTTGGAGTTAATAGGCTAGCTTTTTTTTTTCCCCTTTAGACCTGAGGAGGCTTGATTGGGTTACGCTCCTTTAAGATTCTTGGAGAGTCTGGGAATTTTGAGAACAAAAGCTCTGCGGGGAGGCCACCAAAGAGAGCAGGCTCTTCACCAATCTTTGTACATGCTTAAATTTTTCATTCTGTTTTTTTCTTCTCTTCAGTCCCTAGAATTGAGTGGCATTATCTTGAAGCCTTGGAGATTTAAGAAATAACCAAGGTTGGCCTCTCTTTGTTGAACTTATGAAAGCCATATTTAGTTTTAGGAGGAATGTGTTTTTCCCTTGGGAGGCCTCTCTATACCTGCAGCCATCAGAAATTCCATATTAAAATCCCACATTTAAGACTTTACGGCTAAAGTCTGTTTTTGCGTGTCTGGACCAAGTCCAGCTGTCAGACTGAGATGTTATTGACTTTCTCTTCTCAAGTGAGTGGTTTGCATCTACTGGCTCCATTTCTTCACTGCTCACTCCAAAACACCTTGTAATCTGGCTTCTGCCACTGCCTGTTTACTAAAATTTCTCCCCTGCAAGCTTACTAACAATTGATTTTTTTGCTGAATTCATTGGGGCTTACCTTTGTTTCTCCCCCTTGAACGTTTCTCTTGCCTTGGCTTCTGACACTACATGTCTGTTTCCCTCCTACCTCTCTGAGCATTCCTTTTCTCCTTTTTGATGGCAAATCCTCTTCCATCCAAATGGATGTGACTGTTCTCCAAAGGGATGTCTTTAGTGCTCTCATCTCCCTCTACTCTCCATTCATTTTCACGGCTTCCACTGCCACCTCGATATATTTAACTCTCCAGTTCTGACTTCTTACCCATGCCCCAGTCCTATATTTCTTATGGCCTAATAATAATTAAAATGGTCTTCTCTGAGTCAGGCATTGTGCTGTGTACTATCTATCTATCTATCTATCTTCTCTCTAATTCTCACAACACTCTGAGGCAAATAGTCTTAAGCCCATTTTACATAAGAGGAAACCAGCTCAAATAAGTTACATACATTTGTATTTTCCCATTTAGCTCTCCTACCATCAACCGAAACTCAACAGGTCCTAAAGAGAATTCCTTCTTCTCTGACTCCAAACTCCGAACTCCTTCTCACTTTAAGGCGGTGTCACTCTCCCACTTTGTGTTATATCACTTGCAGGCTGAGTGTTGAAAATCAGACAGATAATTGTTTTGGAATAATGCCCTCCTTCCCCAATATAAGCAACCTTCCCAAATCCCCCAAGCCCAACTCATTACAACCTCATAGCTTGAAAATTAAAGTTCAAGCTATCCTACAGACGAGCCGTTCCCAACCATTATGAGCTAAGTCTGATAACTTTCACACACTGCGTGCTCTGAGCTGCCCAGAGTTAAGCATAGTTCTCAGCCCTAGCTGTGCTTTCTGCAGTCCTCAAGATGCACACTTCCTAGGAAGGTCCCTCCCATAGGCGGGGCTATCCTAGCTTCTGCACAGTTCCTAGTGCACCAACGGTAATCCCACCCCTTTCTTCTCTCTTCCACTAGAAAGTCTATTGGAATGTGAATAATTTAGCGATGGTATTTCTATAGTGTAGGAACAACTTTCAATTTGCTATTTTGTTTAAAGAAAATTACTTATAAATGTTGGTAGTTCAGTATTAGTAACAGCTGACGCAAAACACGTATTCACAGCTGATGTGGACATACCAATGTGTTGAGAAAATGATTTTGAAAACCACTTCCACAGATTATTAGGGAAGGCCCAAATGCCCTTTGGTAAGAGTTAGCTTTCTTCTCTGTGTGGTGTATTTGCCTAATGCTACAAAATTTTAAACTTGACGCTACTTAAGAATCAGAGAAGTGATAAACTCCACATCTTTTTGAAGTCCATAACGGGATCACCAGGCGACAACATCTCACTGAGGATTCTCCGCGTGCCAAACCAAATGCTTTACCTGGGCTGTTTTTCCTCTGGTAGCATCTCTGAGGCCACTTCATTTTTTAAAAGCAGAAATCTGCCATAGCTGCCATCATTTTCAATGGGAGCAGTCCAGAAGGTCAAAAGTTCAGTTATATACCATTCTTGTGATGTCAGGCGAAAAGAAAGTTTGGACCCATTGAGAAATTTAGGTTATCTGTTCAGTACTTCACTTTCTTCTATTAGTAAGCTATGGGAGCCCAGAATTGCAGTGACACTGCTCTTTAATCAGACTTGACTAGGATGGCAGCACCGTGTCAAAAGAGAAACATATTCAGATTAGCCTTTGGTGAATTGTCTTCTTAATAAGGAAATTAGAACATACCTTCTTTTTTCTTTTAAATCTGAGGATCTGGGTATTTAATCACTGTCATGAAAGGAAGATAAAAGGCTGATGTGTTTTCCAGGATATTAACCTTTATCTAGTTGAACAAATGTGTAAATTTGTCCTGTATGTACTGCATACATATATACTTTGTCTGCAGCTGGCACAGTGCCTAGCGTATACTTGGGGCTCAATTAAAATTTGTAGAATGAATTTTTTATTTTAGCCAAATGAAGATTAAAAAGTTCTGGGTTGCTAAGACATGTTTCCTATGGTGGTTAGCATAGATAAAAGTTTGATGGAGGTAAAATCTAATTTGAAGAAAAAAATCGCTAAAATGCTTATGTTTTAAGAAAAGCTTTATTGTAAAATGTCAAACATTAACAATAACTCACCAGGCCACTTTTTTCCTTCTTGAATTATAACATAGAGAATGTTTTTCACATTTGACTTGACGCACACCAATTAGGTCAAGGGCAGTGGGGAGGAGGTGAAGTTGAAAAGAGAATCACTTGGAAGCATCACTCTATCTGGCATAATGAGTTATGGAGGACCTTGCATCCGATTCTCTTGGGCCGTCCCTGCAATTTCTGTGTCCTGCAAGCACAGAGTTTGGCCTGATGCTGGTTAGAGTCTGACCAGCAGCCAAGGTTACCCGTGATGTCCTATGCTCCTCAGAGTAAAGTTATAGAATAGAAGCCTAATTACAGCCAGTTTAGTTCACAAAAGGGAAGCCAATTCAATTGAAAATTGGTTGTAAGTGCCTACTATGTGCTTGGATTGTGTGATGTCTTCTGTGGAAGGATGAGATATGGTCCTTGACCCAGAGATGCTTAAAGGCAAGGCAGTTACAAACAAAATAGTTAAATAACCGTACCAGGTAGCTTGAGAAGGAACTATGAAGATCATTTGGTGAAAAACTTCCCAGTTACGAGGAAGATGGACTCAGTTTAGGAATAGGATTTCCCAAGGTTTGCCAGGCAATTGATAGAAATTGCAACTAGTACACAAGTCTTCCAACTTCTAGATACTTTTTTCATTCTATCATATAGGTGGTTATATGATATTTTGACAAGCTTGCTTTCATGAGCTATTTCGATGCTGGGAACTTTTTGATGAGACCATTTTAATATGGGAGGACTTCTGCAACAGCCTGCAAAACAAATAAAATATTCAGCTACTTTTTTTTAATTACCACCTAATGTGCAAAACAGACAGTCTAGCACCATCCCTCAGCTTCGCCTCATCCCTCAGCCTTGAGGGTGGAGATCAGGGATGAGGTGGGAGTGGGGTCAAGGATGGAATGGGCGTCATGGATGGGGTAAAGCTTAGAGAAGGGATGAGGGATGGGGTGGGGGGTCAGGCACCATCTGGCAGGCAAAGCACACATTGCCAGGAGTCATATGTTTCCCACACTTGCTCATCTTTGAAAGGCCATTAATCATTCTGGGCACATTATCTGCTCATTCACCGAGAATTCTTTTATTTCTTGAGTAGTCTATTTCTTAAAATCTCTGATTCCAAACTTTCAAGGGACAGGAATGGAGTGGGGAAGGATATTTGGGTCACAATATGGTCCCATAGTCTCAGATCCCAGCTTCATCTGGAATCTTTGAGTCAATGTCTATCAGTTCTCTCATTAATATTCCGTATAAAACACTATGGGAAAGTAGTATACTTCTGCTTTTTTAAAAATTGTAAAGCTTCGATATCATGATGTTTTGAGGGATTAGGACTGGTAGGCTCTTTTGAGATTTATCCTCTTTCAAAATCTAACAAACGTAAAACTATTTTTTTCTGATTATAAGTGTATGAATTTTTAACTTTCTCAATGCAGTTTTTAATGTAAAATTACTTTTTAAATTTACCTCAAATATAAAGAATCTAAAGGCAAAAAATGACTGCATATTCAAGTATGTTCATATTGAAGAAAGTACAAAGTCCCCCATAATGTGGGGGAGGATTGAGGAAAGAGCGTCAGGGAAGTAAGTGATAAACAGCCTCTAGTAGTCTGTTTTTGTCACGGCTGCATCATGATGTCCGCATCAGAACACTGTGCCAGAACGTCAAATATAAATATAGGATGTCTGGTTTTGAGCAAAACATTTGAGAATCCTCTCTAAATCTTTGTGCATAAGATTGTGAAATTTGACTGCATAACTAGTAATTAGTCAGATTCACAGCTGGGTGAACAACTGATTCAGTGTCAACCGGGAGGAAGATGTTTTTAGTGAAGGGCCATAGGACTGTTTTTGGCTCTACCTGGGCATTCATTCATTGAACAAATACTGAGCACCCACTATGTAAACGGCACCCTACTTAGCACTGTGGGGAATAGGAAGATGTCCTGAAGGAGCAGATTCTTGATAACAATTGATCACAAAGACAGGCTTTTCCCTTTACAGATAACACAAAGCTGGGTGGCGTAGTTTAATATATAGGATGACAGCATCCAGATTTAAAATGACCTCAACTTGTAGGAACTCTAGGTCAAAACCTACAAGATGAAATTTAACAGTGATAGATGTAAAGTCTTGAATTTAGGTTTAAAAAATTGCATATGTACAGGATATGAGAGATGTGACTTGGCAGCAGTTTATGTAAAAAGTTCTTGGGGATTTAGTTGATCACAAGTTTAATATGAGCCAACAATGTGGTGTAGCTTATTTTTTTTTTAAAGCAAAACAATTTTAGGCTGTATTAGAAGCATGTGTGCTGATCAGACCACATCTGGAGTATTATGTTCAAGTATAGTCACCACATTTTATGAACATTGACTAAGTTGAGGATATCCAGAAGATAGTGACCAGGATGGGTCTGAAAAGCATGTCTCATGAGAAAGGGTTGAAGGAAAGAATGGGGAAGATTTAGCTTTTGCTTTAGGGCTCAGACTTAGACTCTTCAAGTTTTGGTTACGTTCTGTTGCCATGTACTCCCATACTCCTCTGGACAGCCCTCATGCCTGCCTCACTAGACGAGGGCTTTTTTCAGCAGGGTGGGTGCTCTGTGTTCACTGGGACATCCGTGGGGCCTAGCACCATGCACGATAGAGAATGAGTGAGTGAAATTTCCAAGTGTGAGGGCCTTACATCCAGCTGGGGAAAACTGATAAAGAACTATAATGGATGGCATCTATGGTCATTAAAATAACGAACGGAAAAGGAACTTAAAACTTCCTAAAAGTTTTTGAATGTTCTTTTTTTTCTCATTTTCTTTTGGCCTCTGCTGGAACCTGATACTAGATTTGCACGTCTGCTTTAACAGAAACCTTAAAAAGCATTCTCTCCAAAACTAGTATTTAAAAAAAATGAGTCAAAGTTCAGGCACTAGTATCAAGGAGATGCAAATGAAAACAATGAGATAACATTTTTTTACTTGCAGATTAGGAAAAGAGTATATTAAAAAATAATATCCACTTCCAGTGACGATTTAGTAAAATGGATGCACTCGTACGTTTCTGGTACAACCCTTTTGGAACAGCAGTTTGGCAATATGTATTATCAAGGGCCTGAAAATATTCATGGATTGATCCAATCATTCTATTTCTGGGACTTACTCCTATGAAAGTCATCCTGAATACAGAAGGAAAAAAAAGCCTTATGGACAGAGGTGTTTTCTGATAACAAAAAATTGGAAACAGCAAAATATTTAATAATAGAGTGAATGGTTATATAAACTGTGATATGTCCATTTGATAGAATGTTATAAAACTATTATAGTTTGTCGTTTCTACAGGATATGAAACTGTGTGTGTAGTCTGATACCACTGTGTGAAAATAAATAAACCTAAACCTGTATATAGAAAAATCCTGGAAAGTCTTATACCAAAATGTCAACAGCGGCTGTTTTTCAGTGTGAGATGATCAATTATTTTTGCATTTGGTCTCCTTTTTTGCATTTTCTATATGTTTTGTTAAAAAGCATTTTTGTATTGAAGACAATTTATAATGTGCCCTAGCACATCTAGGAATAAACCCACAGAGTGCAGGTCTTCAATACCCCTGTGTATCGCCAGCCATGTCAAGAGCATTCTGAAATTGTGAGGAAAAAGCAAACCCAAACATCTTCAGAGCAAAACTAACTTTAATTCTAAATTTAATTAAAATTAATTTTAATTCAGGACATATGTATGTAAATATACATCATGAATACTTTTAGATCAAGGGTATCCTACCAAATTTCACAAATAAAAGATGATACAACTCTTAGAAGGAAAAAAAGGTCAGCATCGCAGATTCTAGAAAGCATCCCAGATTCTAGAAAGCCAGGTTCCTTTTGGAAATAGTGATGAAAAAGTGCCTTGTAGGTAGCAGGCACTTAATAAACTCTTGAATGACTGGCTCCTGGAGATGACGAGGGAAGGATGAAAGATGGATTGCAAATGGATAAGATCGAATGGCTTGATGTATACTGGAAGAACCTAGATATCAGGTATTATCTTGTTAAATCAAAATCTGTTCTACTGGATATTTAGATATTGCTCAGATGTATCAAATTTCAAGCTGTCAGACCTCTGTATACTGTAAAAATGCATCCATTACAAGTAATTTGCACTAACCCATGACTCTAGACGTTCAATCCAGTCCAATTTTCTTCTTCTATCAAAATTACTAGTAGCTTTCCCAATATCCATTGTTTAATTTAACATGCAGTTTGCCTTCTACAAAGAAGACATGCTCAGAGGCACATTGATGCAAACTTCATCGTGGCCTACATATTAATGCAGCCTGTCCCCTCCTTTTTCTCTAATGACAGCAGAGATATCTTGGTCCTTGAGTCACTTGCATTATCATCGTTTTTCTTCCTTCCAACTTAAAAAAAAGGACACTGCAGACCTCAGAAAACTGAATGGTTGTAAATTTTTTTTAACTTTTTTTTTTGAGGAAGATTAGCCCTGAGCTAACTGCTGCCAATCCTCCTCTTTTTGCTGAGGAAGACTGGTGTTGAACTAACATCTGTGCCCTTCTTCCTCTACTTTATATGTGGGACGCCTGTCACAGCATGGCTTGACAAGCGGTGCCATGTCTGCACCCAGGATCCGAACCAGCGAACCCCAGGCTACTGAAGTGGAATGTGCGCAGTTAACGGCTGTGCCACCAGGCCGGCCCAGTTCTAAATTTTGTCTGTCATGTTTTGGGAGGAGGATGAGCATTCTACTGGGGTAAATGACAGATCTGGTTTCATTGAGAATGTTCAGAATGTTTGAAGATAATCTAGATTTGAAGAAAGTGGAGTTTTTATACATGCTCACATTTGATGACCCCACTCTTTGTTACTTACGGTTCTGCTTAGCATGAATTTCTATCTCTGTAGAATTAATTTTCTCCTCTGTTTTTGTGTATATCGCATGTTAAGGATAACAAGGACAATACTATTAAGAGGATAAATTTAATAACAACTATTTCTGTTCCTTGCCTATTATTTGTCCTTTTTTCTCCCCTCTCCCATGTTTTTTTCCCCTCTTATTTTAAATATTTTCATCTTTTCTTGTATCACCTTGTTTCTGTCTCAACGGGAAGCAAACTGTTCTTCAGAACGGGTCAATTCCCTTGTTTTTTACCCCAAATCTCTGCTAAAAGAAAAAAAATTCACATAGCATTGGATTGGCTTTTCTACAGAGCCAAAGAAATGGGGAGTCTTTGAGAATGGATTTGATATGTATTTTGTTTTAAGATGTTCTAGTCTGGTTGATGCCGACAAGAGATTTTCCATCTGATAACCTGAAGGTGTGATCTCCCTGGGATGAGTATTCTTAAATGGGGATCTGGATAACTTGAAAGAAAGCCGTGTACTTCAAAGCTCCTTTCACCTCAACTGCAGTTAACTTTACAGTCTCACTGGTCTGGCAAGTGTTAACAGCTTGATCATTTGCCTGCAGATAACTCCATTGGAACCTGTAGATTATTTCAGTGGGGAATAGCCAGTGGGGCTTTGATCTCCATATAGATAGAGATAGAATAATTCAGAAAGAATTCTCTTGGAGTGATTTATGGCAGAGACAGCACAATTTTATGAATGTTTTCCCCCAGTATGTCCAAAATATGCTGGCAGATCTCAGTAGAAGATGCACTTTTTCCATTGTTCCAACTCCCCTATGAAATGAGATTCTTGATTACATGATTTTTTGACCTCTTTTTAAAAAAAAAAATAAAATGGTTTTAAGAATAATTGTCTGCTGATAGTTAAACATGTAAAATATTGGTACCTGGTGAAGACGGGGAAAAATTTATTTTGAAAGGAGCAGATGGTACCCCATGGGGTGAAGATGATGTGGTAAATTTGCTTTCTTTACTGTGTGCATAAGGTCATGTGCAAATGGCCAGAAAGCAAATGAAAGGTACCCTCGAGGCCTTTGCACTTAGATGTCAACTTTCTTTCAGGAAAGGCTATTTCTCTTTATTTTTGTTTTTATACAGATCTAGGCCCCAATGTTGTTTGTTAGTTTCTCTTTTTTATTGCTGCTTATTTAGTGCTGCTTCATCAAGGGCTTAGGGTTCTCTTTGAAGTATCTGAGTCCCACCTCTATAATGCAGTTTTTTTAACGCCCCTAGTGATAAACTAGACTTGAGCCAGTAACCCAGCTAGCATATTTTGTCTAACTGCCTTCTGCCTTCTCTGCAACATTTGAGTCCGTGGGGGTAGATATGCTAGAATGACTATTGGTGGGAGGCACATTTCCTCCTCAGTGGCTTTGTTATTCTTGGGAACATCTTCCTGTCTCTCTGGGTAGCTAAAGACTATCCATTTTCACCCCTAAGACCTACCTCCTCCTCTCCATCTCAAACTGGCGTCTTTCCCATGTCTGACCTCTGAGAGCATTTACTGCCTGTCTGATGGTAGTCTCAGCACTTAATTTTATACCCTAGTCCTTCCTTGTATTTTCCTTTTTGCTTCCAAATTAGTTTGCAATGCTCTGAAGGGGAAGACCATGTTTTACAGAATAATTCCTTTATTAACAAGGTGTACATGGTCCAGTGACATGCTTTGTTGTCATAGAGTTTGTGACCAGAGAAAGAAATGTTATAAGAAACACAGGGCTCCAGGATGTCCTGGTGGGGGATTGGTTGGTACAAAGATTTCATTAAATACTAATTAAAATAATGTCAGATATAACAGAAAACATAAAGTGAATATCCATGAGAGTGTTAATGTTTATTTTAAGGTTATAGCAGATTTTGTTATTTGAAACACTTCCGCTGTACTTCTATTCTGTCCTTTAGATTGCTTTGGGGATTTGTACCTCAATACTGGCGTGTCTGTTGCCAGAGGCTCAGGGGTTACGTGGATGGAGATTTGTGGTCCCTTTGCCATCCTGAGCCAGGCTAGGAAAATCAGTCACTGCTTGTCTGCTGCCTGGGGCCACTCAGACCACCAGCCAGAGAGCAGGTAGTCCTGTGAGCCAGGTCATTGGTGCCTTCCCTGCCCTTCCAGCTACAACTCTGTGTGTGTCTGCCTCTCTTCTCAGCCTCTTCTGCTCGGCATCAGGGTCGAGGTCAGTCAGAATCCATAGCTAGATTTTAGAACAGTGAGGGAGTGGAAAACTGAGCACCAGAAAGGCAAGTAAGAAAGGGGAGGGGTGGAATGGTGTGAGTCAGCCCCCTATTGGCTCCCCACAGTGTTGCCCTTTCCTTCTCTGCCAATGACTTGCTGCAAAGGAGATACGAGTCTCTGTTCAGTAATAGAGATGTGCGCAAAAACATATTTATAAGGGGGTTCAGTTCATTGCAGCATTGTTTATGATAGAGAACAATTGGGAATGGTTGTGTAGAGCACACTTTGATAAAGTCATTAAAAATGGTGTTTTCAAAGATTTTTAATGACAGTGAGAAATGGTCACAAAATAATACATGTAAAAAAGCAAGACATCAAGCAATACTCTGATCTCAGTTGACCATCTATAATACACACAGAGAAAGTACTATAAGGAAATGTACTGAAATATTAATGGAGATTATTTTTGAGGGTGGAATCATGGATAGTTTCTTCTCCATATCATATGTTCTAAAATTTCTATAATGCAGATTTATAATTTTTATAATCAGAAAAATAAAAAGAAAATATTCCTTACCACCATCTTCAACGTGCAAACCCACATGCCAAGATGGAGACAATTATCTTTTTCTGAGAATAAAAGTAATATATTTGCATTAAGGAAAGTTTTTTAAATAGAGAAAAAAGAAGGAAAAATAACAGCAATGAGGTGTCTTAAAATGTCCTTCTTTCAAACTCCTTTCCTTTTCAGAAAGGCTTACTTGAAGTGTCACTGTAGTTTCTGTTACCTGATAAGATAGTGAGGGCTCAAATATGGGGTTAATACAAGATATTTTAAAACAGGTCCTTATATTTAGATGGCATCTTCATATATGATTTTTAGAAATGGAAAGGGCTTTATGTATCTTCTGGCCCAACCCTGGGTAAAGTCCTACAGTAGTCTTTAACAGTATTCGTTGCTAGGCACAGTTCTAACACACCTGAGGCTCAGACAGTCTAAGTGACTTGCTTCAGGTAAAAAAGCCAGCTCAAGAAACCTGGAGATACCCAGTCTTTTGCTCTATCAGTTATATTTCCAATGAGGAAAGATATTTTTGACATTCTAGGCGTAGTGGCTTTCTTAAAAACATATACCACACATTTCTTTTCTGAAAAAAGGAATTACCTTTTGTTTTCCTCTTCAGATATATACCTTAACACAGAAATATCTAGAGACAAATTAAAGATGTATGTGTGTATACATATGTATGTGAAATGAGCAAATTATTTGCTTTGATGAAATAAAAAAACTTGGTGCTTGTGTTTGAGAGTGTTTCCAAATTAAACAAAATTCTCTAATATTAAGTAAATATTTGGTGTGAAAATTCACTTAGGTTAATGTGTTCTAAGCCTTTGTGCTATACTCTCTTTCAAACAAATTAGAATTATTTGACTTATAGTTAATTTCTGAATCAAAACAGCATTTTAGATGCCTTTGAATACATCTATCATAGACATGGTTCTTTTGGTGGGTTTTTATAGTGGTATGTTATTGGATTAATGAGAAATACTATCATTCTTTTATTCAGTCTGCCTCAGAGACAGAAGGAGGTGGTTTGATGCAAACTGAAATTCCTGGAAAACCCATGTGATTGTCTTTATGAGCAATTTAACAACATACTCTTCCAAGGAAAGAGAGATGGACAATACAAAGCATAATTTACTTTAAAAAATGAATCCTACTTTGTAAAGTTCCCAGATTCCTTCTGGGTGGTGCCTGGTGGGCCTCTTGGTATTAGCAGTTTGGTGTTTGTCAACTCCAGCCCAGTTGGAGCTTGTTTGGAAGCCCGCTTTGCTCAGTGGTGGTGACTCTGCCACCACCAAGTAGCCAAGAGAACTGAGCAGAGGGATCTCCATGAGAGAAGGTTTCAGCAAACGAGGAGCCCTTAGAGAACCTTTAAAATGGCCCTAGGTAAGATCTCATATCCTGACATCAGTTTCCTCCCTCCTTTTGTTGAAGGAGCATTTTGTTGGAGGAGCATTTGAGAAGGATATTGATTTTCACCTGACTAGGAAGATGTGGGTTGGTAAAAGGTTGAAGGAAGATGAAGCCTTGTACTTTTGTTTAGTCCTTCTACATAGAGTGAGGTATATACATCTGGCATTTTCTCAGGCGCCACAGTTAATCTGTCTGGATGGCCTCTGACTCTTAAGAAAAAGTGTGTGGAGTTACTGCTTTCTTCTTGCTACCACCACTTGATTATACTTCGTTATTGAAAACACATCCGTTTTTCCCCAACAGACTTTTTGCACAGGGCCCTGTACGTGCCAGGTAATCAATAAATATTTGATTGATTATCTTCTAAGTGAAAATTCAACATTTAACATTCAAATAGTGAAGTTCCCTTGTGCCAAAAAACAAAGAAGTCTCTGCTAGGAGAATGCCTGCTTGAATACTTGGAACCAGCTCCTATAGGTCAATTGGCATGTGTGTGTTCTGCTTCTAGGCTTTAGTTTAAGTGGAATTTAATAACGAGCAGGCTATTAGTCAAACCACTAGTTTAACAGCTACCTAGAGAATCGGGATATTCCAATAGCTGGTGGTCGACCTGGAATCCTGGAATTCAGTTAAACTCTTTATTGAACATTCCTTGAACTAGGCTTCTGGGTTGGCTAGTGGTGGAGGGTGGGAGGTAGCGTTTACATACAATAATGGTTCAGACTTAGTCCCTGTTCTCTTACAATCTACTAGACTGGGATTCATGGAAGAAGATTGATAACGTGCAGTTTGAGGAAGACACACTTTGACGACCAGAAGAAATGTGTACTGGAGTTGGTTGGTAGTGGCTATGAATGTCAGGTTCCTGAGGTGCTGTAACAAGGAGAAAAAGGAGATGTGTGAGTGGAGGGAGCAGCAAGAAACAATGGAAGAAGGAACATGGGATGGCTGTAAGAAGGTAGATGTGGCGTCGGAGAAGTAGGGCTCTGTTCAGTAACATGTGCTGAGGTTGGCTGGGGATGTCACAGAGCACATCCAGCTCCGTGTCCCACACTGTATGAGACTGATGTTCCTTATAATGAACCAGAGCCATTAAATAGTTTCTTCCATATACAGAGCTCCATTTACAGAGACAAATGTAAGAAATATCCATACAGCAATGTCTAAGTATTTAAAAAGTTACTTTTTATCCAGAAGACCTCAATCTGCAAATACTTAACAAGGTCAGACATCGTGGGGGATACAAAAAAAACATGTGTGTGCCTTTGAGCAGTTTACTTAGCTGGGAAGACCAGACGTATACAAATGAAAAGTTGACTCTCCTTACAAGGCCATACAGGCCATTGCTTATAGAGAGTAACTGCCAGTGCACTCCAGGGGATGGCCAGCTCCCGGGGGGCCTTCGGCAGTCAGGAAACATTTCTAGATTCTTGAGCTGGCCTCGGTGGTCGGACAGGACTTAGGTTGGCCCAACATAATGCCAGATCTGCAGAAACATCATCTTTTGCCCTCTGAGAAGTTGCAGTGTCTGACCTGCTCTTGTAAGCTCCTCCCCAAAACAGGCTTGTGCACTTAGCAGCAATAGATTGAACCATCAACTCCTTAAAGCACACCTGGTTGATAATTAGCTCAATCGCATTGTGTTTCGGTCATTACCCTTGGATTTCCCAAGGATGAGCTTAATTCATCTCCCACATTAAAGTGAGTGCCTGCATGATCCAAACTTGACTGAATAGAATTTCTGTCTCTATTATGTCAATTTAATGCTGTGGTAGTTTTATTGCAAAATAGGTATTGGGTTACAATTTGCCACCCAAATATCTGCACAGAAATTGTTATTGTATGCTGTAAAAAGATCTCCGGTGGCAAAAGGCTCTCTTTTTTCCTAAACAGGGCTTCATCTGAAGCAAGACAAAGAGGAAATGAGCTGAAACTTGCATTCGAGGAATTTAGAGTTGATAAGATCAACTGTTGTTTATTCAGAGACTACTCGTTCTAGTTTTATAGCTTATAAACCTATTGATGATGGATACAGCCCTTTGCTTCCAAGGTTTTACAGAGCTTATTTTGTGTTTTAACCACACTCCTTTCACCTCTGACCTGCTGCTGGATGTGAAGGGATAAACTGGTGGTGCATATGCTCTATTACCAAAGTGGGAAGGGAAAGGGGCACCTTTATTATATCGAATTACTAGCCAGATGCCTGGAATGCTCAAATCTACTCACTGGTTGCTGTTTTAAAGGGAAAAACACAGATCTAACCACTTCTAGGAATGGTGCCAGGTGTCTGTACTAAGGCAACCTAACTCCAGAAGGCTATAAAAATAGCCCCCAAGTAGTAGATTCTGATTTCCCACTGAGCTGCCCAATAAATCCAGCAACCAGTTAATTAAAAATGCTGGGAGGGAATGTTCATCCTCCATTACCCACCTGTCCTTGTGAGTACTCATTGGTTACAAACGGGAGGCTACAACTTAGCTTTCAATGTCCGGATTAGGAAACTCTCTTCTTTTTCACAGCAACCCGGAGTTATAAATAGCCTATGTGGTTGCCTGATACTCCTACTTGGGTGTAAAGGTTTATTTGAAGCTAAAGTGATGTGAGGCTTCCAAAGACGAGCCCGTTATTTGGCTTGCCTCGGGGCTTCCTGGCACCATCCGGAAGAGCATGTTTAGATAGACTACCTCATCTCTCCCTTGTGCAGGCTCTGAGTTTTCTTAGGGTCTGCCAAAATCTGATGGAAAACCTTCCTGCCCTGACTGCCTATAGGGAGGCTCCCACAGTAGCCTGCTAGGCAAAGAGAGCTCCAGAAGTGGGATCTTTTAGAATTTCAACTTGATACAACTTTAAAAAGTCAGTTTGTAAAGCAAGCGAAAACGTGGACGGAGTAGCCCATCAGTATCATCCTACTCATTAAACGCATTAAAAGGTGCACAGAGAAAGAGAGTAGAGAGAGCATTGGACTTGGAGTTAAACGTTCTGGGTTTGAATCCTGACTTACCGTGTGGTCTCTGTGAGCTGAGCTCCAGCGGCTCATCTGGAAAACAAGCGTCACAGCACCTACCTCATGGAGTTGTTATGAAGAACAAATGAGATGCTGTGTGTGAAAATTCCTGGCACTTCGTAGATGTCCAGTAAATGTTATTTGAATCTGATTTTCTTCATGAACTTACTATCCTCCATTGCCTAAGGTAGATACACAAAGTACACTTTTATAGGGAGCTGAAAAGAGGAAAGAAGTGGTGGCGGTGATGGGTGGGGGAGACCCAAACTCACTGAATACAACTTTGATCACCAGAAACCTTTTTTCCAGGATACCACTATTAGCAAATTACGTTTCTCTTGATGTTTTTTGCAGAATTTTTTTTTAACTTAGAGCCATTTTGGTGGAAAAGAAAGAAAAGTAATAAAGCGAGTTCTAGTCAGGGCTCTGTCGCTTATAAATCATTTTCCCTTTCTAGGACTCAGTTTCCTCTATCTAAAGACATGTTGGACTAGGAAAGCACTGTGATTCTTTGTTCGCACCCAAAATTCATGGGACAGTTGGCTTTTGAGTCTTTATTAATTGGAACTGAAAGTTTTTTATGTAGAGTGAAAAGTTATGAGAGAGACTGCTGAGTCCAAGGGTTCAGAAGCTTAGCAGGGGCATAAACTTTCTCTTGCAATGAGCAGTAATCAGGAGGCCTGGTTGATGCATATACAGATTGCTTTTATTCATGCTTTTGAGCTGCATGTGAGCGTGTTCGATTTCAAGGCTTTCCTAAAGCTGAAGCTCTTATGTGATTTGCTGTACATTAGCAGAATATGAATTATTAATTCTACTTATACTTGATCATGAAGACCACAAACTGGGGCCCTCTTATTTGAGGGTCTAATGCATCCCTTTTTCTCCATCAAAATAGGTTTGTAAATTGTCATCAGGGCCCAGCTACCAACCCTCTAAATAACACCTCTATCTGCTGCTGTTGGAGATTTTTTTAATAAGAAATAGCAGGGAGATTCAAAATCACATTATATGAGAAAAAGTTAAAAGAACTTAACTTTTCAGCTCCGGGAATTGGAGTTTCCAGGGGCCGTGCTGCCTGTTATCAAAAAGCATGAAGGCTACTCAAGTCAGAGTAGAATTAAACTAGTTTTTTGTGGCTTTAGTGTGGGAGGAGGCAAACTCAAGGAGGTAGCAAAATTCCCATCACCAGTCCGCACTCACAATCCTAGCTGGAGTAAAGATTAGTCTCTTTGAATGGAAGTTGGGCTGTCTTCTGGAGTAGACCTATAGGGATCCAGCAGTCTGGTGATGCCCCCACTACACTGTGAACACTGTCAGGGACCAGACCGTGTCTCGTTTGTATCCTCAGCACTGAGCATAGGGCCTAATCATAGAAGGAGCTCAGAAAATGTTTGTTGATTGGCTGATTGATTGAAAATGCACTTGCAAGTACCAGTAGATGCTTTTGGTCCCTAGATCAAGTGTATTAAATTGGTTTCCATGTAACTGCAGTGTCTCCCTTTGTCTTCAGATGTTTCTATGCATTTTACTCACAGCAACTCACCCATTAACAGCTTGTCATTGTTAGAAAACTAAAACAGTTTCATCAACAAAAGGCCCTTCCATACAAACATAGAAGAGAGAAAAACATGGTTTTAATATTGGGTAAGCATTATCAGAGTTACGTGCCTGTAAGGTAGCACAAAAATGACTGGAAAGTCTGGAAAGAATTTCACGCATTTTGATGGAGAAAATGTTTATACGGAAATGTAGAAAAGAGAACAATTTAAAACTTCTCTTATTTCCTTGCGAGACAAGAAGATGCATCTTGTGATTGTCTCATGTATACCTTGTGAGAGACCTCTGAGCTAATTCTGGAGGTAAGTATTTGCAGCTCCAAGGGTCAGAGGCCCATGAACATGCATTGTGAAAACAAAAGGTTGAGCCTTTCGATCAGATCTATTATGTTCTCAAGGAGATACCCTAAAGAAGGGAGAATGGGTAGGCAGGGATTTCCCCCCTCAACAAGAATTTCATCATTTAACCCTTACATCACCAGGCATGATTGGATAGTTGGTGTTCTTCATAGTATTCTCAAGCTTCCCAAGGGTTAACTCATTCTGGGGGTAAAATGTCTTCCCTCTGAGATGCCACTGCATAGTAGCTGAAACCTGCCTCTCATCACTTTATTGGTCGATTCTATTATTATTAGTTTTTTAAATAAAGCACTTTGAATGAGGCCTTATAAAAATAGAGTGAAGATGATATTGAAGGACTAAATAGGCTAAACCTAATGTGAAAATGCAATCTCTTTGCCCAGATACCTCACTGGTATCACAATGGTTTTAGAAACCGTTGCAAAATGATAGACACTTCAAAATATAATTTGATCAGAAGCTAAAGAAGATACTGATGGCTCTCTGAAAGCCTGGGCCCTGAGAAATATTTGGGCTAGTACCTAATAAAGTTATTAAAGATGCATATAAATCCTTGGTTGCTTTTGGCTGATGTCTTACAACTGTGACTTTTACTTAACCTAACCTGCACCCTGCTGGCAAAGATTTTCCTGACTAGCTGCTTGTCTGGACACTGCCTGTCCGCCTTCTTTTATTCCTCACTGAGTATGTAAAGTTCTTCACAGGGACTTCCTAGGCATTTCTCCCCAAGGATTCATAGAGGCAGCTTTTGAGGGTAGTTTGTCAGACCAAGTATCTCCCTTTTCCCAGCTTAACCTTCCTTTTCTTTTGGTATGGGGTGGCTTGAGGGTGTCACCATAGGAATACTGCTTTTGAGCCACCCTGATCACCATTTATTGAAAAAAAATCCAAGCATCCTGTTTGGACAGATTGTAAGCTGTGACATTAGACCTTCCTGGTATGCAGAATGGCTTTCATCACTCTCCCACCCCATTCACCAAGGTTAAAGGTCTCAGGAAGGTATTTCACTTGTGGCTCAAACTTGCCCTCACTGCTGAGCAATGATGGGTTTTTTTGCTTGAACCACTTAGGAGGCACCCATGGGAGTAGCATACCAGAGAGGAGAAGTGAGGGAGCAAAAATGAGTTCGTTACAGCATGTGAAATGAAGAGGGCACCAACAGAAAAAGAGAATGTACACTGAAGGCTTTGCCTATAGTTGTTTTTTTTTTAAAGTTCTGCTCAGGAAGTGAAATGGTGTTTTGTGGTGTTTTGTTCAGAGACAGTAGAGGGAAGCTGAAAAAGAATGTAATTTGTCTTAGATGAGAAGACCTTAAGAAGCAGCGACTAGTGTCCCTTCTGCCAATTCTGTTTTGACCCTGAATCTGGCATTTTGAGTGATGACACTACAGGTAAACTTATTGACTGTTGAAAAGTGTTGTATACTTTCATGTTTAAAAACAATGTGTGTTTGTGTATGTATTCTCCAAAAAGCATTCTGTCCTTTCTGGATTTTATAATATGTGAATAATAAAGCCATAGGTGTTCATGATATTGACATTTTTATGCCAAGGTTAAGAAATTTCAGTCTAGGTGATTCCCAACTATATGATCTGGGTGCTCTCACTGGGTGTTGCATAACATTCAGAACATTCTCAAGGCAGAATTAATTTTGTTCATTTTAGGAAATAATTCTTTGACATCAAAAGCTTAAAATTTTTGCATAACTTTTAGCCAAACAATAACATGCCTCAGAATGTTTTTAATAACAGTTTTATTGAGATATAATTCATATACCATAAAATTCACCCTTTTAAAATGTATAATTCGGTGGTTTTTAGTATATTCACAGTTATAGTCACTCCCCTTCCCTATCTTTCTCAGCCCCTGGCAACCACTATTCTATTTTCTGTCTTTATGAATCTGCCTATTCTGGATATTTCACGTAAGTGGAATCATACAATATGCAATCTTTTGTGTCTGGCTTCTTTCACTTAACATAATGTTTTCAGTGTTCATCCATATTTGAGCATGTATCAGAACTTTATTCCTTTTTATGGCTGAATAATATTCCACTGTATGGATATACACATTTTATTTTTTCATTTATCAATTGATGGACATTTGGGTTATTTCCATTTTTTGAATGCCCAGGAATTTATCCTGAGGAAATAACCAAGTGGGTACATAAAGAATTAGTTATAAGGATATTCATTGTGACATTATAAAAACAAAAAACTGGAGATAATTTGAGTCTCCAACATTAAGGGATTGGTTCAATTATGGGACATCTATATGATGGAATACTGTACAGCTCTTAAAATGGTGTTGTAAATGAATTTGTGATGACGTGGGAAAATACTGACAGCTTATTGCTAAGTGACAAAATAGTGCCTAAAGTGTGATCCCATTTTTATAAAAAATGTGTTTAATATGCATAGAAATAGGCTGGAATGACAGGTAAAAGAAAACAGTGATTCTCTCTAGATGGTAAGATTATGGGGGTTTTTATTTTCTTTTTTATCTATATTTTCTAATTTTCCTAAAGTTATCTCATGATTATTTATTGAGTACATAGTATGTGACAGACATTGTGTGTTGCACATGTATTTTGTAATAATGAAATAGAAAATTAATGTTATTATTAAAAACAATCTAAAATGGAGTGTAGGGTGTTATGTATTGTGTCCACACACATACACGTGCCCCAGCTTCTGGAGATGTGATAGGATCTTACAAGCAGCACTGGGGTGTTATGTTTTAACTCCATATAGATTAAGATGTACTGATAGTGACATATTTATCAGATAAGGAAGACATTGAGTCACATTTTTGGCCTTGTTCTTTGCATCTCTGCTCTCTCAACAGAATGTCTAGCTATTCTTTCCCTACAGGAAGTGATTGGAAGTGGAATGCAGAGTTTATTTCCGCCTACATGGTCTGACATTTTGACATTTCCTGAACTGCAGGATGTTTGAGAGCAAACAACTTGGCTTTTACTGAAAAAATTAATTATACTGCCACTTTCACATAGTGATGGGCCTTTGTAAGAGGACAAAGCTATTCAAGTGGGGAAAAATGAGATGGTTAACAGGATGACAGTAACATAAAGGTCTTGAGTCTGGAGAAAAGGACCTCATTAAGCATTGATTATCAGCATGGTGTAAACTCTTTCAGAAAGTGTTACTACATTCCATGCTATTGTCGTGTAGAGGAAATTTAAATCTGTGTTCCATTTACATCATAAATGAGATTTGTGTATTCTAATAATAAGCTAGTCTTGCCTTAGGCTGCATCAGTATACGCAAATGCCTTCTGTTGCTCTGACTGTCTTCACCTCAAGCCAGTCGCTAAAATTCAGTCACAAAGAGTCAAACTCATTTGTATGTTGACATGCAACCGTTCTGACTGCCTGTTTGGAGATGAAGTCAATTTGGTCCTACAGGAATATATTTAGTTCCTCTGGGACATACTTGAGTTACGTTTGTGGGCAGGATATAGTGTAGGGTGGAAGTTAAGATTTCTGAGTCTGCAGTCAGACCAATCTACATTGTAATCTCTGATTAGATTGAGGCTCTGTGAGCCTCAATTTTTTGTCCATAGAACGGGGATGATGGTGTCTGTCTCAAAGGGTTGATGCACAGATTAAATGAAGTAGTCCCTGCAATGTGCTCAGCATGTTGCCTGGTACATTATAAGAGCTCAATAAACTTTTATACTTTTAATGAGTATGCAAAGGAATTTAAAAAGGAAAATGGAGAGAATTCTTGTTTTTTTTTTTCTTCAGTACATTTTCGAATTTCCTGTTCTTTATTTTTTGCCTAAAATGGATTGTTAACATTGCTAAAACCCCAAATTTTAAATGTAGGCTTTAAGGACAATGAGGAAATACTGACGTTGGCAGGTAATATAACAAAATGCACAAAGACATATAGCACTCGTACCCAACAAAGCCTGTGCTCAGCCATCATGAAATCATATCTACTTAAGGTCATCTCACTTTTACTTTTTTCTACTCAGCCTTTGGCCTTTCATAATGATAAACATATATCTAGATCTTAGTGGACTTGGCCTCTTAAAATATAAGGCTTTTGTGGGGTTCTCTGTAATTCTCACCAGAATACCAGTCTATTAGTACACTCCACTCTCCCTCTAACTTGCTGCTTTTAATCTGTTGGGGGCTCAAAAACTAGGTTACGGAACTTCTCAGGACTTTGGGATAGAGGGAGAAGGAGCTACATTTCTGCTGCCAAGACACCTTTTCTTTGACTGTATTCTGATTGTGCTCTGCCTTCTGGACACTTGGGGATAGTCTATAAGGGAAATCCAAATATTATTTCTCAGTAAAATTTGTGACCCTGTTAACATATGAGAGGAATGTTCTTTTAGTCACTAAAAGGAATCATTCAGGAAACTTCATGTAATGACTCTATGACAAATAACCCAGTACTGCAGTGAATTGTTACGTTGGGTCACGTATTGCCAGAATCACCAGAAACTAGCTTTCCAAAAGTGATAGATAGGTGATGTGGAGTCAAATGTCTTGGGGAGGGGGAATCTTTGAAATTAAGTCAAATGATGTGTTTACAAGAGTGAAATATTTAGTGCTGTGATAATGTCATCTTGATAGACAAAGGGGAAATATTTCTATCCAAAATGTCTGGTTAATATTTGGCAATATACTCAAATACGATATAGTCAGAGTGGCAGGCTAAGGTTTTGAGAGTAAACTAAAAATAACAGAAAGCATTCAATTTAGGTGTGAACAAGATTTCAACTTTGTGAGTTGTGCCTTTCCTAATTTGACATGATCAATGAACAGTTCATCTCTGATACACTTTCAGGTGGATTTTCTTGGATTGTGGTTTATGTTGAACATTGATTGAGCTTTCCAGTGAATACCAGATACTAGCTTTGACATTTATACAAATGATTTATAATTTTCATTCAGGACGATTCCTGTCTATTAATGTGCCTGAGTTTCTTTCTCTAGTTACACAATTATGACATTGTAACTGAGGCCTTGCAGTCAGACCAACTCTTGGCTGTGTGATTTGGCACAAATTGCTTAATGTCCCAGTTTCCTAATATGTATAATGGAACAGGTAACAACCATTTCAAAGGATTGCTATAAGGATTAAATAATAGTGCTGAACACCTAGTACACTGCTTGTACATTATAGAAATCCATAAGTTAATATTACCACCTAGAGCTAAGCTTGGCTTTGATGATTGGCTAAGGAGACATCCAACAAGTGAGCTATCTGTGTCTTTTTCTTGCAATTTGTTAAATCTCTTGAATGCCCAGGGGCTTGTTGCAGTCTGGAGGAATGAGACTCTGGGAAGTGAAGAAAACTGATAGGCGATCATAACAGTATTCTTGACTCACCAAAATGAAAACTTCTTAAGGCTACTGGTAAATGCAGTTGGAGGCTGTATATTTCTTTTGCTAGTGAAACTTTCATATTTGTGCCTTGTCTCTCTCTCAGGATATAGTCCTTTAAATGAGCACCCGTGGAAACTTTTCTTGGCTCTGTGATCTCGGTGAGCTCTGGACCGTAGGCTTAACAAACTTCATCTGTGAATGAGCTACATTACCATAATAAAGGCTCACTAATCACTGTTGAAAGCCACAGGTTAGTTATTGCATAAGAGTTGTATAATATAATTTCAGGAACTAAATAATTAAAAAATTTAAAAGACCATTTAACATATCTTTGACACAGAGCCAGAAAGTAGAAGACAACCTTACTTTAATCATTTAACGGGGATTTAACAACTCATGTAACACATATCTGAAGCAGTTAGTATATTAGGGTTGCAGTGTTGAAGAACAACATTTCCTCGGGACAAATGGAATTCAGTAATGGGAGCTAAAATTGAATACAGATAAGAGGAAGGTCGGGTACTGGGGGAAAATATCAGTAATGAGTAGCTTACAAGTAGACTTGATAGTGTTTAGAATTTGATGTCTAGATTCTACAACATATCCGAATCTGCTTTTCATTTTTACCCCGATATAGTTGTTTAAAAGATTTCTTTGGCTTAATCGCCTTCTCTTTCATGCTCTTCTCCTTCAACTTGTTCCTTATATTCTGTGAAACCTGACTTTAAATTCCCCTACCTCATTCTGTGTCCTTTCAGTACGTATGCATTCAGTATATATTGCATGTAAAATTCTACTTTGTGGTAGGATGGCCATAATGACCACATTGTATTAGAACCTCATTTAAATAAGTGCCTACCACAAAACCTACAGAGTTTTGATTTGTCCTTGCTAAGCTGGGTACTGTAAATGCTCATAGAAATGAAGGGATAAGGAAGATTGTACAAAAGGGGCTATTTTTCTGATTCCAGAGCAGTCGTGATTCTAAGTAAATACCTCTGTAACCTTCTGCTGTAATTGTATTGGAAAGCCATACAAGTGTGATCTATAAGTATTGAAAGGCCCAGAATAAAGGCACAGACAGAATAAAGGTAGTCTTAACCTTTTGCAGGTTTTAGAACTTGTTTAAAAGGTGATTAGGGAAGGGCTTTACTTACACATATTCATATATATATGTATGTGTGTGTATATACACATACAATTTATATACACACATATACATATGTACACATACATACATATTTGGGGTGAAGTTCAGAACCTATTTTTAAGTAAATCATGGCTGAGTTTGAGACATTTTGCTGGACCTGAGGACCTGTTTTAGCAGAAGATGGATTTGATCTTAGGCCATCTGGAGAAGGGAAAGTGGGAACAGCTGTGGTCAAATCTATTTGGAATTCTCTGACATACTGGGAGTCAGATTGGAAATGAGGCTCTCAAGGGATTAGAGAGGCCTTCCTCCACCATGCCTCCTGCCTCTGAGTAGGACATCTTCCTAGTTTGACCCTGTCTTCTTCATTGTTTTCTTCCTGTTTGCACAACTTACCCAGGGTCACACGATGAGTTAACAGCAGAGCCGGATAGTAAATTCTCTGTAGGTAAAGACTTGGTTTGTAACTGTGCTCATGCTTAGGGACAAGGTTGGAGGGCACAATTCAGGTTCTGAGTAAATGCTTGCTGACTAGTACCCCAAGGACAACTCCTTGTTAATTCAATTGGCAGCTAAACCACAAAGAGCTGTTTAAAACATCTTGTGGCCATTTAAATGGAAATCAAGCAATATTATTTGTCTTTCATTCTAGGAGGAAAAAAGATGATGCATCTAAAACGGTTGTTTCTAAAGAGCACGTCCAAGATCCATTGTCTTTCAGGAGCAAAAATAGGCAAATCCAAGCAGGATTTAAGGGCTGTTTTGCTCAGTAGCACCTAGAAACAATTTTAGTAAGTTCCACATTTAAATGGTTGTTACCCAGGTCAAGCTAGAGATTAGGAAAGGTGGCAGATGAAATCAACTCAGGGTCTGGCACCAGTTACAAAAGGAAGCAGGTCATTGGGTTGTGTTTATAGAGGAAAGAGAATGGATTGTAAGATTGTTATCACTGGAATCATGGTAGGGGAGGGGGAGACCCTTATTTGAAGCCTTGGCCCCCAGACTAAAGGAGCCCAGAGTGCTTTAAGAACGCACGCATAATTGGCTGTACATTCCACAGGAAGAAGTCCTGCCGCTGGCTACATCCCTCTGCCTTTAAGAAACGGAAAAGGAGGAGGGATCTGGATGGGAGGGGGGAGTGGGGAGAGGGTCCTCTGGCATCCTGTGAAGACATTTCTAAAGCATCTCCAGATTTCCCAGCCTAGTTTCAGGCTTTATATTGAAAACTGGCATATCTTTAGAAGCATTGGCTAACAACTTGGGGAAGAGTTTCTTTTACTATCACATCAGTAAGCAGTGGCATGTGGAGTTTACACAGTCCAGGTTTTTTGGTGCTGGGTGATCTCCTTGCCCTTTGACTTAAATGGTTTGTGCTGCTGTATGGTTTGCAGCAAACACTGTCCCTGACCCTAGAAGGAGGACAAAAAGAACTTAGTTTTTCACTTTACCCTTTGAGGATCCAGATAACAGTGACAAATAGGAAGTACAGTTTCACTAGCCAGAGGTCCTGGGTGTAGCTTACCCTGGTAAATCATACATGAGGATCAACATGAAAACAAGCAGCTAAGTAGTTTTCATTAGTATCCGATTAGTAGGTGATTTGGTTGCTAAATGCGTTTGCTAATTCGTTAACAATTAAGTAAATTAAATTAATGGAAATGGTTTAAATTTGAAAATAAAATGCTGCACATATTAATTTTAACTTTGTAGATTAAAATCCATTTGCTGCCTACCCCCACCCCCTTCCTCCCTCTCTCTTTCAAATCATACACAGTACACAGACAATTAGAGCTTGCAGGGTAGGTTGTTTTCCTCATTTGAAGTATCTCTTCTCTCTGGAAATGGGTCCTCCAGTGGAGCATGTCTGTCTGTGTCTCTAGATGAGTGTCAGCAACAAATGGTGCATGTGCACATAATACTGATGGGGACTGTTGGTGCACAGTGAGAGCGGGCAAAGCCCTTTGCAATACTGTGAGGGATTCAGGAAGGTATTTTAGAATTTGAGGGGGCTTAAGGCTTGATTCCGCTGCTGATATTGAATTGCAGCATGACCAAATGATTAACAAATTTGTCTTTCTTGAAATATCTCAGGGCAGAGAGGTTCTCAAATGATTGCAAATTGGTTAATGACTTTAAAAATCATGTTCCTTGCTGTAAACAAGTAACTGCTGGGTTTTCCTAAACAATTGGGTATGTTTAGTAGATATAATATAAATCAAGTCAGAATGGACTGAACTGGAAAGCTGAGGTTATACTTTTTTGGTAAATCTCAGAATAAGCTCGCAGTTCGGGGTGATACTTTGAAAACTAGTACCTCAGTTTATTTTAAATAACTTCATTTCAACATTACTGTTAGTGATTATAAAAGTTGCAACTCATTCCTGTTGTAACACTTTGGGTTGTTTTTATTGTCTTTCTGACTGTTTTTCTGATCTTTGGATAGATCTCATTCACAATTTCCTGCAAAAACAACCAGTCTTTTCTCACAGGGGATCACATTATGTAATTTTTCCTTGTTATCATATAGAAGATTGAATTAGCAATGCTAAACAGGTAGGCCAGGCAAATGTCAATGTCAATTGCTCTTTTCATTTTTAAAAATAAGTATTCAAATGGGGAATGTTGTTATTGTTGTAATCTATTCAGTGTGTGTAGCTGAAAGCAATAAGATGCTGCCTGTAAGTCTTTGATCTTTACTATGGAACAGTGGGAGAGAATCTGTGGCCCAATGTGGTTGGTGACTTGCCAGGATAGGTTCACATTTCTGAGAAACTGGCTGTGGTCATACAGTTAACATCAGTATTTTGCTTTCAACTCACATTAATAGGTTGTTGAAAGTTCAAGTGAATGTTGTTGAGGTTGAGTGAGTGAAAAATTATTTAATAGCGTCTGTTAAGTATAAGAGGAGATCATTCACTGCTAGTTTCCATCAGGATATCTAATTTCTCCTTAAGGACCTGACCTGATTTTCTATCATGTGAGGGTCAGACTACCATTTACGTCAAAGTCAGCTACTGTGCTCATAAAAGTTGTGTTTATTTTCTCTCTCTTGGATATGTCTCCAGAAACATTGAGATAGAAGCATCATTGGATTATTGTCCACCTTTCTCTTGGTGGACTTGTCCTACTTTCTCCTTTACCTTTATATTCACTTTTAGGGGATTGTATAGAAAAACCCTCTTAAAAGGAAATGGTTGATGACTTTTATCTTTTTAAACAGTTTAAACTGTGAAAAAAGGAAATGTCTTTAAGTGAAACAAGGTGGTGATAGTTGGTTCACAAAATAATAAGGATTCTAGTAAGGATTGCATTCTTGTTTTTTTAGCATGGATCTATTCATGGGATTGTCCTTATTGTTTCCATTCATCAGTTTTCTCGGTTGATCATTTGACTGATTGATCTCTCAATATCACTAATTTTTGGATTTTCGTTTAGATTTTACAGGGATGATCACGAAGTTGTTTGATTTTGGCGTTTGGAGTGTGTTAGGCATCATCAAGCACCACAATTGTGTTCTGTAGAAGCTTGGATTCTATATAGAGAGTAAACTCTAAAAAGGCATAGATGGAAATTTTAGTGAATTTTCTTATCACCCAGGATGGGGGAGGGGATGGGGAGGCAAAGCACTTAACCCTATGCAAATAATTTCCTGATATCTCAGTTTCCAAATGACTCCCTGGATGTGCTCTGGCTCTTTCTCAGCTCTGAGGCTGATTTAATTCAACAGAGCCACAGAAACGCAGTGAACATTTAAAAATTCTATCTTTATACCTCTATTTTCTATATTTGTCTCGTACAGTCCCATTTTCCTGTATTTTCCCAAGCAGATGTTTGACTTGTATAGTTTTCCGGCATTACTCTCTTCTCTAGTAGTTTATAAATTCTAAGTTTGTTTTATGGGCTGGGAGCCTTGTCAGTGATGAGAAGTAGATAAATGCACTGAGTCCTCATTTGTCATACTTACTAAACATGACTTGCTTCCTACAGCCATGTGGACATTTTAGCTGTGTATCTAACTGGGCAGTGTAGTGGCACATCCTTTCTCACCTTATAAAACCAAGATGCTGTGTAGCTAAAATAACTCTAAGGAGTTTTCAACAGATTCTGACCCATATTACCAGGTACTGTGTGTAAAAAGAGAAGAAAACATCAGAAGCACAATTTTGGGTGTGGAAAATTTAATCGAGGCCAATGGAATCGAACTTTCTCAGCCCAGTTGTCTTCAGAAACACCTTCTCTTTGCTCCAAAGTTGAATTATTTAATTTTTGCCTATTGACAGTGGGGACTTGGACTTCTCTAACAATGATAATATGATCTTATTCTTAGAATATAATCTTACAGTTTACAAACATACCTTCACAAAAATCTTGTATAATTTCCAAAACAGATGTAGAGGGGAAATATTACCTAAGATTCTTTTCCTGATTATAAATGCAATGCATATTTTTTAAGGAAAATTTGAAAATTCAGAGTATAAAAAGACAATAAAAATTATCCATAATACCCCCCAAAGATAATAATGGTTCAGTGATTAATATGTTGGTATATTTCCCTCCAGTCTTTTTTCTTTGCATGTGTGTGTGTGTCTGTATTACCTTTTATGGTGTATTATACGTACTGCTTTGAAACCTACTTTTCCCATTATGTATTTATTGTGACCATTCTAGTTCATTAAATATTTTTCTAAAACCTCACTTTCTAAGCCTGTGTTCTTTCCATTGTATGGATATAGAGTAACTTATTTGGGTTTGATCCTCTATTTAGATTGTTTCTGACTTTTCCAATTAGAGCGCGTACTATGATTACCGTTCTGGTACATAAATATTTGGGTGCATTTCTGGTTCTTTTATCAGAATAAATTCTGAAAATTGTAAGATTACTGGGTCAAAAAGCATATATGAAGCTGTAAAAGTTCTTTGATGTGTTTTCCAAATTGCACTTTGAAAAGTTGTTTTTGTTTAATCCCACCTGCAGCGGGTGAGTAGAGAACAGTTGGTATTATCCCTGTTTTATAGATGCAAAAGCTCAGCTCTAGAGAGATTCAAGACTTGCCCAGGGTCACATGACTAAAACCACTTGTCCTTTGGTTTTCTAACAGCCAGTTCTCTATTCTTTCTACTGGACCACCGTTGTAGTAAACTTAGCCATAGACCTATAGTGAGTTAGCTGTGCAATTCATGAAGGAAAACAATGCAGCTGTGGCCTTAAAATAAATTTATTTCTATTATTATTTACAAACTCTAATGTGTTTGGAATTTGATAGATAGTGAGGACTAAACATGAATGCAGAGCTCACTCCCAAAGGCATTCTTTTATGTTTTCAATATGTTTTCTGACTTGCACCTAAAATATCCACTACAGAAGTTATGTTTAACTGAAAAACAATAGCCTAAAGTGATTTTGTTGTAATTTTTTGGTCACCAAAAGCTGGTTGATAGTATTATTCTTTATTAAGTAATAGTCTTTCCAGTTCAGCACCAAGACATTGAAAAGATTGCTTCTGCCAGGATTAAAGCTGCTCTCAAACCATAATAAGTAACCCTTAACATCTACAAAATGAACTGAAAGTTTTATTGACTCTCATTTTTGGAAGAAGGAGAAAAAACACATAATTTTTATGTCATGACTCCAGAATGAGATGGGATATAGTAATTAAAGATGGTTTCCTTAATTGGAACATAACGAACCAAATGTGGGAAGTAAAACAATCATCTACCCCTCCCCCCAGACAAAAACAAAACAATACTGCCAAAAGGACAGACTGCATCAGTAGTCTCCACTTCTTTCCCATAGCACACAACTCTTAGAACAGCTAGGCACCACAGCCTTTGTCTGAGGATGGCGCAGTCACAAATTCCAGGTCACCAGGGAGCCATATCTGGACTGTGTAGACGACCTCTTACTTTTTGCTTTAGAGAATCAATGTGATAACATTGTTTTGTTTCTGGATTCCCAGGTAGATAGGACATAAATTGGAAGGGAAACATTCAGACTCTGAAAGCTGGGATAAGCCTTTATCTTATTTTAGGCTGCGTTTTCCTTAGTATCACCTCGCCATTGCTTCTCGAGTTAGGAGTGCATTGCTGGAAGTCTTTTTGTATTCTTATATGCCTTTAGGGGAAAAAAAGCTTTTCAAGTGTTAACAGGGTCTGTATTCTATTTTAGGCCTTTGTCATTTTTATTTCAAATCATATTGTCTTTGTTTTTTCTCCCCAAAGCCCCAGCACATAGCTGTATATCCTAGTTGTAAGTCCTTCCAGTTCTGCTTCTATGTAGGATGCCGCCACAGCTTGATGAGTGGTGTGTAGGTCTGTACCCAGGATCCAAACTGGCGAACTCCAGGCCGCTGAAGCAGAGTGCACAAGCTTAACCACTAAGCCACTGGGCTGGCCCCCTCAAATCATATTACCTGAATGAAATAGGAATCTATGTAATATGAATTTTGTTATGTTTGACAAAACACTGAAGATGCCTAGGAATTGTGATCGTGTTACACTCAGTGCCTAAATTGTAGTGTGAATGTTCAGCACTTCAATTGTTTTGTGTTGATTGGACAACCTTTAGGGTAGATGGCAAATCTTGATGGCTTTAGTAATAAAGATCCAAATAGCCTAATAACGTTTCTGAATGTAGCTGTTCTTCCGTGTTTTGGGAAATTACTATTTTTTCCAGCTTTATTGTGATATAATTGACATATACCTGTGTGTGAATTTAAGATGTGCAACGTAATGATTTGACATTGATACACATCGTGAAATGATTACCACAGTAAAGTTGGTCAACACATCCGTCACCTCACAAGTTATATTGTGTATGCATGCGTGTGTATGTGTGGTGAGAACTTTTAAGATTTACTCTCTTAACAACTTTCAAATATATAACACAGTATTGTTAACTATGGTTAACTAACCATAGTTAACATCCCCATTATGTACATCACATCCCCAGAAGTTATTCATCTTATAACTGGAAGTTGGTACCCTTTAACCACCTTCACGCAAGGAAAGGACAATTTTTTATCAAAGTGTTTATACTGAATTCAGATAGTGATAACAGTGTGACTTCTTGTTGCTTAACTGTTTTCAGACAGCAAGAACTATATTTTGAAAATGTGCATCTGCTAAAGTTAGATTCTCAAGCATGTCCATGTTACAGTAAGCATCTCGAGACAGTTATTAATTGACGGATTCATTCAATCCACAAGTATTTCTTGAGCATCTACAAAGTGCCAAGCACTCTGCTGGGTATCATGGAGGTGATATGTAAGATGCAATTTCTACTCTCAAGGGCGTTTATAGTTGACAGGGAGGCCATGAACATATTATGCCTTTTTGAGCTAAGCCTGGGTGATGGGGAGGCTATTGATGAAAGGATATGAGAGACTGTGACATTTATTGTAAGTAGATATAATGGCCTGAGCAAAATCTTTGAGGCAGGAAAAATGAGCTTGGTGGGTGCCAAAGAAACTATTTGGGCTGGAATAAAAGGTTCCTTAAAGGGAATAGAGTAGTGGAAGTTGAACAGGCTGGCAGGGGACAGAATACCCTCATTTCCATTTCCCAGCTGTTTTCTAGGGCTATATGCCTAGAACTCAATAAATATGAATAAATTTTAAAAAACTTGTCTAATTCAAAGCGACACCCAAAGAACAATATCTTGAGTTAATCTATACAACATGTGGCATTGTAAAATAACCCTTCAGGGTGTCCTACTTTAAACAGCGCCCTTTTTAGTCTCTGCATATATCATGTGGGCCACCCAGTGAGACCAGTTGGAAATGAGAGACTTAGATTAGAAAATTTTGCCAGAGTGGTTAACATCTCATTGGATCAAGCTGAGCAGCTGTGTGATTTCAAACTCACTACTTTCTAGTTAAATGATGTAGTATGTATTTCTGGATGTTTGGAAGTGAAAGTGTTGATCGCATGATCTCATATTTGAGCCCTTTATGTGAGATACTGCACTAGCCAGGGGATGGCCCAGAATCTGTCCTTGACACGTTATCTGTTTTTCTCTTGTTCTGTCTTGGCCACTGCCTTCATCCGTCATGTTATTTTAAAAGCAAGACCCTAGAACTTTACCTTTCAGATCAATATTCTAAGGCGAATTTTGTGATGCTTTGAATTAATGGCAGGGAACCAGAGGTATGGGTGATTGCAAATGGCAGATGATGAATAACTCGTTTATATGTGACTTGGAAAGTCTGTTTATACTTATATTTGACTATGGGTGAGTCTGTTTTTGAAATTAACTTTCAAACTAAATAATGAAGTCCTACTGTAAAAGTCTGACTTGAGCTGCTGAGAGGCTGGCCTAATTTCCTGCAACCTGCTCCATGCTGGGTAGAGAATAAAAACATCGCCTGTCGTCCAACGTATTACTTACATAGCATCATTCTAAGTCTAACCGACATGTCTAACTGAAATATCTTATTCTGTGGCTTACAGCTATTTCCTTTTAGTTTGTCCTCAATAAATATGGAAGGGACCACAATCAGAAGACTTAAAAAGTAAAAGTAGGATAGTTGTGCATAGGGAACTATAGGGAAGGAAATATAAGTATAAAGTGGAAGGGTTAGGGTTAAGTGACAAACAAATCTTTAAAAGATTGCATGAAATAAAGGGGTTGAAGCAAAACCAAGATAATGTGACATTTAATGCTCAAGAAGTTCTTGATCAAACCAAACAGAAGAGTTCACATAGGTAGAAAAAAAAGTTTCTCTGAGATAAAGAAATTGGATGCTTTATGCATTCCCAAAATGCAATTGGAAAAGATTGCAGGGGTCGGGGGAGATGGCTAAAGAACGCAAAATGGGAAGATTGTAAAATTATCATGGAAAAAGCAAATGAGAATAATCTTGTGTCTTAACAAGAGGGAATATGTCATTGTGATTTAGTGACTTTTTTGGTATTAATCAGATCCCAGGTAAAGTTTGGGAGCTCTTCTTAGTTATCATAATAAGAACTGGATCATATCTATGCTTTCCAAGAGTCTGCTCCTAAAGATCAGGGTCTATTTTGAAATTATCCTCATTCAGTAAGTCATTGTGGATTTAAATGTTATGAATGTGTCTAACTCTGTTTTGGGGAAACTGTATCTTCAGACATTAGCACCTCTTGGTTTGAATAATGTAATGCGTTCCATGTATTTAAACCAGCTGTTTCTCACTCCACCACCCATTTAAATCTGTTTTAACCTTATCTTTGTTTAGTTTCAAAAGTCTTTCTTATCTCTACTGTATTAGGATTTGGCGAATGAGTTCATGTAACCTCGTCAATATCCATTATTGTTTGACAGACAGATTATATCCCTTCTCAACCTTCATCTCTTCAGACCAGAGTGCTTGAGGTCTGTAATCTGCCTTGGTACAGCAGCTCCTCCACCCGCCTAAAGATATCAACTAACTTTCTAAAGCTTTATTCTGTCTTGTCAGCCATGGAGCCCAGAATAGTGTGTTGTAACCCAGGGGAAAAAGCATCTTGCTTATACCCCTGGGTGCCATTTTGTTCATTTTAAAAGTTTGTGAATGATTTACATCTCAGTCACATTCTTTCTATTTGGGGGGGAAATATACACATTAGGACTGGCATAGTACTGCCTGCGCTTTTTGTTGGCTGGCCTGCCTGGCAGCCTGCTGAGTTGTCTGTGATATTTATTCATTGCTAAAAGAATGCCAAAGGGTAGTGTTTATTCCTGGCATCATTTTTTAATTCATTAGCCTTGCATTTTACTTTTGTAGTGAACTTCGGGCATGGCAGCATGCCAGGACCCATTAACCAAAGTTTAAAAGACTATGTGGTTGACGTTCCAGCCGTCTGTTACCTGTGCAATTCCTGCTGGTTAGATGACTTTCACTAAGGCTACTTTATGAGGGTATAAAAACTTCTTAGCAAATTCAGCTTTTTATTAGGCGCTGTACAATCCCTATTTCAGGAAGACAGTCTATACCAGGAAATATAAGGGAAAGGAAAGACTTTTAAGTTCTCTCTGTGGGTACCTTTTAAACATGTTAGCCATCTTGGCAGTTGGCACTAAGTGAGGGAGGCAGTTGTCATTCAGAAGGGATGATGTTAACATTTGTGATTTGGGGACACAAAGTGAGGCAGAGTACTAATAAATGCCCTAGCCCCAGGGCATTAAGGTCAGGCATGTTTCTTCCAGAATTGATGCTGTTCCTACCTGAGACTGCAGGAATAATGGCACCAGGAGCCTCTTATAGCAACAGTAGACAGCAAAAATAAAATTGAAGGAAAAAAAGAAACAGACTTTGAGGCCAGTAGGCAAATGATCGGCTGAAATAGCCAGGCTCAATTAACTTGTAGAAACTTAGAAACAGCATCTGTATCTTCTTTTCTTTCTCCTTTCTTTTCATCTCTGTTTCTCTCCATCCCCATTCCTCTCAAGGTCCCATTAAAAGCCCAAAGCAATACAAGAATGAGGAAAAGACAGTTGGGTGGAAGTAGAAATCATTCTAGTGTTTTAGTTGCTTTCTCTCCCACCTCTGCTCCAGCACTATTTGTTGCATGAATAGTTTGAGCTCCAAAGGACCATGAACTATACTAACAAAAACAGGAATGTGTCTTTAACTAATATTAAGTGTTTAGTGACATCAAGATGTTCCCAGAGGCAGTTAGGTAGCCACATACAACTTGCTTTGTTCTGCAAGAAGCTACATTTGCATCCTTTAACATCTGCCTGACATTTGTATACCAAAGAAGAATGTCTGAAACCCAGAGAAAAAAATACATGGGATTTACAGGTACTTGAAACAGAAAATTGCACTTTCTTCCTGTCATGTTCCTTAAGTCTTTGAGGAAAATGTTGTATAATGTGCCTGGAGACATTTAATGTAAAAGGTAACCTGCTATCCTCTTCAAGTTCCTTGGGCGTTTAACAGGATTGAAACCAGTTTAAGGGCCATACTTCTGTCCTGTTTGTCATTCTTGTCCATCCCTTTGGAAGGGACTAAATGTATTGGCACTGTTTTCACTATTGTGTGATTTTCTTTTTTAATGTGAGGTAACGCTATTCTACTTATTGTGTACTGTACAGTTGTACTACTTGAGGATGGCGAACTGCCACTTTATGTCACCTAATCACTTCTTTCATCCTACCTTATATGTGCTTAAAAGTATATGATCTCTCACCTAGTATTTTTTTATTCAAGGCTTTTATGTTTTTAAAGGAAAACTTTGGAGAGTGCCAGTTTGTGGTGATGATTGTTAATATTTGTTTGGCATCACCTGTAGGAAAAGGATAGTATATCGAACAAAGATTTCTTGTGCACCTGCTATGTGAGATATGTTGTGTAAAGCACAGAGCACAACACCTCTCACATAGGAAGTGAGAGATGATGAAGATCTTGTGCAATAGCAGTGGAGATAGAGAAATGCTGGAGATGGATGTGAGAAACATTGAGGAAAAGAGAGCTGATAGGACTTGGTGACTGGATGGATGAAGATGAGTGAGAGGAAGGAATGAAAGATTTTTTTCACTTTCAGAGCTATTGGTAACTGGAAACGAGCAGAAATTGGAAGTCAGCTGAAGCAATAAAGTTTGTGAGGCAGTCACTACAGGAGAGAAGACGATGAATTTGGTCATGCTGAGTTTGCGAAATGGGTGACACACCTATGAGGAGGTGTCCTGGAGAGAGTCAGAAATATAAACTTAGAGCTCTCGAGAGAGGTTGAGACTTAGGGAGAAATCCAGGAGTTGTCTACATAAGGCATCATAATTGAAACCATGAAAGTTAGAAATTTTCCAAAGAAGAGTTTTTAGAAAAAGAATCAAGCAAAGGAATGGTCAGAGAATCAGAATGAGAACCTTGAGAGTATGTTGCATCGAAGATAGAGAGGTCGAAGAAGTGTCAAATACAACAGAGAGGTAGAAAAAGATGTAGGTTAGAAGTGGCCATCACGTTTAGCAACTCTGAAGTCACTGGTGACATTTGAGAACCAAATTTCATTAGAATAATGGTCATGAAAGCCACATTGATTAGAGTTGAGGAAGTCAGTGTTGATCCCTCTTTTCATATACTTGGGGGTGGAGGGAGGAAAGTCTGGTAACTTGAGACGGGAGGGAAGGAGAAGAGATTAGATGAGGAGCCAGAAATGTTAAGACAGAGAGGCAAGACATCATAGAAAATCAGGTCTAATATCTTCAATTTTATCAGGTAGAGAGAAATGTAATTTCCTAAGAGTGAAGAGGAAAGGATTGGGTTTGGGACTTGGGAAACTTGGGAAGGATGGAAAATGGGAAAGGTTTAGTTTGGCCGCCTTCGGAAATGACAGCTAATCAGCAAGATATAAATAAAGGCTTGTTAAACATCGACCCAGGCTCACTCAGCTAAGGGTAAGCTATATTGTGAGTTCATACCATCAAAATGGCAAAATTTCTAGTGTTACTGGAGAAAGTCATGAAATTAGGAATGGGAGCAGAGAAAGTAAATGATTTGGGAACTGGCAAATTGAGGACAGAGAAGAGTCACACAGTGCAGACTTTTAGGGGACTTCCAAGAGCATTGGATATTTGGAAAAAGAAAAGTGATTACTTATCATACATTTTTCTGACCATTCATTCTCTTTGAAACAAATGAAATTTATTGTCCTTCCAAATATGGCTTAAAAAAAAGAGGCTCCCCTCCACCCCCTAACTTAACTGCTGTTAGAGTGATGATTGGTACGTGATCACTAAAATATCAGAGTTGAATTTCCATGTGTAAGAATTCATTGAAGCCATAAACAAAGCGGTGATTTCTATAGTTGCCCAGGACTCTTAAAACCAAAAATAAATAAATAAATAAAAGTCCCTCTCCTTCCTCACCCCTTGGAAAGTTCATGTTATTATTCTGTGCTCGTTATTAAAGCAGGCTGTACCATTCAAGCTTGAAATGTGTTTGTGTTGCCGTGGTTTGTGTCAATATTCTTTCCTATCATGCTTACAGTTGCTCATGTTCGCTGAACCCCAACAGGTGTGACTTAAAGTAGAACCTAAAGAAAGATGCATGAAAACATCTGTTCACACTAGATTCTGTGTGCACTTTGCATGAAACTATAATTGTGACCTTTACCATTACTTGCTAGGGTTGATTTTGCAAGGCATTCCTTCCAAAACTCAGTAGTTCTTCCTAGGCACCACACATCTAATCTGACTATTCTTGTGAGTGGCACAAGAAGCTATTAAATCTAGCTTATGTTTTCTGAGACGTAGAGGACTGTCGTGTTTACCTCTAGAGACACCCAGTTTCCTACCATTACATTTCCTCTTCGGGTTTTAAGTGTGTGAAAGAGAAGGAAGGGAAAAGGGACGAAGGAAGGTGGATAGTGCTGAATATTGGAAGAAGCTTTGAGTTTACTGAAAGGAACTAGGAAATCAGGCCTAATCTCATCTCCATTCCACTTAGGATCTGTGATAGCTGTTTCTGAAGGCTTTTTTAGGTTGCTTAGAACTTCTCTGTGTGTGTTATTAAACCTTGTCTGTTCCCCTATAGTTATTAGCTGTAAAACCCTTTACAAAACCTCAAAAGGGTTTCTGGGCTTAAGTAGATACAGATGGGGCTGGGGGTGGGGGACTATATAGCTGTGTTCTGGTTGGCAGTGGGCCCAAGAGAAAACCTGAGTCAAAGAATAAGTGTTGGCTGCAGAGGAGGGGAGGAAGGGGCCCAGCACCTAGGGCCTGTTGAAAAGAAAGTGAAGATCAATTAGAGGCACTCCAGAAAGGGCCCAGGAGAGGGTGCTCTTTTCAAATGGCACCTTCTTATGCGGGCGTCTCCTTTTCCTCCAGCTGTATCTCATCTCCCGTTGCTCTAGACTTTACCTGTATCCTTTTATAGGGGCCTATTATTTAGTATCCCGTATTTAGTGTTATTTTGTATTTTAGGAGCTAATTGTAAGTTTGCCTCATCTCCCCAATTAGACTCTGAGCTCCTTGAGGGGAGATACGGTGACTTGCTCTTTGTCTCTCCCACAGCATCTGTTCCAGTGCCTTCCCCATAGTGACTACTTATTAAATTTTGCCTGAATGAACAAGTGAATGTAGGTTGCAGTGTGCCATTTCTTCCACTGATTCTGCAAGTAGTTTTTGAGCACTACCATTATGGGAATAGAGGGAACTTTTGAGATGGAGGTCTGCTCTCCAGGAGCCGCCCATCTGGGTGGGAAGACTGACACCAAAGACTGTCCCACCTGTGATTCCATAGGCTTCATTCAGTTCTGTGCTCATGGTGACTTGTTCATGTGTCTTTCTCATTCGCCCAGTTGCAATTTGAGCTAATATTCTCTTTGCTCTGAAAACTATTATCAATTCTCCTTCAGCCATTTACTCTCTGGGCCCTGTAACCCAATGATTCAATACCTGATTCAGTGAAGACTCATTGCCAGGCCTGACAGTGATGGTAACAAACTCCTTGGGAGTTACTCAGCTATTTCAAGCCACAAGAGTACCTTAGAGTAAATGATCTTATTCAGGTGCTAAATGCCTAGCCTAGGAGCCTGGAAGAGAATGACGGGTTCTTTTCTCAGTAGGTTCAACCCCAGAGGGCCACTTCCATCTCTTATTTACCTATTCCCTTCTCCAGTTCCGGGGACTGATTACAGAGGTTTTGGGGTCATAGCTTGATCTTCAATAAAAGACAGAAGTTCTCTGAAAATGACTTCAGTCTTTTTTGAGAATATTGAAGTAGCAGGTTAGTCAGTCGGGGAAATTCTATTTCCAGTATTTGCTAAGAATATTATGATTGAGTTAACATGTTACTGTAGGTTAAAATAATCTAGAAATGTATCTGGAAAATCTATTTCAATTACCTTCTGGGTGCTTTTAGTGAAAATAATAAATTTCAAAGAATTAGGAGAGTCATAAAAATAAGTGTTATGAGGGGAGTACGTCTCGTTTTTCACCTTCAAAATTAAATATGCACTGTGGAATTATGCACGGCCGGGGTCACTGCATTGCTCGTGGGCATTAATAGCTGCCATAGGTAACTTCTGAAGGAGGTGAAGGGGACCATTTCCCATAACACAGAGATTAAAGCATGCAATTTACTGAAAATCTCCTAAATAAATAGAGACCTAATGCTCAGTTGTGCACTAAAAGGAATGCTGCTTCATATATACAATTTGCATATGGATACCCTGTTGAAACTTGCATTTGCATATATAAGGTATTGATTTTGGTTAATGGAACATGAGGTCATTTCTCTTTAGTTTCTCTCAATTTAAGTATCATTATCTTTCTCTCCTTATTGCTCACATAGAGGAAGGCAGAAAAATAGCTTCAGATGATTGTGTCTGGAAATACTACATATATTGGTCTATTTTATTTCAATTTTTCATATTTAAATTGTCTATATACCTTAGTAATCTCAGTAGCTGGCAACTGCTTAAAATTAGAAACAACTAATTGTTATTTTGGAGAGCTACATAAGCGGATCTAAAATGTCCTCAGACATCCCCTTAGCATTGTCTACTAAAACCAGTGAGGCCCAGTGTCCCCGGCCCATGTGAAGTGGCTTGGTTGAGCTTGTTGGGAAACAATACAGTGAATTGCCTGGCCCTTCTAATTGTGCTGAAGATTTAATGCCAAAATGGTGCCAGGGCTTAATTAGATGTGGGCTTCAGGTTTTTGTAACTATCGTCTTGGTTGCTTACCAATTACCAAATGTTAGAAAAGATGAAAAAGGCACTCCATTTTACTGAGACAACAGAAGCAACTCATTTACGTCTGCCTATACATTTTAAAGTAAGCAAAGTTTGTATAGATTTTTGTTGCAGCAACCAAAATCCAAAATGATTTCCCCTTCTATGAGTGCATTTTCCTGTGTGGAATGTTTCTTGTCCTTTTTTTCTTCCTGTTTAGTTCAATAGAAACATATACAGCTCATTAGAGAGTAGGTACCCCATGGAGAGGATTGCTTGTGACTTTCCAGTATGAAATGGCAATATTTATATGCATCTATTTTGTGAAAAATTGCAAAAGTAATTTATTTTGCAAAATACCATCTGCAATAGTGTAGCCTTAATTACATTGTTTTGTTTGTTTATATGTAAAAATATAAGAATGACTTTTATTGCTTCTCAATACCAAAATCATGCGGTGTAATGTTATCCCTTTTAGAAGTTATCGTTTCCATGATAGGTTTGAATTTTTGACTTATAGAGGGAGAAAACATTAATATTAAAATACCTTTTTATTTTGTGTGGGGTATAAATAAAAAGACATCCCACAGATAACTGTAATTGAATTTTATTGAAGGAAGAGAACTTGTAAATAGGGCAACAGCTGGACATGTTAAATTAAAAAGTAGAAAACAATACCACATTTAAAGTACTAGAATCTAAGAGGAAGTTTATTGTGTACGTATCACATTTTCAATTCAAGGAGATCAGGGACATCCTTTCTCCCACTGGCAAGTTGTAATCTGTGTAAAGCACCAGGTATGTTTCCATAAGCTATTTAAATGCAAGGGACATTCAGAATGAAAGAAGATCCAAAATTAACACTAGGTACTTTAGTTTCGTTTCATTCACAGTTTGAGTTGTGTTTCACACTCATATTTGAATAAGAAACTCTCCTGCTTCATGAATAAAAATTTTCAACAACAAAAAAAGTCAGATCAAATGTTGGTAAACTGTAACACATTTTGCCATAAATTTCCCCCAAAACTTCAGAATTGTATTCCCAAGAACAAATATTTTTAAATTGGGCGACGTAGCCAATCTGTCAGTTACATTTGGGTTCAGGAGAGACAAGGCTGCCAGAGATGTGAGCATGGCCAGTTCACAGAGATTAGGGATGGGGCTGAACAGTGATCAGGGCCAGGTGGAAAGGAGAGGCAATGGGAGTTGCAGCTGTTTGTATCTACCCACTGTCATGATATGCCAACAGCTGGAGAACAAATTTGGTGTAAATTCCCAAGAGCTACTGTCGGTTAATGTAAGCCTTCCAGGAACACATACCAAATAATAGCCTACTTTCCTAATTCTATTATGGGAAATTTTTTCAGAGTCAATCCCTGTGAAATGGGATCAGGAACGGTTTTAGTCAAAACCGTGAAGTGAGCGCAATTTGGGTTTCGTGCCCTTTAACCTTTCCTTCATCTTTCATCCTTTCTCCTTTCCCCTCCTAAGGTGCCCAGTATCCGATGCCTTTAAAATATTGCCCCAACTGTCCTTATTGCTCCCACCCTAACACCACAACCCTGCTGCACACTTTCTATAAAATACTCTGTGATCAAGGTTTTGAATCTATTGCGCTACCCTCCTCTCCCTCTGCTTAAAGTTAGCTGGATATTCCTACTCTTCCAGACACGGTCTGTGGGAAGGGAAATAGGCCAGTAATCAAAGAAGCTTAATGTGTTATCTCTCTTAGGAATTTTTTCATGTTAACTAGGGGTGTGTTGTGTGTGTGCTGATGCTGGTGGTGGTTTCACAGTGCTCTTAATACAAAGGGATGAAACATAAATGATAGCGTTTATTAGTTCTGTGGCCTTCTCAGCACTCTTCAAATCCTGTCACTTGGGTGACCCCCTTCTCTGCCTGCTAAGGCTATCCCTGAGTAGGAGATGTTTGCATCTGTTTATTTACTGCCTGCCAGAAATACAATTTAAAATTGTCCCTGTTGCCCAGTGGAGTCAAGAAGAAACTTTCAAGATTATCAAAATGGTCATTCTTATCTAGAGAGAGGGAGATGACATCGTTCTTCAAAATTCTTCTCTTACTATACTTAAAGAAAATATTTTTTCCTCAGAGCATTGGTCAGAATATTGACACTCAAATTTATGGCTATTCTATTAAGGGGTTATTGCACAGATGTTTTACTTGCTGTTTCTAGGGGCTTATCAAAAATAATTGACTACCTATCATTTTCTACATAAGACCAATTAATATTGACCTAGCCTTGCTTATTGTTTTCATTAATGTCTCATAAAGAATGAAAATGTTGCTGAATGTTCTTAGAACTGACATGAGAAAAGCAGTGCTAAGAAGTGAGTGGGTATCTCTTGTGCTCTCCTGGTGCTGCTAAGCAGAGCCAGTGTTCAGTGACAAGAGGTTGTGTGAACAAAAGTATCTCCAGTATCACAAGTCAAAACTAGTGCAGTGATGTTTTGGGGCAGTGAGGGTAGGGTGGGGAGAGGTAGTAGCCTGCTATGTGCAATTGTGCAGAGTGTACTCTGCACATTTGCATCATAATCCCCGTGAAAGGCACCCTCTAGAGCTGTGCAAAGCACAACCATATGTGGAAGCCTGGGAGACAGTAGGATAGCTTCTGTCTCTTTTGTGATTAACATAGTCAGGATTTTTTTTTTTTTAAGATTGGCACCTGAGTTATCATCTGTTGCCAATCTTCTTCTTTCTTTCTTTTTCTTTTTCTTCTCCCCAAAGCCCCCCACTACATAGTTGTATATTCTAGTTGTAGCTCCTTATGGCTCTGCTGTGTGGGACGCCACCTAAGCATGGCCCAACAAGCGGTGCCGGGTCTGCGCCCGGGATCTGATATCGGCGAAGCCCTAGGCCGCCAGAGTGGAGAGCGTGAACTCAACCACTTGGCCACGGGGCCGGCCCAACACAGTCAGGATTGTTTTAAAGAAAAGATGGAAGTGAGACATCTGTAATTGATAACTTGGTTCCTTATAAATAAGGTGAGAGTTGCCTGTTTTACCCTTGCTATGTAGTCTATTGGTTGGACATTAACTACGTGGTGCATCTTTGTGCTGTCATCTAGGAAAGATTATATTTCTGTGGTAGGAGGAGGATTTCTATGGTAAGTGATTTTTGTGGCATATGCTGATTAGATAGGAAGATAGATATGATTTATTAAATAAGTGTTCCAGTCTTCCAAGGGTAGAGTGGAAAGTAAAAGCCCTCAATTACTAAGTGGCCCCCAAAAAAACCCTTTTCCTAAAATACAAAGACTGTAGCCAACAAGGAGGAAATGCAAGCTTATATTCATATGCAAGACTAATTTATGAGTTTGCTTTAAGGATCTGAAAGCTATTCTTTTATGAATTTGGACTTTCCCCTTCAGTTTCTTTAAGCATCTCCAAATATTTTTAGTATCATCCATGATCCGGTCCCCACTTAAACTGGTACAGAAGACATAACGAAACTTTAGCTGATCAAACTTTGGGGTCGTTAATCTTGTAGAAAAAGAACTCAAAGTTGAACCTTTGCGTGGTACCTGGCCAGATTCTAGCTCTTAGGATCCAAATTTCAGATATGCTTAAGTAGTTTTCATCCTTGTGATTTAAATGAAATGATCCCAGTCATAGCATTTCTGTCTGTTTTTGAGAGCCCAGCAGCCCCAAGTTAAAGGTAACCAGACTAGAAGCAGATTAATCATTTGCTATGATAAGATTATCTATACCTAAAAATTTTAAGCCTCTGCAGTTTTGTGCCCATACAAATAAAGCCTCCTCCAAACTGGATTAAAATGAATATTCCAATCAACTTTTTCAGAAGATTTACCATGTGTGCTGGAATGTGAAGCTTAAGATGCTCTCAATGTTGATTCCATAGGACCTTCTATAATTACCTTTATGGAACAGCAAATCTATTGTCAAACTGATTTGAGTTAGAATCTTGGCTCTACCCTTTCCTCTAGAATAGTTAGTTCATCTTTCTCAGGCTTAGATTCTTCATCTTTAGAATGGGAATAATGATAGAACCTTCTTCAGAGGATTGTTGTCAGGATTAAATAAGAGAATGCATGCAAAGCACTTAGCACGGACCCCAACACATAGTAAGCACTCATTAAGTGCTAGCTGTTATCACGATGTTTAACTATCATGGTAGTTTTTCAGTGTTCTGAGTGCCGCTTATTTGCTGGCCTCCCTCATTAGGCTGTGAATACTTTCAGGAAAGGACTATGTCTGCCTGGTTTTCCTTTGTATTCCCAGCACCGAGCCCAGTGACTGTCACAGGGTTGTAATGAGGATTCAAACTATTTACTAGGATGTATGTATATAGATGAAAGCCTCAGTGACTCACATATATGCAACATATTTACTGCCCTTTCTTAATTCACAGGATTGCCAAGGGTCCAATGACATAATGCCAGTAGTGCTTTGCAAACTCAAAATCTTGACACAGATGTACATGATGGGTGGGGATGGTGTCCGTAAATCTCTCTTGAAATTTTCTCTTTGTCAGGAACCTGCAACCTGCATGGACATGCGCTGTCTCTTTTCCAAGCCCCAGACCTTGTTTGCTAAAGTCATTCATCGCCATCTGAAGCAGCCAGAACTTTCCCCTTCATCTCCACCCACACATTCGCAAACCAGGCCCTGGGGTCCCTGGCAGAGCAAAATTCCTGGACAATAGCTTTCTTTCACCTGGGTGCACACCTGGGCCTCCTGAGGGGATTCCCAGGGAGACACTGAGCCAGGGAATTTCAGTCTGGAATTGTTGCTCTCCAGGAACCCCTCCCTCAGGCCCCAATATCTCTGCCTTCAGAAATCTTCTCCAGGAAGGCTGGCCAGGGAGAGCAGAAGGCCCGTATTGTTGGGAAGTGTCCTGGGAATGAAGCCTTGAATGGAAGGAAGATGAGGGCTTCTGAGTAAGTTTCCATGGTTAATAAGTTCAGGAAATGGTGGGTAAAACAGAACCTTAATTCACTAATGTGCAATTTTTATCTCCAAGAGATATAGTATATAGAGTTTCCTAAAGTTACTAAACCAGAAGATTTTCCAAGAAAATGTTCCATTCCTACAAAATGTTACATGGAACCCACTTTTGGAAATATTATCCGCCTCCACCAGTGAGACTCATTCTGGTTTCCATCTTCTAAAATGATGTCCTTTTCATTAAGAAACTGACTGAAACCTTTAGTTTTCAGTCACTCAGGGATGAATCTGGTCCCAATCCAAAGCACAATGAGAAATGACAGTAATGCCCAGTATAATTGGGGTAGTGATGGAGGTGGGGCAGGCAAATGCAGGAGTGGGCAGCAATTAGACAGAAATTAACCTGGCTCTGGACTAATGCTGGAACGGGGAGTAGTGGGTGGGGAGTGAGCAAGAGAGCATGTACCATCACGGTCCCAAAGTATGGTAGATGCCAGGCTGAGGGGGTACAAGTGGGACCTGAAATCGAGCCAGGATACTGCTTCCCAACCAATGCTTTTCTAAATAATTGTTTCACCCAGAAAGGGCACCTTTTGCAATCCCTTCATCCTTTTTCTAGCTTGATGACCCAGAGGGGATGCTCTTTAGTGCCAGAGGGGAGCTTATTCCTACTTTATACAAAGGCACACTGTGTGCTAGCAGTGGCCCTAAGGGTAATTATAAGAGATGGGGTGAAAGTGAGAGTGTCTATTTGGTATTAGATGGGATGGGTGGAGGGAAGATTACTGATTGTTGGGAATTTTCTCTGGATAATGGCAAAGCACTCCCTCAGCAGCCCGCTTTCCTAAATTGCCCATTGTTCCACTTATTAGCCTGTATACATATGGCCTGCTCTTTGTACCCAGATATCCATTTATCTTAATAACAATCTGATCTCCCATCTACCATACCATGTCAGAACATTGTCTGGCAGACTAAAATATCTCCCTAGCTCTGTTAACCCACTCTTATAACAAGACTAGCTCCCCTTCCCCTCTTTTATCCCTTTATCTATAAGTACTTTTTAAAACAAGGGCTGACAGCTTTATTGTTGAAGAATAATTGCCAAAAGGCTTAGTGGACTGTACTTGCCAGTAAAAGGTTATTTGCTGGCTTGGGATACGGGCTTCTATGCTGTAGTGTGTCATTCCAATTATGTTGTCATATATTGAGCTTCTGGTTTATGCCTGGTGCTGTTCTGGGTGGGGACATAGTCAACAGTGGAGGTGGCTCGTCTGTACAGTGGTGCTTCCCCATTTGTCAGGATGCTTTCCTATCTATCATCTGGGCCTTCTAGATGATCCAGGCTGCTCCCTTCATTTTAAAGGTGAGGAAAGAGGCCCAGAAAGGGGATGCGACTTACCCAAGATCACACTATGGGTTGGTAGTGAGGCCAAAATAGAACCCAGCTCCTCTGACTCTGAGGCCAGGACTCTTGAACTCATAGCATTTGAGGCTAAACTCATAGGGTGAAAGGGGAGATTACATTAATTTTGAATGTTTTCTAACATGTGAAATTTATATAGATAGCTAAACCTAGCAGGAGCCAGAGAACGATAATTTTTAAATAGTTCTATAAACTTCATATCCAAGTTAATTAAACAAGCTTTTATTGATTTAAAAGCAACTGGTTAATCAAGTTCATGATTCATTCATAGTCAATTTAACTTGATATGAAAATATTTGTGGTACAAGCAAGAGATGGAGGAAAAAGGAGCCAGAGAACAGGAAGAACAGCACAGGAGAAGTTGGGATTTAGGGAAAAGAAGTGTGTTCTGTGTGTGGTGGAGAGGGGTAGATAGAGATTTGGGAGTCAGCTGCGCAGAGATGATAGTTGGAGAAATGAGAGGGGGTGAAATTGCTGAGGACGATCTGAACACAAACATTACACTGTAGATAATTAAAATATCCATTACTACTCGCTGTGTATCTCTCTTTCCTGAGTTCAAAGCGTTTCACCAATGCTATCGCACTCAGCATCACAGTATCCCTTCGAAGCACGCAGTAATTATTGATTCCCTGAAACACGCCTGAGTTAAGTGACCTACCCCAAACCATAATCAGTGGAGAGATAGAACCTAAGAGTCTTACAAAGCTATGTGGCAGTAAAACTGACTCATTTAAATAATATACACTTACTCATGTTAGTCTTTGCTAATTCATGTGACAGTCCAGTTTTTCTTGAGTTTTAGTTTTCAGCCCTATGAAGTTAGTACATGTTGACTCTAGAAAACGTTTAACAATATGGAAAACAAGAACGAAAAACTCTCACCATCATCCCAATATCGGAAGAAAATTACTATTAACATTTTAGTGTATATTCTTCCTTTTTCTATGCATTGTAATACCTTTTTATTACTAGAAAGCAACAGTATTGTTGCAGAAAATTTGGAAAATTCAGAGAAACTTTAAAAAGAATAGTAAAATCACCTGTAATCACACGACCCAGTAATAATTACCGTTAACATTCTGGTATATTTCTTTTTAGTCTTTTTTTCTGTGCATTCACAAAAGAAAATACATTGTTTTACCAGAAGGTGATTATAGTTATATACAATTTGATATTTGCTATTTTCACTTAATATTACATCATGAGTATTTTACCATATCATTAAATAATTTTGAAAACATTATTTTTAATGGTTGCATAGAATTCACTTGTGTGGATGTACCATGATTTATTACGGATGCACTATAGGTTATTTATCATTTCCACTAACAGTGTGAAAGTACCCATCTCACTATACTCTCATTGTCATTGCATTTTATCTTTTTACATCTTTGCCAATTTGCTGGGAGATTGGTGAAATCTCATTATTTTAACTTTCATTTTTTTGATTACTGATGGGGTTTAACTTTTTTTTTTTTGAAGCAGCTCAGTTTTTGACATGTGGCTTTCAACGCCTGCTGAATGCACAACTTCTAGTCAAAACCGTATATATATGTTGAGGACTCATGGCTCCAGTTGTGACAGAACAAAGATTGCCTTGCTAATATGTTTTATATAGCACTGGGCTCAGTGCCACAGCCACTAAATAAATCATAAGCTCCCTGACAACTGGACCCATATCTTAATCATTTCTGCATCTCCCATAGTCCCCAGCCTAATGCCTAACATAGAAAAAGCCTTAATAAATGTTTGTTAAATGGATATGGAGGTGGAGCTTTTGTGAGGGTCAATGTTAAGTTACTAAAATAGTTTTTGAAGTCTTGACATGTGAAAAAAGAATCCCTGGATTTAAAATGTAAAACCATTGCTCAGGACTCAACTTATCATCTTATTTTACAAGGAACAATGAAGAAACTGATCCTTTCATATGAGGGAACTTCTTTTTGCCTAAAGGAACCCTTTCATAGCCATGATATCAAATCCATAAACACAGCACCACCATGATAGAGAGTCAAAAGCAAAGCTACTAGAAATGACCAACTGGCTGCAAGGGAAAATGAATGGGTAAGAAGAAATAGGGGGGAAAAAAAGAAATATGGAATCTGGAGCTATTTTTGTTTCACTTTCCTATTTGGTAAAAAGTTATAGAGCATTAAAGCCACAAGGACTAGTGGACATTGTCAAATCCTGTCTCTTCATTTTTCTGATAAGGAAAATGGGGCTCAAAGAGATGAACTGACTTGGCCAAGGTGATGCAGCTTGTATAAGAGCACAGCTAGGACTGGAATAAGTGTCTTTTTCTATGAGATCTTCCTTGACTAGCATCCTGCTCCCATCCCCAGCTCCCACATCAGTACAACCCAGCAGTTTGGGTTTCCCCATGCCCCTTCCCAGCTCTGTACTTTATACATATCGCTCTCTTTTTTTATTGAGATGTAATTGACACACATTATATTTCAGGTATACAACATAATGATTTGATATATGTACATATTGTAAAATGATCACCATCAGTCTAGTTAACATCTGTCACCTACATAGTTACAGAATTGTTTTCACTGTGATGAGAACTTTTAAGATCGGCTCTCTTAGCAACTTTCAAATATGCAATACTGTATTATTAACTATAGTTGCCGTGCTGTACATTATATCCCCATGACATTTATTTTATAACTGGAATTTTGTACCTTTTGACTCCCTTCACTCATTTCTTCCACCCCCCTCACACTCCAGCAACCACCAGTCTGTTCTCTGTATCCGTAGTCTTAGTTCTTTCTTTCTTTCTTTTTTATATTCCATATATAAGTGAGATCATATGGAATTTGTCTTTCTCTGTCTGACTTATTTCACTTAGTATAATGTTCTCATGGTCCATCCATGTTGTCATAAATGGCAAGATTTCATTCTTTTTTATGGCTGAATAATATTCCATTGTATATATATACCACATTTTCTTTATCCATTCATCCATCGATGGACACTGAGGATGTTTTCGTATCTTGGCTATTGTAAGTAATGCTGCAATGAACGTGGGGGTGCATATATCCTTTTGAGTTGGCATTTTCATTTTCTTCAGATAAATACCCAGACACGGAATTGCTGGATTATATGGTAGTTCTATTTTTAATTTTTTGAGGAACCTCCATACCGTTTTCCGTAGTGCCTGTACCAATTTACATTGCCACCATTGGTACACAAGAGTTCCCATTTATTTCTCTTCTTGTACTTCTGATATTCTACTACAATTATTTGTTTCTGTGTCTGGCTCCCCCAATAGACTGAGCTCTTTGAGGACACGGACTGAGTCGTCATCTCGGTAACCCCAACATCTAGCGTAATGCTTAATGCATCTAGATGCTCCATGTCTTTTCATGAAGGATATCACATTGATTAGCAAAGCTGCACTGTTATGTTTTGGCATTCAAACCCTAAGTGTCTGGAAATCTTTCTAGTCCTATAAATTTGCCAGGCATCTAATCACTCTGAATAAATTCTGCTAATTGCTAGGGTTTTGCCATAAGTAAGGCTGCACTTGGAAAGGAAAAGAATAACTATTGCAGAGAAATGACAACTATCTGGGGAAGGAGAATATGAAGGAAACAGAGGCAATTAGGGAAAACTGAGGAGGCTAGAGGAGGGTGATAGTGTGTAGACGGAGATCCTAAGGGAATGAACCATTATTGCTAAAGATATGCTGCTGTGCTATGTATTCTTACGGGCACGCGTTCCTCGCAGTAATTCTTAGTGTGGTATCACACCCGTTTTACAGATGAGAGAAGTGAGAATTGTTAACTAACTCGCCCAGGGTCACACACTTATGAAGTGGCAGAGCTGGAATCCAAATTCTTTTTTTGTCTGATTTCAAAACCTCTATTTTTGCCTTAGGTTTTTCTTTTCTTTTCTTTTTTTTTTTTTTTTTTAAGATTTTATTGTTTTCCTTTTTCTCCCAAAGCTCCCCCCTCCCCCGGTACATAGTTGTATATTCTTCATTGTGGGTCCTTCTAGTTGTGGCATGTGGGACGCTGCCTCAGCATGGTTTGATGAGCAGTGCCATGTCCCCGCCCAGGATTCGAACCAACGAAACACTGGGCCGCCTGCAGTGGAGCACACGAACTTAACCACTCGGCCACAGGGCCAGCCTCTTGCCTTAGGTTTTTCTAATACTCCATGCTGCCTCTCACTATACAAGAGGAGGTCACTAGCATTAAAAGGAATAAAACAGAAGAATGCCTTTTTTAGAATTTAAAAAATTACATGTCACATTCACCAAATATTAATGGTATGTCATACCTTCTTTGAGACTTTCCTCTAAATTTCCCTGATAATTTTTAGCCCTTTGGATTTGCTTATTTATGTAATGTTACCTGTGAAGTACTCTACAAGGTAGGGTAAAGGAAAAGTTACAGGCAAAAATGGCATTAATGAAAGGCAATAGCCGTAGTTAAAAGCACCAAAGTTATACATACATTATCTTGCCTCATCATTGAAGGGACAAAATAGCAGCCTGTGTGCTGTTGTTGGAAAGCTGGCCACCGTGCGCTCACCTCATATACTTTTGCTTCTCTCTTGTCTCTACCAAACTTCCCACCCACTCCATGATCTCCATCTCAGCATGCTGTTTATCTCTTAACTGGCAAAGTTCCCATTTTTCAGTCTTTCACAACCAATTGGCAGTTAATTAAAAGTGATTAGTTGCTTGCCAGAATTTTAAAAGTTTAAGATGTATTTAGTTCCCCAACAGTGAGGAAATCTTGCCTGGATCTTCAAAGAATTCCTTTTTTAGCTATGTGTTCTCAAAAGTAAAGTTAATATCCATAGCAGTTGATTGCACCTAGTTGGCTAAACCATGCTTCAGACTCAATAAATTGTCTAATTATTCCCATCCTCCTTTCTGGAGGCAGCCTGGCACCAGCTTTAAGGGAAGGCGGGAAGACGAGTCTGTCTTACCCCTCCACTCCTCAAAGGCCTTATTAAATTACAAATTCCATCTGCTCCCAAGGGGAACTCAAACCGAATAAAATACTGGGTCATTTGGTATGATATCTTGACTTGGTTTTGCCTTAATTAATTTTATCATCATTCTATAAGAATCTAAAGCTTTCTTAGCAAAATTTGAAGATGACTACATTGTGGGATCTTAGACCTGGAAGGGATGTAAATAACCCATTTAGTTTATCCCTCTGCTTAGGTATCTCAACACCTAAATCATATATGAGTGAGAGTTTTTAATCCTATTTGAAGAGATTTCTAAAGAAAGATATTTTGTAATTTTTTTTCAGTAGTCTGTTCCAGTGTTTAAGTCTCTCTCATGGTCGAGAAGTTATGCCTAATGTTTGAAATCCCTTCTAGCTATGTTTTTAAGCCCAATACATACGAGCAATTTAGAAATCTCAGGGAGATGCATGACATTGAAATTTGCTGAAAAGTACTCAGAGTTGGATTACAGTAGAAACAATGAAGAATTGTGCCAGTCTGCAGGGATGTAAGCAGAAAAGGAAAATGTATAGCTGATTTCAGCATGGATTTGCATGCAAGTAAGGATGAAGAAATGTATGGTGGGAGGAAAACAACCGGAAGGGAAAGTAGAACTTATATTAATGTCACTGGAAATGAATCAGTAGAGGAGGAAGACTTTAGGGTGACAGTGTCCAATAATTGGAAGAGATAAGGCCAACTTCAGAGAGAGTAGCAAGATTTGAGGGGGTAGATTTTCAACTGAGAGAACAAGATTGATTGTACAAAACCCATGATACCTCTTCTATAACTAGTGTACTAGGAAGTAGGGAAGGGGAGTAGACAGATGAAAATAACTGGTTTACCAGGAGGGCAGGCTAGTGGTACAGTATCTAAAGAGCTAAGTAATTCACTGATTTTGAAGTACAAGGGAAGAAAGACATTTAATACTGTAATTGGAGTGATGCGCATTATGGGATTTTATTTAGGAAGGACCTTTGGAAGGCCCTGGCAAAATTAGAAATCACATTTGAGAAGTATCCATTTTGAACAGGTATTCATGTGGGCCAGGGTAAGGTCTTTCTGGAGGACAGCTGAATACAAATGAGGAGTAAAATCTTCGAGGGGTAAATTTTGGAAGAATAGCTCATTTAGACAAATGAAAGTTCATGTTCAATCCTGAATATTATCACTGTTTCACTTCTAATTGGAGATTCTGCCTGAGGAAAAAAGAAGGTGGACTGGGTAAAGACTATTCTCACCCAAAGTACTGTCTTGGGCCCCTAAACTGAGGAGTTGCCATTGGGGAAGAAGGGTGAACCCACCAAATACATATGTCTTCTACATACTTGAAACTGCATGATCATTGTGCTAGTTATTAAACAGAGCTTTCATGATTCTGAGCCCACAGGCTCAGCTAGCATTTCTTTGTATTAATGTTGGAAGTTTTTGACTGAGACTGGCAGCTATTACAGTAAGGATTACTGAGTAAATACCACGTCTCTGTTTGGTGGGGTGATATTAGCTATTGATCTCTACCCCCCACAGAAATTGGACAATAGTAATCTCTTCTCATTCTTCAGGGTACTTCTCAAGCTTTGGAGGTTCTCGTAATTGTGTGAAGTTCTGAACCTTCACTCTTCAAACCATTTTACAAGTGACTGTGGAGAAGCTAATGAGAATCCTGTGAATTTTCTGGGTTAGAACAGTAAAGTTTAAACTTTTTTTTTTTCATCTTAAGACGTAAGGAAGAGCTCAGCTAGCTTTATTTTTAAAAAAATCATCTTTATCAGACCATAAAGATGAGTATATCCAGTGAACAGAATTTTAGTATCTTAGAGTTTAAAGTTGTAATTTCAGGGCTTAAAGTGAAGGTTATTGATTTCATCCATTATCATATTTTGCACAATCATCCAGACCTGAAATGAAGAAATAGAGAATTAGGTAAATTCCAGTCAGTGAATTATTGATTAGGTAATGGTATCTTTAAACCCAGGAGATGGCTGTAGTTCAACTCATTAAGTATCAGTACCTAGGCAGTTTCCTTGGAGCCACAGGGATCCTGAGATGGGTCAGCCATAATTTCTGCCCTCAAGGGACTTCTAGTCTGGTAGGAAAGAGAATACACATTGCAGGTGGGCATTCATCCAAGGTGGAATGTGTCCAATGAGGTAAGAGAGGTAAACACAGAGTCTACAAGTTTAGGAGTGGATGAGATTACAGTTGAGTGGGGGTAGGGAGATCAGGTGAGTACTGGACCAAAGGATCAGGTGACAGTTAAGTGGGCCCTGTCTCCAGCAAGGATCAGGCAGGCTGGGCACAGGAAATGAGACTTTTCTGTTACTTTTTTGCCAGATGGAAAAGATTTGAGGGGAGCTTACAAAAAAAAAAAAAAAGGAGGCTGATGAAATAGAAATAGTTACCTCTTGAGCTGAATGCTGGTATTAAACTTTATTAGAAAGTTATGGTGAATTATGGGCATATTATTGTTATATGTTGACAGATCCGGATGGATGTTAAGTACAGTGATTGGAAAAAACATGTACCTCCATGGTCTCCATAAAATTTGTATCTGAATTTTAGAATTCTTACTAGAATTGATCAGAAAGTTATCATAGCCATGTGGAACTTCAGTGAACTCATTTAGTCTGTTGTCCAGCCTAGTTTGTCTTGGGTAGGTGAGAATACGTTTTATTTTAACATATCTTTGGTTTCCCTTAGTAATCTGTTCAAGTATTTGACAAGAAGTTTTCTTTATATTTAACCAACTCCTCTAAACAGTATTTTATCCTGTTCTGTCTTTAGTAGAGGTGGAGATCAGCCATGTATATAACATGCTGGAAGACATTAAATGTTTTCCTTGTTTTATCTAAGCTTAAATAATTCCACTGCCCTTACTTTTACTCACAAACCTTACTCCCCAATCTTTTGTTTATCTTCTTTTTCTCTAAACCTCTATATTCTATACATCTTTCCTCCCTCCCTCCCACAGATATTTAGAGAGCATGTCAGTCATTATGCTAAGTGCTGCAACATATCAGCCCTGCTTCCCCCACAACACTTATGTGTACCTTGCTGGTTATGGAACCACACAGTTCTTTTAGGGACTATATACCATAAAGGAAGGGTGTACCTTTGAACCTTACTATTTTAATGACTTTCATGAAAAAAATCATCAGCGTCACTGGAAATGCTAGATTTCTTGTCTATTTCCAATTGATTTCAGTTTCCTCTGGGAATGTGATCAGCATTGATGTTCTTGCAGTCTATCAGCATGCATGCTTCAATGCTGCTTTTTGTTTGGTATGGCCACTTCAGTTGGTTTATGTGAAGATTGTGTGTCTTCTAGTTCATCTTCCAGTCCATTACCCTTCTCCATCTGTGAGCTCTATGGGAGGAATACCATAGAATTTTTTAGGAAGCAGGGCTGATGGATTTTTTTGAAGGTAACAAATTCTTTCTTCTGTTTGTTGCTTGACCCTCTTGGCCCCAACATCTCCTTTCACCCCCACCCCATATTTCTTCACCCCCCCGAAATAAGCATAGAATCTGTGGCCAAGAAGTATCAGTAACTCTGATTTAGGTTTGAGTCTGAACTAATTTTGAGTTCTTGGCTATCATGAATGTTTCCGTAATAATTATTGGCAGCATTTCTTTCCACCTTTGTTTTTATTAATACTGACTGACCTTGTATAAGAAATACAGAAACTATTTCCCTTTCCTTTTTCTATGATTTCATGTATTTGAAATGACACCCCTCTCTCTTTATTCACTGAAGTGGCAGCATTGATTTTCTTTTGTTAATTTGTGCTTCCATTTTCAGAAAAAACAATCAGACACACGTTGTCTCTGCAAGTAGCTGTTTCTCTTGTCTCCTCTGACTGGTATTTTTAATACAAATTTCTTTTCTTATGGTAAACTTCTTTTGTACATTAATAGAAGCAGGCACTAGAGAAATAAGCGCAAAATATTAATCATGATTCTGACCCTCATCCAACAAGTTGGGTACTCTGCATTGTGCTTTTCTCTGCAAGTGGGCAAAACCCTGAGGATTAACTCATTCTAGTTTGGAAAACAGTTCATTCTTATTTTTGAGGGGGACTTATGAAAAATTTCCTGTGCTTAGGTATGTGCCTATGCTAAGTGCTGTTATAAAAGATCTTTCTTTCAGATTTGAAATCCCTGAGCTGGAGAACTGTCATGGAAAATAGGCAATGGAAAAGTCTCCTAAAATTCTTTCAAATTAAGCCAACTTGTTCCATTTATAAAACCATTATATAGGCAGTTGGATTTCTGCTTTCAGTGAGTGCATGCGCAGTGGTACCTGAAATTGAGAGCATATGAAATCCACAATTCATAGAAGATATCCTTCCTGAATAATGAAAATTGTGGTAGAGAAATAAATCTTCTAGAAGCAATCAGCTTTTAAAGAATTTTTTAAAAAGGTATCTATGGCCACTCTGAAGTAAGAGAGAATAAAATATCCGTTTTGGTGAGAGAAATAAAAATACTCCTTACTACAGATGGCAAATTGTAGAGAAATGCCCTGTGTGTGGTATCATGTGTAATTATATCATTTCATCTTGAAACATTTTATGGGCTTTGCCTTGCTGGATGTCTGTTGTCTTTATCTTGTCTCATATGCAGATACTCCGTGTATATGTATGTATACATATAATTTGATTCTATAAATCCACTTAAATTAGGTACTCTTGGCTTTTTCTTTGCTATGTGACTGAAGAGGTCACATACCAGAGATTTCAAAATAAAGAACATTTAAGGTATCAGCCTCAAAAAAAAAAAAAAAAGAGTCTGTTCTCTATTAATTCTCATAAGGAGCAGTTTGGGTAGTGGAAGCTTCAGAATGAGTTCTATGAACAAAACTAGTTTAGGTGATCAAGTTTTGTTTGGTAAAATGATACTGAATCTGATGATATCAAAACCTAGAATTATTCATCTGTTAACTCATAGGCGCAAAACCCAATATAGTATGTATTTATCAGGGCTGGTTAAACTATAAATATAAAGCATTTTGGTGGCACTTAGGGGAATAATGTAAAGAAAATAAAAGGGGCCATTTTTCAGGGTTTCGGAAAGAAGGCAGTTTTGCAGAAGTGACTGAGTTCTGCCTTTTCATGTTGGATATCGTTCTGGTTCTCATCCAGACTGGGTCACAAGTTCAGTATAATAAATTTGTGATGACTGCAAAACCAAATCATCCCTTCAGGTCTTTGGAGAGAAATATGGAAAGAGTAGTGGAGAGAACAAATATGTATTTTCGTTAGCCATGTCGTGTATAAAGGAAGTAACCATGAAAATATTCGTCATTCACTTCAGAACGGTGCCATTGGAAGGTGAATCTCTGGCAAGAATTCTTCAGTAGTTCCCAAAATAAAAGTGATGGCTTTGAGGTTGAGTGTATCATTGGGGTGGGAGGAGAATTATTTCCATATGTGTTAGAGTTAGCCTGTATTTGAAGTTATTTAAAAAGAAAGCAGTTGCACCTCATTAATTCAGAATTTTGTTAATTTGTAAACAAGATTGCCTGAGGGAGCTTTTAAACTACTTAAGAGAGTAAACTTTTCAGATACTTTAGAAGTAACGCCTGGTATAGTAATTTTAAGTAGTTATTTGCCTATAACTACTTGCTAAATAATTCTTGCTAGACAACAAAAATCCTTGCTAGACAACATTTCGTTCACTTCATTCTAGCTGTAGTATATACAGTATTCCCTCCCCAAATCTGAATTCCCTTAATCCAAATTATAGCCTATGCAGATTTACACCTATGTGTTTTTCCCACCATCTCAAGAATTTCGGATCAAGATTATAGAAATCCCCACTTACTCCCAGTTGTGAATTAGCGAGTGTTATCTAGGGACTCGAAATTGAAACACTTGGATAGAGGAACGGATAAAGGAAAAAATGTCTCTTAATATTTTATTTATAGCATAGAAAAGTGAATTTATAAGAATCTCACTAAAACTATGAGGGCGGAAGATCCTGGAAAGTTTGCAGTCAGCAGATAATGGTAAATGAAAGTTAATAGTACAGCATCCTTGGGTGTTCATTTACCAAATAACGTTGATATTCTTTTTGCTTAATGTGCTGTTTTTATTGTTTTATTTTGATGAACATTAACAAATATTTATTGGAGTTCTCCTAGGGTAACTTCTAACCACAGTCTCCTGAACTCCAGGGAGTGTGACATTCAACTAAAGTAAGAATTCTAAGGGAACTCAAGGTCCTAGGTGTTTATGTTTAGCTACTGAGACCCACTCTTATCTCAGAGTTGGACCTTCTTTTCCTGAGTATCTGTGAAATGGGCTTTCTCTTTCCAGTTCTATTCTATTATTCTTGTCAGAGGATGAACTTTTCCTAAGCTCCCCTCAGCTTTGGAGAAAGAAAAGCTTTCGTGCAAACCCCCACCTTCTCTCTCAGCCAGGCATATTAGTACCCCGGGCCTAATTCTCTATTTTAAGTCAGCAGGACTCCACGAGTTTGTTAGCTATGCATTCTCCGTATTTTATTTTGGACTTTTGTCCTTTTTCTCACAGTTTTCAGCTCCTTCCAGGCCTGGCTTCCCCTTTCACTTCATCTGATCTATTATTAAGTTTCAGCTTGTGTTTCTCCTGACCAGCACCTTATCTATTCCAAATTAGCATATACAAGCAGAGTCATTTGTCTAAACTTAGAAGGTTACATCCTAGCACCATCAAGGGGGAATGTGAGAGGAGTACAAAAAAGGGACATTGTATTTCTGCTCCTTCCACTGTTGCCTACAACCTCTCTGCCTTCTGAGCCAAGACCCTCTGGCTTTGGCCCTGGATAAGCCATTTTTTCTATAGCTCCTTCCAGCTGCAAACCCACTGGCTCACTTACCCTTTTTCTACGGTGACTATACTTTCTGAACTAAGCATGGTCGGGGCATGTGGTCTAAAATGGAACCGAATATTTAAAAATCATAACTGTTCCTTATATACTGCTACTCTTGTAAGTCAGCCATATCTTTCCCCCACCTTTCATAAGCATGAGGGTGAGGAGAGGTGAGAGGAATGATAGGGTTTTGTGAAACAAGTCTTAGCTCCTTTTGAATGTGAAAAATAAGTTCCGATTTTTTCTTTTCTATTTTTGCAGCAAAATGGATTTATCAAATAAGGTTTCACAAATAGCTGTGCTCAGCCTTCCATTGATCTAGGGCTCCTGTACAAACATCCCTGAGTTTGTATGGTCAGTGTGGCCTCCTCATACTCTTCCTTATGGAGGATAAGTACAGTAGTCCTCACCAGGGAGTGTCTAGTCATGTTCTTAAGATTCTACTGGCCTTAGATGTCATGGTTAGCTTGTTGTTCTTGACAGATATATTTGGCCAATCATAGTCCCTCTTTTGGAAAACATTTGGGTTGCTCTTTTAGCTTTCTTATGATTATTGTCTTCTGTGAGATCTATTATGTAGGGCTTCATCTTTTGATAAAAGGATGTATAAACCAAGGAATGATTCCTGGCAAGGGCCAGGTAGTTCATGTAGTGTTATTAACTGATATAAAGGACAGGAGAAAAAAGAGTAATAAAATATACCAAAAATGACTGTGTGGAAGAAACTTTTCATACCAGGAAATGCATACTTCCCACAAAAGCTTTCAAGATTTTTTTATTATTATTATTGTCTAGATTCAGGAGAGGGAACCATTTGTATAGTTATCTATTTCTGCATAACAAATCACCCCCAAACTTACTTGCTTAAAACAGCAATGATAATTTATTATCTCTCATGGTTTCTATGAATCAGGAATTGGGGAATGGCTAGGTTGGAGGGTTCTGGCTGGGGGTCCCTAATGAGACCGCAGTCAGATGTTGGTTGGGGCTACATTCATCTGAAGGTTTGACTGGGGCTGGAGAATATATTTCCATGTGGCTCACTCACATGGCTGGCAAATTGGTGCTGATTGTTGGTGGGGAGTCTCAGTTCCTCTCTACATGGGCTTTTCTATAGGTTGATTTGAATGTCCTCATAACATGGCAGCTGGCTTTCATAGAGCAAGTGATCCAAGAGACCAAAGTAGAAACTGCAGTGCATTTTTGGCCTACACTTGGAAATTGTACATCATCACTTCTGCTGTATTCTATTGGTTGTGCAGGGCCAGGCCTGATTCATTATGGAAGAGGATTATGCAAGGGCATGGATAACAAGAGGTGCCCATCGTTGGGGACTGCCTTGGAGGCTGGCTACCACATCATCCATGTGAATGAGGAAAAACTTCCTAAGTACTAAAGATAGAAATAATAATAATCGTGATACCTTACTATTTTTCTATCTTATTGATTTCTGTATAGAAACTCCTTACATAATTTCTGGACTGGCATTCTATCCTGATTGTCTTCTTTCCTCTTTGTCTCTATTTTGTCTATTTGTCTCTTTCATGAATCCCTTCCTTTAGTCTACCCTTTCAACATGGTTCCTCAGAGGTTTATCTTTTCTTCTCCATTCTCACTGTATACACTTTACCTGGGTGGCCTCACAGGTTCCTACTGCTGAGGATTCAAGTACATATGTTCAGCTTAAACTTCTGTCTTTACAGGCACCTATCTCCAAAGGCATTGCAAACTGAACATGTTCAAAATGTAACTGATCACCTTCCTCTCTAAGCTTGCCCTTCCTATACTGCCTTTCTGGATGAATGACCTGCCTCATCACTGGTTTCTGAACTCCTTGAAAGTAGGCCCAGCTTCTTATTATCTTTTTAACCCCTATGCCTAACCTGATGTCTGGCATGAAGTAGACATTGGAGTGTTTGCTGAATGAATGCGTGCATTATGACATCTCTATTTGTAGACATCTTTGTCCTTTTTTTTTGAGGAAGATTAGCCCTGAGCTAACATCTGCTGCCAATCCTCCTCTTTTTGCTGAGGAAGACTGGCCCTGAGCTAACATCCGTGCCCATATTCCTCTACTTTATATGTGGGACGTCTGCCACAGCATGACTTGACAAGCGGTGTGTAGGTCCGCACCTGGGATCCGAACCAGTGAACCCCAGGCCGCCAAAGTGTAACCTGCAAACTTAACTGCTGCACCACCGGACCAGCCCCAATATATTTGTGATTTAAAGAGTAGTTGAATGCCAAGCTGGCAGAAATAAATTATAAGAAAACTTGGATAAAAGGATTTTTAAAAGTATAGGTAATGCATTTGGGTAAAATGGGCAAAACCAAATATGTAGGTATAATATGTATGGGTTGTTTCAAGGACTTAGTTATGAACCAGAACAGTCTGAGAGTCATTGTCAACTATTTCCTAAGGTCTGAATGTCCAATTCTGCCAAAAGGGGCCCACAGTCACAGGCGTCATCAGGATAGGAACAAAGCTCTGCCTTTAAAAAATTGCTTTATTGGGTATTTCACAGTGTGGCCCTTTGCAACCACTCCTTGTTCCAACTCCAGCTAAAACTCCAGCTTTCACCTTTGACCTACCTGCTGTCCATATAACACACTGGTTCTAAGAAGCTCAGACTCAGACCTCTGTCAAAGGAGAAGAAAAGAGAGAATGGTGACAATGATGGTGATGATGATGATAATGATGATAATTAACATATTCTGATTGTTTTCTAATATTCCAAGTACTGTGCTAAGTGATCTATCTGCTTGATCTCATTTAACCCTCACAGCAATTCAGTGGAATAGGTGCTGCTATCTTTAGCCCCGTTTTAGGGATGAGGAAACTGAGGCTCCTAAGATCACATAGTGAATGAGAGGTGGATTCAGATTGAGATTGAAGTCTGACTCAAGACCTCTCTGTGGCCCCTTCTGCACCCCTCAGCCTCACCTTAGTGGTTGCTAACTGCAAGATTTCCTAGAGGAGGTAATTTTGCCTAGAATCATAGAGTTAGAGGGATCTCTATAGGTGATATATGTTGCCTATAAATCTACATATGCTAAATACAGGACACTATAACTGCTGATAATACTTTGGTGGCCTCTATGTTTGAAACTTTCAACAGCTCAGTGAAGTTCTATGAAAGCTATTATCACCATTTATGGAAAAATAGGGATTGAAGCAGCTAAGTGACTTGCCAAAAGTCATCCATCCAGTAAGCTTGTGACAGAGCTGGAACTAGAATCTAGGTCTCCTAAAACCTAGTTCATTATTTTTTCTTCTATTTTCCTGTTTGGAGGTATGAGTTTGGAGCCACACTTCTAATCCTCATTAGCCAGTAGATACACATGACTGCTTTGTGTTCTGAGGTATCTCAAAAGATGTATATTTTTAAAATTGGGAAACAAAGGACCAATATCAGTTATGAGCTTGAGAATCACCCAGAAAGTATTGATGACTCCTTTGCCTTCACCAAGCTCCCTCTTTATTCTTTTAATGTGATTAAAATAAGTCCAAGGTCCCAGGATTCCCAGACCCTCCTGATAAAAATTGGCTCCTGGGTCCTCCCTTAAGGTGTGTTTTAATATAGCTTCTCCCCACAAGGGGGAGCCAAAAATGCTTTGGGGACTAGGAGATGAAAATACTCAAATATCAGGTTCTGAAAATCCTGTTTTCTCTCTTGTTTGTTTTCCCAATAAGGACCTCCCAGCATAATCTCCAGAAATGAAAAGCAGAGGTGCTGATGCTGATAGTGGTGTGTTTGTATATGGACATGGGATGGGAGTAGGGAACTTTGATCTGCAGAAACTCAACTTAGAGATAAAGCCATTCTGAGCAACCAGTCAGCATTGTGCTCTCCTTACCTCTTTTTCCTGCTGGAACTTTGTCTTTCAAAGCTGCTGGTTCACCACTGTATGTGGGCATCAGATCAGCTGCCTGCTAAAGTCAACTCCCTTGGCACTGGATCAATAATCTTGCCCCATGAGCCCACTGGAGCTGCTTCTGGCACTTCCCACTAAGGGAGTTAGAGAGGACCTGGTAAAAAGACTTCTGCTTTCTTTGCCAAAGATGGGTGGATGTGGAGGAGAGGACTCCACAGGGTTATACCCTTTAGCACTGCTTTAACTTTAGTAAAACCTATATTTCAGCTAAGCCAGGAGCAAGAATAGTTGCTGTGGTTTTGACAGATACAGCAAACTTCTGAATCCACATTTGAAGAATAAATTTGGCCAACAACCAGGAGTATGTATAGGGGGTGTGGAAATGAAAGCTTTTTCTGTATGTAAAATTTAATTAAACTATTGTTTTCATTGACACCCTGCAGATCTCTTTTCTATCAGAAATATTTAAGAAGTTTATGTGTGATAAGAACTTTCAAATACAATATTTCCAAATGTCAAGTTAATGTGTTTGGGGAGCAAAAAGACTCAAGTACTCAGTATGAGTTTCACATAACATCTGCTTCCACAAGTACTTGTGGGACCCTTTGAGGCAAAGGCAGTGGGGAATCTTGACTTATTTGCTAGCCATTGAGTTGAAGATGGGAACATCCCTCTCATCTCCCTTCATTTTTCAAAATGGAGATGAGGATTTCGGCGTATAACCTACTATTTCAGGAAAAGATTAATTATGGGTCATTTTAGTTACATAGATAACAATATTCATAAATGAAAATGGGGCTATTTTTTAGGATGGAGAGAAGCAGGCTAATTTCAATGACATATTTTGAATAATATAACCCCCCAGCTAAGATGTAATTACTGATTTTTTTAATAGTAAAGTAATAATCTGGTAATTCTAAAAACCATTCAGCTTTCTGTAAGCATTTAAGAATTACTGTTTGTTTTTCGGAGTGGAAATAACATCTTTCTCAGTTTTTGGAACATGGCCACTGCTGAATAAAAGGTTCCAGTCATGCATTATATTTCTTCTGTATAATTGCACTAAAAGAATACATTGGCATATTGTATGGTTTGTAATGAGCTGGAAATAAAAATTTTTAAAAAACCCCAGAAACCCTCAACAATGAATTAGTTATTCTGAATACTTAATTTTTCAAACAGCAGTACTATGTAAATTGAACAAAATCTCAAAAAAGTCTTGTTGGTATTTAGTCTGAGAGTTAAACCAGAGCTCTCCCTGGTATAGAACTGATCAGTGACGAGACTTTTTGATTCTTCCAAGGAGGTCCTTCATAAGGCAGTTTACCTTCTGTCTAAACCTGCCCTTGAAGACATATTGGGTTAGGTCTAAACCTGTTCTTTGTGTCACCTGGTCCCAGATCAGGCACTGATGAGGTTTTATGACCCTAGTTGCAACTAAAGTAGTTAATGATAATTGTAAAAAACACCTGGAGTTGTTATGTGACAGTGATTATCTTGAACCATGAGCAATCCTTTAACCTTTAGGCTGTAGATTCCTTCCTTTCTTCTTAATTCCTTCCTTGGATTTTGTAGGAGTCTAGTCAGGGAATACAGATGTTAAGAACTGTGAAGGATTATGAGGCCAACGTTACCTTGATGCCTAAACCAGACAAAGACAACACAAAAAAAGAAAATTAATGCCAATGTCTCTGATGAACATAGATGTAAAACTCCTCAACAAAATATTAGCAAACCAAATGCAACAATACATTGAAAAGATCGTACACCATGATCAAGTGGGATTTATTCCAGGGATGCAAGGATGGTTCAATATCTGCAAATCAGTCAACATGATACACCACATTAACAAAATGAAGGATAAAAACCATATGATCATCTCAATAGATGTATAAAAAGCATTTGACAAGATTCAACAGCCAATTATGATAAAAGCTCTCAATAACGGGGGTATAGAAGGAGAGTGCCTCAACATAATAAAGGCCATATATGACAAACCCAAAGCTAGCATCATACTCAATGGTAAAAATCTGAAAGCTTTTCCTCTAAGATCAGAAATAAGACAAGGATGCCCAGTCTCACCACTCTTACTCAATATAATATTGGAACTCCTAGTCACAGCAATTAGGCAAGAAAAAGAAATAAAAGACATCCAAATTGGGAAGGAAGAAGTAAAATTGTCACTACTTGTGGATGACATGATTTTATATATAGAAAACCCTAAAGACTCCACCAAAAATCTATTAGAAATAATAAATTAATAGAGAAAATTGCAGGGTACAAATCAAGGTACAAAAATCTGTTGCATGTCTATACACTAACAATGAACTCTCAGAAAGAGAAATTAAGAAAACAATCCCATTTACAATTGCAACTAAAAGAATAAAATACCCAGGAATAAATTTAACTAAGGAGGTGAAAGGCTTGTATACCAAAAACTAGAAGACATTGTTGAAAGAAATTGAAGATGCAAAGAAATGTAAAGAGATTCCATGCTCTTGGATTGTAAGAATTAGCATTGTTAAAACGTCCATATTACCTAAAGCAATCTACAGAGTCAATGCAATCTTAGCAAAATACCAGTGGCATTTTTCACAGCAATAGAACAAAAAATCCTAAAATTTGTATGAGATCACAAAAGACCCCGAATAGCCAGAGCAATCCTGAGAAAAAAGAACAAAGCTGAAGGTATCACACTCCCTGATTTCAAACTATACTACAAAGCTATAGTAATAAAAACAGTATGGTACTGGCAGAAAAACAGACATACAGATGAATGGAACAGAATGGAGAGCCCAGAAATAAACCTCCATATGTATAGACAACTTATTTACAACAAAGGAGCCAAGAACATTCAGTGAAGGAAAGTCCCATCAATAAATGGTGTTGGGAAAACTAAACAACCATATGCAAAAGAATGAAACTAGAATACGATCTTACACTATAGGCAAAAATTAACTCAAAATGGGTTAAAGACTTGAATGTAGACCTGAAACCATAAAATGCATAGAAGGAAACATAGGTGATAAGCTCCTTGATATTGGTCTTAGTGATGTCTTTGTGGATTTCACCCTAAGGGCAAGGGAAACAAAAGCGAAAATAAATAAACAGGACTATATCAAACTAAAAAGTTTCTGTGAAGCAAAGGAAACCATCAACAAAACAAAAAGGCAACATACTGAATGGGAGAAGATATTTGCAAACCATATATTCAATAAGGGGTTCATATTCAAAATATATAAAGAACTCATAGAGCTCAACAACAGCAACAAAAAATCAAACAACTCAGTTAAAAAATGGGCAGAGGATCTGAATAGATTTTTTTTCAAAGAAGACATACAGATGACCAACAGGCACATGAAAGGATGTTCAATGTCACTAATTATTAGGGAAGTGCAAATCAAAACCACAATGAGATATCACCTCAATCTGTTAGAATGGCTATTATCAAAAGAAAAAGAAAAATAACGAGTGTGGGAGAGGATGTGGAGAAAGGGAACCCTCATACACTGTTGGTGGGAATGTAAATTGGTGGAGCCATTACAGAAAACAGTATGGAGATTCCTGAAAAAATTAAGAATAGAGCTACCTTATGATCCAGATATTCTACTTCTGGGTATTTATTCAAAGAGTAAAAAACGCTAATTCAAATATATATATACACCTCTGTGTTTGTTGCAACATTATTTACAATAGCCAGGATATGGAAACAACCTAAGTGTCCATTGATGGATGAATGGATGAAGAAGATGTGGTTTTATATATACAATAGAATACTACTCAGCCACGAAAAAGGAAATCTTGCCATTTGCAACAACATGGATGGACCTTGAGGGTATTATGCTAAGTGAAATAAGTTAGTTGGAGAAAACTAAATACCATGTGATTTCACTCATACGTGGAATATAAAAACAATACAAAACAAATGAACAAACAAAACAAAATAAGAACAAACTCATAGATACAGACAACAGATTGGTGGTTACCAGAGGGGAAGGAGATTGGGGGTAGGCGAAATGAGTAAAAGGGGTCAATTGTATGGTGACAGATGGAAATTAGACTTTTAGTGGTGAGTATGCTGTAGTGTGTACAGATGTCAAATTATAATGTTGTACACCTGAAACTTATGTAATGTTATAAACCAATGTTACCTCAAAAAATAAAAATAAAAAAGAACTGTGGAGTTTCTGGGATTTTCACCTGATTTTCAAGCCAGCAAGTTAGTCTGAGACAGTTTCGTGGATGCTGGCAGGAGGCGCAAGACTCCTGGATCAAAGATGAAGAACAGTTTGTTATTCACAGCGGTAGCAATAGCTAGAGTATCAGCATTTCTGCGCTGGCCCTCTGAGTTCCAGTACCCACAAAATGATACGAAGATGGCCAGGTGATATCTGTACACTCAGTGGGTTGCATTACCCAAGAGGAACCCTGAGCTTGGGAAGCTCAAATCTTCTATAATGGGCAGTAAGCACACCAGCCCTTTGCTCCTGAGAGAGACATTATCCTTATTATACTGGAGCATAGTCACCTCTATCTTCCAAAGCTGTAAGTAGACCTGCTCTTTCCTTCAGAGCAAGACACTATCTCTGTCTTCTAAGGCTGCTTGCTATATAAACATGCTTAAAAAGGTATTTCAGAACAAAGGCACTCACTGCTTCTGTTCATGGCATGTAGAAACACAAGAGATCCATGGAGAATTGTCTCCCAACATAGACTAAGGCCAAGATGGCCTCTGAATAACTGTTGGCCTGGTCCATCCTTGGGAATTGCTGCTGACAGGACAAAGCACTACAGTCATCACCATCATCATTATTTCTGTTGTCTGGAAGAGTATGGTCCTGAAGCTGCTTCATCTCCCCAAAACGAAAAGTCTGTACTCCATACCTGACTCCACCTTTAGCCAGGAGATTAGGGGTGATGTCTCTTGGTCACGATAATTTGGCTTATGAATGAAGATTAGGAGCCAATGGCCCAGAAGTTACTGTGCTGCTTTGACTTAAACCTTCCCCTCACTTTAAAAAAACAAAAAACATCAAAAACTGACCTGACTGAGGCATTCTGTAGCCCTAGCTCAGAGACTCAAAGCTTTTAAAGGGAAAGACCATTCTACTGGAAGGAAAGAGGGAGAATTTGGAAGCTCAGGCTGACTCCCAGTGCCTGAAGAAAATCAGTTTCTCAACACAGCCTTTAATAAGCCTCTGGACCAAGGGGTCAGGAGCCCGGCCAAAAGATCTCTGTTTATCTGCCATGTTGTTTTCATTTAGGTATAAATGTTATTTTTAAAAAAGCAAGCTGTACAATCTGAAATGAACAAAAAGTGTATTTCATTATAGAGCTGTGTCAGTCATGGAGGTCTAAAATTGATTCTGTGTCTTTAAAAATTATTTTGCCTTAAAAATATTTCTTTATTTTTTTTCTCTTGTCTGATTCTAGGACTTCTAACCTGAGAGAAGGCTTGTGTTACCAGATTATATTTCATAGACTCTTAAAGTTGGAAGGAATCTTTGAGTTCTGTGGCCCAGCCTGGCCCCTAAGGCTAAGTTCTTGCTGTAGCACTTTGCCAGAGGGTCATTCGTCTTCCACTCAGAGAGGTAGCAGGGGCATCAGAGCCCTGGACTGGCTGAAGCCGTGGATCTATTCTAGGCTCTGCAGTTGATTGGCTCTGACACTTTGTGGATATCACATGTCTTCTCACAGCCCAGGTGTAGTCAATCTAAAGAGAGAGAGGCCAGATGATCTTAGAGTGTTCCCTCAGTTCCAACATGCGTCCAGTGGATCTTTAATTGGGGGACTATATGAACTTTTTAAGAGGATGATTGTTCTTTTCTGATGACAGAAGTAACACATGCCTATTTTAGAAAAATAAGAATATATAGATTAAACAAAGAATCAGTTTTAACCCTATTACCAATTTCAGTGTACATTTTTAGTCTATTTTATTTGTGTGTGGGGGATAAAATTTAGATCATATTGTTCTGTACTTTGCCTTTTTACTTAAGATAGTACGAGCATCCTACCATACAGTTGGACTTGATCCTGAAGGCAGTGGAGAGCCATTGAGGAGTTTTAAGTAGGTTTCACTATAAGTCCTCTCTCTCCAGATCAGAGATAGAGAAGAGAGAAGAGCACTTTCATACAATTTTGAGTTTTATTCATTTCATTCTTTATCGCTTTCTGCACAGAAAAAGAACAGCTTATGGTTATCTTCGTTAAAGATGGGAGTTATAGATTATTCTAGAAGTTTAGTCATCTTGAGATGCTATATTATTAGCACTTATATGTGTACATTTATATGCTGTGAAAACAAACTAGAATGGCACATTTCCAGATATTAATCACATGGAGATTATGTAATTACATCACAATCAAAACTATCAACTACCAATATGAAGTATCACCACCCCCAAATCAGATATTGATAACCATTGAGTGAAGTTTTAGGAGTGTGTGGGCCAATTGTTACCAAAAAGCTTTTAGTGACCAAATTTATTTATTTTTCATTTCATATACCATCAAAAGGATCTGAGGTAATGTACAAAATTAAACATTATAAATATAGGACCTTTAAAATTTAAAAACCAAGGAGACCAACTAAAGGAAGCAGGAAGGGTAGATGCCATGAGGTATCTAGACAGGCCAATCCAATAGGCTGTTTCATAGCAGCAAAAAATAAACAGGAAAATACAATGGTGTGTATAATTTATATTGTTGCTGCAGAAAAATATGTATACTTGTTTTCTCCAAATTTTATCCTGAAATTTATTATATGGGCCCTTGTGTGAGAGATAATAGGTTAGAGTAGACATCTTCAAGGGAACAACAACTCTGTTGAAATGGATAATTCCAGTATCGACCTTCTACATAAGGGGCAAGAGTATAATATTAAATCGTAATTCAGTTTAGACATTTCTTTGGAGGCTGAGGTAATATGGTCCAGGTACTTGGCTTTCTGAGGATTTAATTTAATATGGGAATAGGACTTGGGAAACATAGGTGGCCATCTAGCTGCCATACCCAGTAGATTCTTTCTCAAGGGTCAGATGCCTCAAGTGAACCATTGATGATGATAGCTTGCATGGGAGATCACACTGGAAACCTCAGTCAGGTAACTCTAGAACCCAGGGTCTAGGTTGATTGATATGTTTTGAGTAGGTGTTCAATAAAGCTTCAATGAATGAATAACTTACCAGGATCCACAGCATGGACAGATTCTTTCCTCCCTCTTGGTAATCTCTTTCTACTAGGAACCATCTTATGTGAATTCGTTTTTTTCATGTACTCCCTCACTTCTCTCCTTATTTATCACTTAATGATCTTCTCCTCTTCCTTTTTTCTTTACCAGTTATACCCTTGTGCAGACTGAAACTGCCATGTTTCTGGACAACAGCTGTCGTGGAATGCAAACACAATTATATTTCAAAAATAACTCCGGCTATAATTGCAGAAATAGGAAAACAACCAGCAATAAAGGACTGGTTAAATTATGAAATAGGAATATGGTGGAATCTTATGTAGTATTAGAAATGTATCATTGAAGATTTAATGATATGAATAAATATTCATTACATATGTTTAAGTGGGAAAAAAAGTGTGTGTGTACGGGTGAGCATACATGTATTTCTCTCGATAGATGAAAAGATAACAGACGTATCTATCTACCTAGAAAGAGGGAGAGACAGACACAGACACAGAGAGAGTGTGCAGCTTTGGGTGGTGGAATTACAAGTGATTTGTTTTTACATTTTGCTTTCCTGTATTTTTAAAATATTCTAAAGTAAGCATGGATTATTTGTGTTTAAACAAAAGATATAAAATGTAAAAATCCTTGGCATAGAATACAAAACCCGTCAGTGTGGGTTCACCACCTATTTCTTCAGCTTCTGTCTCGATGATCTCCCATCCTTTGTGGTATGCCCTATAAACTCCAGTCCCACAGCCCCACTTGAATTTTCCCAAATGCTCTAGGATCTCCCAAACCAAATTGTAAGTTCCTGGTGTTGGGTGGTGGCTGGGTCTTAGCCAAATCTGTATCTCCTGCCCTTAGTGCAGTGCCCAGCACTTAGCAGGTACTCAGAGCCTCTTTGTTAAATGAATAGCCACTGTGTCATGGTCTTCTCCCAGTTTTAATCAGAACCTTCCTCCTCCTTCCTGGGCACAAGTGCGCTTCTGCCCTCACACTTTCTAATCACTGACAGTCGTGTATTTGAAATATAGACAGGCAGTTTGATTCTCAAACGGAGGACCTTAGAATATACAGCTGGCAGTAGTATGTTAATGTGGATATGGGAATAGTTAACTGAATGTGTCCAGGGTTGTTTAACGACGAACCTTATACGTATGTGTTCTTGTCCCATACGTTGCTTAACATATAATCAAGATCATTCCCTGTCTACTTTGTGAAATCATTCCTTCATCTTAGGACTTCTTTTGAACACATAAAAGATGGAAATGATCCAAAGGCATCCTAACTATAAACACCAGCAGGATCTATTTCCCTCCTGAAACAACATATGTGGCTCTGTTTTCCCCTAAAAGTAAAATCAGACCTTACAGAAACACTGCAATTTAAAGAGCACCACCCAATTAATTTTTCTGGTCAATTTAATTTCAAACACAATGATTAGGCATAGTCCTCTGTAACATCTATTCTTTTGTTTGCCCGAGGAGAGATTTGGTATTATTTCCTTTTTGTCTTTGCTCAGCACTTTGGCGTATGTGAGTTTTCATTAACTATTCTGAGTAGGCAAAGGCAATGTGGTAGGAACAAACACAAATCAAGACCACATAAATTAATAATCTTTTTAGTACCATTGTCCTGTGTGCCTTTAGAAATTAATTGTATTACCAGCAAACAAGTTTGAAAGCCCCTCCTTCTCCAGCTACTGTAAGAAACCCAAACTTCCTTTGGCAATTTTGTGTATGGTAAAGGTTCATTTTTGTCTATATCTAAGTAACAAGTATCATGTGGATTTATGCAAGGAGAACAAAAAATTCATGGCAAGAAACCAGCCGCCTGTGTTAATCAGTACAGTATGTGGGAAACTAAGGTGTAAATTATGACAGGGAGATCTTTCGCTTTCTCTTTGTCTTTTTCTGACTAATTGGGTGTATGAATTTATCCTTCTCAATATTAAGGACTTTCTTCAGAAAATATCAGTTAATAAGTACCTCGGATAGGTTTATTAATGAGGAGAATGTTTTCTAAAGAGCTCGGAGCAGATAGCATAGAGCAGGGTACAGCCTCGTGGGTAACAGCCGAGACTCTGGACTCAGCCTGAAGCTTGGTTTTAATCTCAGCCTCACCACTTCCTACCTGTCATTTTAGACAAATTGTTTAACCTCAATGTGTATCGCTTTCCTTGTGTGTAAAATGGGGAAATTTTTTTAGTACTCAACTCATGGGATTATTGTGGAAATTAAGTGAGTTAATATTTGTAAAACACATAGAAAATGTCTGCACTTTGTAAGTGCTGTGTTTGTACGTGCTCTTACTTTTAAATCTCATGATTGTGAAATGATGGTATTACTGGCGTAATTACGTGAATTTTATAAAATATTTTGTAAGTTAACATACAGTAAAATTGACTCTTTTGGTGTACAGTTTTTTGGTTATTAACAAAGGCATAAATTCATGTGACCACCACCAAAATGAGGATACAGAGCAGATCCATCACTGCCAAGAACTCCCCCGTGCTACCCTACCCTTTTGTAGCATGCCAGCTTTAACTCCTGGCAGTGCTCATCTGTTTTCTAGCACTATAGTTTTGCCTTTTCCACAATGTCACATAAATGAGATCTTACAGTATTTCAAACTTTTGAGACTAACTTCTTTCACTTGGCAAAATGCCTTTGAGATTCACCCAAGTTGGCATGTATATGAATAGTGTGTTCCCGCTGTGGTTTGGAGGTACTGCAATTTGGTCTTCCATTCTCAAGTTGAAGGATATTTGGGTTGTTTCCAGTTTGGGGAAATTACAAATAAGAATGCTGTACACAGTTGCATACAGGTTCTTGTGTTAACTTAAATTCCATAAGCTTTCATTTCTCTAGGATAAATGCTTAGAAATAGGATTTCTGGGTCATATGATAGTGTATTTAACTATCAGAAACTGCCAGACGGTTTTACAGAGTCACTGTACCATTTTACATTTCCACCAGCAATGGATGCAAATTGCTATCACTTCAGATCCTTGTCAGCAACATTTATTTTAGCCATTGTAATAGGTGTGTAATGGTGTCTCAATAGTGGTTTTCATTTGCGTTGCTCCAATGGCTAATGATGTTGAGCATCTTTTCATGTGTTTATTGGCCATCTATGTATCTTCTTTAGTTAAGTATCTGTTCAGGTCTTTTGCCCATTTTCAAATTGGATTGCTTCTTTTCATATTGTTGAGGTTTTTTTATATAACTTTTAATTCAGAAATAGTTTAAGAATCACAAGAAATTGTGAAAATAGTACTGAGAATTGCCAAGGACACTTTACCTAGATTCCCCCAATGATAATATCTTACATAATTATAGTACATTGTCCAAAACAGGAAATTGACACTGGCACAATACTATTAACTCAGGTATAGACTTAATTAGGATTTCACTAATTTTTACATCTACTTTTTTCAGGTATTGTTCTATGAAATTTTATTACTGGTGTAGATTTGAATACACATCCTGACAATCAGGATACGGAACTGTTCTATCACCACAAATAAATTTCCTTGTGTTACCCTTTAATAGTCACACTCTTCCCTCAACTCTAACCCATCATAACCACTGATCTGTTTTCTATCACTATAAATTTGTCACCTAGAGAACATCATATAAATAGAATTGTACAGTAACCTTTTGATTTTGGCTTTTTTTCTCTCAGCAAAATGCCCTTGGAGATCTTTTACATGGAGCTCTTTATATATTGTGGATACAAGTCCTTTGTGGAATGTGTGATTTGCAAATATTTTCTTCCAGTCTATAGCTTGTCTTCTTGTTCTTTTTATTTTTATTTATTTATTATTTATTTATTTTTCTTCTTCTCCCCAAAGCCCCCCAGTACATAGTTGTATATTCTAGTTGTAGGTTCTTCTGGTTGTGCTATGTAGGACGCCTCAGCATGGCTTGAGAAGGGTGCTAGGTCCACACTCAGGATCTGAACGGGCGAAACCCTGGCCACTGAAAGAGAGAGCACGAACCTAACCACTCATCCACGGAGCTGGTCCTTTTTTGTTCTTTCTAAAAGTGTCTTTCTCAGAGCAAAAGTTCTAATTGTGATGAATTACTCCAAATTATCATATTTTTTGGTAATGTATTATGCTTTTGGTGTCGTGTGAAAGAACTCTTTGCATAACCCCAGGTCAAAAGAAATTCTCCCATATTTTCTTCCAAAAATTGTATAGTTTTACAATTTATATTTAGATCTAGAATCAATTTTGACTTAATTTCTATATAAGGTGTGGTTTTAGGGAGAAGTTTATTATTTTTCCATAAGTCTGTCTAATTATTCCAATACCATTGTTGAAAAGACTATCTTTGCTCCATTGAATCACCTTTGAACCTTTGTCAAAGCTTGATTCGTCATATTTGTGTGCATCTATTTTGGGACAATCAGTTCTATTCCATAGATCTATACTGATACTACACCGTCTGCTCTCTAGAGTACTGTAGCTTTATAGTGAGACTTAAAATTGGGTGCTGTAACTTCTCCAATTTTATTCTTCTTTTTCAAAATTATTTTGGTTATTCTGGGTCTTTTGGATCTCCATAGGGATTTTAGGATCAACTTGTCTGTATGTACAAAGAAAATCTTGCAGGGGTTTTGGTTGGAATCATGTTAAATCTATACATCAATTTGGGAGAAATTGACATCTTTACTATGTTGAGTCTCCATTTATTTTGAAGCTCTGTTAAGTGCGTGCATATTAGGACTGGTATTCTTTCCTGGTGGATTGACCCTTTTATCATTATGTAATGTCCCTCTTTATCCCTGATAATACTTTTTGCTCCATGATCTGCTTTTTTTCTAATTATAATATAGCCACTCCAGTTTTCTTTTGATTAGTGTTTGCATGGTGTATTGTTTTCTATCTTTTTACCTTTAATTTCCACATATTTGTGAATTTTCCAAATTTCCTTCTGTTATTAATTTCTAATTTCATTCCATTATGGTCACAATATCCTTTGTATCATTTCAGTTCTTTTAAATTTATTTTAAAATGTTTTATGACCAAATTTTTAGTCTATCCTGGAAAATGTTCCACGCGCACTGGAGAAGAATGTATATTCTTCTATTTTTGGAAGGAACATTCTATAAAGGTTTGTTAGGTCTAGTTGGTTTATAGTATTGTTCATGTCTTCTGTTTCCTTGCTGATCTTCTGTCTAGCTGTGCTATACATTGTTGAAAGTGGGGTATTGAAGTCTCCAACTATTATTGTTGAATTCTCTCTTTCTTTCTTTAATTCTGTCCATTATTGCTTTCTGTATTTTGGGGCTTTATTGTTAGATCTAGATGTGTTTATGATTGTCACGTATTCTTGATGGATTAACCCTTTACCCTTATGAAATGTCCGTTGTCTCTAATGACAGTTTTTATTTCATATTAGTGGAGCCATTCAAGCTCTCTTTTGGTTATTGTTTTCATGGTGTATCTGTGTCTTTTTCCATTCTTTTACTTTCAATGTATTTGTATCTTTGAATCTAAAGTATGTCTCTTGTAGACAACCTATAGTTGAATCATGTTTTTATATCTATCCTGCCAATCTCTGTCTTTTCATTGGAGAGTTTAATAAATTCCTATTTAACGTAATCACTGATAAGGTGGGATTTACATTTGCCATTTTACTATTTGTTTTCTATGTCTTATGTCTTTTCCAGTTCCACTATTTCTCCATTTTTGCCTTCTTTTGTTTTAAATAGATATTTTCTACTGTGCCAGTTTGATTCCCTTGTCATTTCATTTGCTATATATTTTTTAGTTATTTTCTTAATGTTTGTCCTTGGGATTACTATTAACATCTTAATTTATGACAGTCTAGTTCAGATTAATATCAACTTAATATACACAAACTTTGGTGTGTTCCTCCCTCTCCTTTATGCTGTTATTGTCACAAATTATATATTTATACATTGTGTTTCCATAAACGCAGATTTAAAATTTGTGCTTTATTTAATTGTCTGTTAATTTGGATAGAAGAAAAGAATTATAAATAAAAATATAATTATACTCTGTTTTATATTTACCTATGCAGTTACCTTTAGTGATTTTCTTTATTTTTTCAGTGGATTGAAGTCACTGTCTAGTTTCTTTTCATTTTAGCCTGAAGAATTTCCTTTAGTATTTCTTGTAGTGCAGGTCTGCTAGTGATGAATTCTCTGAGGCTTTGATTTTCTGGGAATGTTTTTAATTTCTTCTTCATTTTTTAAATTGAGGTGAAATTTGCATCCATAAAATTAACTATTTTAAAGTAAACAATTCAATGACAATTAGTACATTTACAATGTTGTACAACCACGACCTCTATCTACTTCCAAAATATCTTAATCACCCCAAAAGGAAGTCCTGTAGACATTAAGCAGTTACTCCCCATTTCTCCTTCATTTGAAGGATAGTTTTGCTGGATATAGAATTCTTGGTTGACAGGTTTTTTTCTTTCAGTACTTTGAATATGTTAATCCACTGACTTCTAGCCTTCATGGTTTCTGATGAGAAGTCAGCTGCTAATATTGTTGATGATTCCTTGTACATGAGTCAATACCTTCCTACTGCTTTCAAGGTTCTCTTTTTGTCTTTGTCTTTTGAAAGTTTGATTATGATGTGTCTAGGTGTGGATCTCTTTGAGTTTATCCTACTTAGAATTTGTTGAGCTTCTTGGTTGTGTAGATTGATATTTTTCATCAATTTTTGGAAATTGTTGGCCATTATTACTTCAAATAGTCTTTCTGCCTCTTTCTCTCTCTCCTTTCCTTCTGGGACACCCATTCTCTGTATGTTGTTATACTTGATCCTGTCCCACAGATCTCTGAGGCTCTATTCATTTTTCTTCATTATTTTTTCTTTCTGCTCCCTAACTGAGGTACCTTTAAGTTAACTGATTCTTTTTTCTGCCTGCTCAGATCTACTCTTGAGCTCCTCTAGTGAATTTTTCATTTTGGTTATTTTACCTTTTAACTCCAGAGTTTCTATTTAGTTTTTTTCTTTTTTTATAATTTCTATGCCTTTATTAATATTCTCTTCATGGTGAGACAGCATTCTCATGTTTTCGTTTAGTTCTGTAGACATGATTTCCTTTAGCTCTTTAAACATATTTAAAATAACTGATTTACTGTCTTTGTCCAGTAAGTTCAATGTCTGTGCTTCCTCAGGAAGCTTCCATTGATTGCTTTTTATCTGTATCGGCCATACTTTCTTGTTTCTTTGCATGTTTTGTGATTTTTTGTTAAAAACTGGACACTTTATATAATGTGGCAACTCTGGAAATCAGATTCTCCCACCTTCCCAGTGTTTCTTGTTGTTCTTACTTGCTTTAACTGTATTTGTTTGTTTGTTTAGTGAGTTTTTAAAATTAATTCTGTAAAGTCTTTATTTGCTGTGTGTGGTCACTGAAGTCTCTATTTGGTTACCTTAGTGATCAGCTAATGATTGGACAGAGATTTCTATAAATGCCTGAAGCCAACAAATTTTTTATTCTTTGCTGTGGCTCTCTGTGTTTGTGGGCATGCGTTAAACACTTAGTCAGGCAGTTGACAACTCTGCCTTAGCCATCACTTTTTGCTTGCACTGAGCCTCAAGGTCAACTGAAAGTGAGATCTTAGTGCCTTCTCAAGTCTTTTTTGAGCATGAGCTAAACTTTTCATTTAGTCTAATCTTTGCTTCAGCTGTCTACCACCTCAGGCAGTCACCAAGTTAAGACACTTGTCAGTAATTTTCTTTGACAATCCCCCGACCCCAACGCAGGGAAAATGCTTTTCACACCGGCCATACTCCAAATCAGGTCAAATACAGAGACCCTTGTACTTTGGATCTTCCAGGGAACCTCCTGACAGGTCAAATCAGGACAATTCTTTGGGAATGAGGCTTTGAGAGATCTCAAGTTCCATTCTGCTCCTTCAGGAATGCAGACTATTATTTTTCAAGGCTGCTTCAGAGCTGGAGAGCAAGAACTACATCTAGAGCAATTAAAATGCCACAAAGGTCATGATTCTCACCAAGATTCAGCCATTTAAAAAAAAATACTCTCTGGGTTGCTCCAAGCCTTTGATCAATTTCCAGAATTCTGATTCTCACATTTTTTGCCAATTTTGTTCATTGCTTTTGTAGAGGAGCAAATTTTCAGAAGTCCTTACTTTGCCATTTTTGCTATCATCACTCTCCACATTTTTAGTTTTTAATGTACCTATATCATTCTATCTGAAATAGAACTCTTGTGGACAGCTTATAGTTTATAATATCAACCTTTTGGTTGAGTTGTTAGATGACTTACAGGTAATGTCATTATTGATGTGTTTGCGTCTAAATCTAGCATTTTATTGTTTTCTATATTTTACTTTCTGTTTCTCATTCTTTTTCTTTCTTGTTTTCCTTTGGGTCATTTGAACAATTTTTGTTATTCCATTTTATTATTATTATTTTTTACTATATCTCTGAATATAGCTTTTTTGTTTTAGTGATTGTCTAGGAATTAAAATACACCTACTTTAATTTTCACAGTCTTTTCTTTTCTTTTTTTTTTTTTTTTGCTGAGGAAGATTTGCCCTGAGCTATATCTGTTGCCAATTTTCCTCTTTTTTTGCTTGAAGAAGATTAGCTCTGAGCTAACTTCTGTGCCGGTCTTCCTCCATTCTGTATGTGGGTAGCCACCACAGCATGGATGATGAGTGGTGTAGGTCTGTGCCTGGGATCTGAGCCCACAAACCTGGGCCACCCAAGCAGAGCGTGCCAAACTTAATCACTAAACCACAGGGCCAGCCCTTCACAGTCTTCTAGCTGAATGCAGAAATTTTCCACCCTTCTCCCTTTTCCCTTCCCTTTTATATTGTAATTGTCTTATCCAAATACATTGAAAAATCCCATCAGACATTGTTAGAATGTTTATTTTTAACTGTGAAGCATATTTTAAAGAACTCAAGAGGAGAAGAGTAGTCTATTTTATTTATCTGGATATTTACTTTTTCTGTTTCCCATTTTTCAGTCCTGATTTCCCAATTTTCCCTTTGGTATCATTTCCCTTCTGTACAAAGAAATTCCTCTAGAGCAGTTCAATGGCTATTAATTCTCTTAGTTTTCCATCATCAGAAAATGTTTTAATTTCATCTTCATTACTGAAAGATATTTTTGCTGGATACAGAATTCTGGGTTGATAATTCTCTTCTTTCATCACTTTAAAAATGTACTCCTTCTTTCTTGAATCCATAGTTTCTCATGAGAAATCCATAGTCATTCAAATTGTTTTTCCACTGTAAATAATATATTCTTTTTCTCTAGCCACGTTCAAGATTTTTTCTTTTTCTTTAGTCTTCAGCAGTTTGATTATTATGTGTCCAGATGTGTCTTTCTTTGGGTTTATCCAGTTTGAAGTTTGCTGAGTATTTAGAATCTGTAGGTATATGTATTTTGCCAAATTTGGGGAATTTTCAGCCTCTATTTCTTTGAATATGTTTTTCTGCACCATACTCTTCCTCCTCTTTTTGGGACTCTGATGACACAAATGTTAGACTTTTTGTTGTTATTCCTCAGATGCCTAAGGCTCTGCTCATTTTCTTTTTTCAATCTTTTTCCTGTCTGCTATTCAGATTGGACAATTTCTACTACTTTATCTTTAAGTTTACTGACTCCTCCTCTGTCATCTCCATTCTGCCAGTGAATCCATCTAGTGAGTTTTTTTTATTTGGTTTCTTGTGTTGTTGAGACTTAAATTTTCCATTTAGTCTATATTTATATCTTCTATTTCTTTGGAGAAACATTGTATCTTTCCACTCATTTCAAGAGTGTTTGCCTTTATTTGTTGGAGCATTTTATAATAGCTGCTTTAACATTTTTTGTATGATAACTCTATCATCTGTGTCATCTCAGTGTTGGCAACTATTAATTATCTTTGCCCATGTGAGTTGAGTTGTTTTTTGTTTTACTTTTTTCTATGCCAAGTAATTTTGGATTGTATCCTGGACATTTTGTATATTATACATGAGACTCTGGATTTTGTTTATATCCTATGGTAATTAGATTAATTTTATCTTCTAAATGTGTTTGAATATTTGGCACGTGATACTTATGCATGTCTTTTAGGAAAGTAAAAATGCATAGTCTCTGCAGTATATAGTTACCTATTTACTAGGTCAAGTGATGTCAATTCAAAGATGATGATTAGAGCAGTCTATTTCAATGAAATGATTTTGAGTGTGAGTGACAATTGTAGAATTATTATATTTTTATAATGTTTTTTATTATGAATGTCTTTCTGGCAAACACAAAATTCCAAGGTCAAAAAATACTCTTTTCTTGAAATTTTCATCACCAAGCAACAAATGTTTCTTGGGCATCTGCTCAATATTTGTCTGGCACAATTTTCAGGTCCATGACGCATATAAAGATGAATAATATGTACACTGGGAGGGATAGTTATTATTATCTTTGTTATGTAGGTTGGGGATCAGAGGCATTGAGAATTTGCTGAGCCAGTAAGTGGTAGAATTAGGCCTTCATCTCAGGTCTTCTAACTTTAAAGTATGTGTGTCTCTATAGCCCCCAGTTGTCTCTATCCAGTACATAATCTGAGACAGAAGGAAAGAAATGGTTCAACAGAGAGAGAATGTAACTATTCATCCCAATACAATTTGAAAAGAACTATCCATGTGCTAATATTCCCAAATGACAGATACAGTTGACTACATAGAGATTGTGACATTGTTGCTCTTCACTTATTTGGACCACTTAAGAATGTAGTAGGATTATACAGAAATTCAAAATATGAATAATTGGCTATAGTCTTTACCAAAATTCTTTTTTCCTTCTTATGAAGTCAGAAAGCTTATTAGTCAATGGAGTACACATGTTTCTAGCTGGTGATAATTAGTATACATTTATATTTCCAAAATAAGCTATTTTGAAGTTACCCTTGGTCATTAACTCAGCTTCATTTTTCAATTATTACGTGTTAAAAAAATGATTCTGTCGAAAACATTGCTATACACGTATGTTGGTAGAAAGATCATTTTTACACTTGAAAACTTTCATCCTTTCATTTTTAGGCACAGTCCCTTTTGCAGGACTTAAAAAAAAATGTGTTAAGATCTTACTATGTTCTGGCTATTACACTAACTTACTGGCATGCATTTTCACAATCATAACTTCTAGTGCCAGAGTGCCTAACCACATTCCTGTACAGTTTCCCACCTACCAGCTAGTTGTTCCTCTGTCTTTTTAGCTTAGCTCTTTGCATGTTCCCCAGTACCTTCAAAAGCCCTTGCCAGCCAGATATCATTACCCTCTTTGCTACTAGCTGAGGACAGCTGGTATATTATTTCTGTGAGAGAAAGTGTGTGAAAGTATCAGGTTCAAGCTAGGTGCCCTAATTAATGATTTCTTGTGTGGCCTTACCCCATTCGCTACCCCAAAAACATGACCCAACTGCCAGCTCTGACTTCTGATGTCTGTATATGTCTTTCTCTCTGTTTTACCTCTTTTGGATTTCTGACATCCTAGTAGTGCTAACTACCTGTATGGTCTTACCAAACCTCCCAATCCCACAACCCATCTGGTGACCCCAGTTTTATTGTCACTCAAAGTCCCAGCATGACATTTTGTGGAAAACAAGGCATCCTGTTTCTGATTACTTCACACCAGCTTGAACTGCCTGCTTCTGTTACTCACAGCTAAACTGCATCGTCTGATGTCATGATCAGTAAATATTGCACTAATTTGCAAGGAAAAAATGCATCAGTTGCACTACTGGAAAATCAAGTCACAATTGACTACATAAGACATATGTCTCATGGTGCTCTTTACATTCTTGTTACAACTTCTATTTTTGTCCTTAGAGTTGGGATGCTTATTTCTCTTCAATTAGATACATTATCATGGTGGCATTGGTAACAAACATGGCTTGAAGAAGTAAAGTTTCCATGTTTTATTTCTAAGCATTTTCTTGAGCAGGCATCTAAGTTACCATTGGCTGCTCACACTATAACTGGGATTATACTGTTCTGTTGTGGTTAGATATCTGGCCCAAACTTGATTTCTCAGTGACCGGAGAGACAGTGAAGAAAATAGGTCAGGCTTAGATTGGACTGGAAGGACTGCAGTGTGATGGGAGAAGTGTCAAGAGTAGATTTTGGAGCCATACAGATCATGGTTTCAATCCAGACTCTACAACTAACTGTGTATGACCTTGAGCAAGTTTACTTAAGCTCACTGAACCAGATTTTTCATTTTTAAAATGGAGATAACAACCCAATATGATTGTTGTGAGGATCAAATGAGATATTACGTATAGCACACTTGTCACTGTGCCTGCCACTATGTACACAGAGGCTAAGTAATTTACCCAAGATCACACTGCTAGTAAGTTGCCGGGTCTAGTCTGGAACCCAAATCAATTTGATTCCAAAGACCCATGCTCTTTCTACTTTTTTTAAAATTATTAGTAATAGGGCATTTGAGGTGATATTACTTAGAAACATAGAAACTCAGAACTGAAAGGAATTCCAACATCATCTATTATGCCACTGATCAGATATTTGAATTCCCTTCACAACATATTTCACAAAAGCCCTCCCACAATTTCATCATGCTTCTCTTGAACACCCCTAGTTTAACTATAATTTACCTAATCTTTGTTGAGTTTATACTCTATGGCAAAAAACTGTTGTTGTTTAAAGTGTCTAACCATGTTTGTGTTATGTTGGAGAGGACACGGTGGAAGGGAAGGGGCTATCAGAAAGATATGCAAGCAGAACAGGGCCATAGTTTAATGAGGAGGAGCTTCTGCCTCCTTCAGTATTGGTAGCAGGCTTAAAAAAATCCATCAAGAGTGAGCCCTGATGGCCTAGTGGTTAAAGTTCAGTGTGCTCTACTTCAGTGGCCTGGGGTTGGTTCCTGGTTGTAGAACCATACCACTATCTGTCAGTAGCCATGCTGTGGGAGTGGCTCACATAGAAGAAGTAGAAGGATTTACAACTAGAATATGCAACTATGTACTGAGGCTTTGGGGAGGAAAAACAAAGAGGAAGATTGGCAACAGATGTTAGTTCAGGGCAAATCTTTCCAAGAAAAAAAAAACTGTTTCCTTTATAAAAAAATCCATCAATAGAGAAAATCACCAAGGCCATCTCCAGTCCAGCATTCCTGTGAACTGATTTTATCATAATGTGCCATGATGTGGGGTTGGGATTGAGGCACACTAGTTTTAGAAAGAACTACTTTGCTCTGGACCAAGCTCCATTTTAGCTGAAATAAGGAATTTTCCCAGATTCCTGAGGAGATTGGGCAGCCCTTTATTGCCATAGTGGAGATAGCTATAACTTTGCAACTTGCCCAGAGTTTATGTGGCCTAACTGCTCTATTGAGCTTGTTAAGTTGTTTGAGTAATTTGCTTTTTAGCTTCCTGTAACACATTATATTCTGGGGGGCAACCAGTCTATTTCACTCTTCATTACCTGTTGTTCAATACCAACGTCTGAGGAATTGAGGGTGTTTGATGCTAGAGTCCTGGTTTAAATCCTCATCATTTGGATTACACAGGTGAATCAGTTCTCTGAGTTCTAGTATTTAGACTAACTCTGGAGGTGCCAAGCTGCTGTTAGACCAAGGTTGGGGGCAGGGGTAGTCCTCCATTCTCAGCTCATTTCAATTCCATATCTTGAGGAGGATGCTATTCAGTCTTGTTTGATGTCATAATTTTAAACCACTTGGAATAATATTCTCCTTTGCTTTAATGTTATACATCCCTGTGCATGTTCTTCAGTAATTGAAAGGGATATCAGACAAATTTGATCTGTCTAGCTTTGACTTATGCTGTCCTTATCTTGGCCTTTGTGTCATTAAGAAAAAAATTGGTATTGATCTTGGACCATACCAGTACATTGTGCTGCAATTTTTCTTCCTTGCTAGTGGAATATAAATCGATAAAAGGCAGCTGCTTTAGACAAGGGCCAGATATGGTGCTGTCATTTATATATTGTAAATCCAATGATAGCTGATCAAATCAGTGCCTCTCCTGTTCCAAACTTGACATGATTGAATTGTCAATAAAAAAGATTTTACAGTAAGAGAAGGAGAGCTGACAGTGTAAATGTCTGAAAACCCAATGAAGCTCAATATAAAATGAAACAATGAGCTAGGATATCATTTTATGATTTCCAATGAGAAAAAATATTTAGTGAATCATGGCTGAAATTGAGGATGATCACAGGAGGGGGGAAGCAGGAATGAAAAGCCAGCTAACTTGCATTGTAATTTTTGAGAAATCTGAAAGGCAAATTTGCAGATGCAAATTTTAGGAATTATGCATCCTACTCACTGAGTTGTTTATTTACAGAAATGGTTCAGATACTCTCCACCTCCTTCCCTCCTCCATGCACATATTTTCTAGTGATAATACCCAGTTGCTGGAGGAAAAAATAAGCATTTCCTTCCCCAGGAGTCCTGCTGAGTTCTAATAAGTGATTCAGGAGCAGATCTGGTAGAACTTAACCCTGCATTCTTAAAGTCAACTAGTAGAGGTCTAGTTTCACTTAATAGATCCATAGAAGTAGTGAGATTTGCTTTTTAAAAGGAAAAACTATAAATAAGAAGCTGTAAAACTTTCTCAAAGTGCTGCACCTCTCTTGGTATATGGCCCATCAAACTTAGTTTAGGAAACTAAGATCTTACCCCTTGAAACTTGAAGAAATTCTGCCAATTTTTCAAAAAGACCTGATTAATCTATTTGCAAATATAACACCATGGTGCTTATTTGTGTGTTGAGAAGCATATGCCGTCCCATTGGGAGAGACCAGGCTGGGAACTAAGACGATGCTGTTTCATTTAAAAGCTGCCAGAGGTATGTTTGCATGATATTCTTGCCTCAGTAGTTCTAAATGCAATGGACCTGTTTGGGGGAGAATTGACTTCTGAGAGATGCTTGGCTTCTGAATTTTCAGCTTGAAAACTATATGCTGAGCTTGTTGGAATATTTTTTGGAGGGCTTATTTTCCAAATTTTCTAATGATGACAGGCTTAAAATTATCTTATAAACCATAGCACCTGCCACGACCTCCACAACAAACTGATATTCTTGTGTCAGCACGAGGCAGCTTATTGGAGAGAAGATTAATCACACTGTGCATCTTGGGAATAATTGTTTTGACCTAGGGTAAGAAGAGTCTTCTTTCCTGATTTTAGCTTGAGACAATTCAAATAAAATTTAGCCGTATTCTCTTCCTCCTTGCTGAGGCACGTTACACCACTAGCCATCCTCTCCCTCCTTCTGTGATAGACTCTTCTCCTTGAGCTTCTCTACTGCTCTTTTTTGGAGCTTCTCAAAACCACTTTGGCAGCTTGTTCTTTGTCTCATTCAACCAACTTCTTCCTTCTTTTGTCCTGACAGTGGAGTTCTTATAAAATTCAATCTGTTGCTCTCAGGTTATTCTCATGGCTACCATTTTCTAAGAGCTTTTTACAGACCAGGGACTGTGCTATTCAAATTACACGTATTATTTCATTTAATAATAAAATCTCTTATAAAAATCTCTATAAAAATTAACCAACTGAGTCTGTAGAGAGAAAAAAAGAGGACCCAAAATATTCTGGATTCTTGGTTAACACTCAATTTTACTGGACAGGGAAAAGAGTAGGGGTCAAACAAAGAAACGGAAAAGTAGTGATGAGAAAGGAAGGTGGCAACCAGGAAGGGCAGGATCCTGGAAGCCAAGAGAAGTTCAAGTGATGCTGTCTATGAATAAGACTCCCCAATCTGTACATCTCCATCCTCAATTTATTGCTCGTGCCTTATACCAAAGGTTCTGTGGGTGGGTTTTGGGGAGTCACTCGTCCTCTGAAATGTGACGCAAAATTTCATGTATGCATATGTGTACATTTTCTGGGGAATGGGTTCGCAGATTTCATTAGGGACCCATAAACAAAACAAAGGTATGTCTTCAGGCTCATACTATCAGCTTTCCATTGGACATTTCCCATTGCCATTAGAAAGCCAACATGTTTAAACTTAATTTAACCTTTGTACCACCTCCCTGCAAACTAGTTACTCTTCTCACCCCCTCCCCCACCTTTTGCTAGTGCTATGACTCCTCTCCAAGCCATCTTTTGCTTTCTCCCATACATCCACTACATCACATTGCCTATAGGATTTATCCTTTCTCTGTTCTTACTTTCACCACCTTCTCTTGGGACCTTTCCTTCTAGTGTCTGGATTATTGAGGTTACTCTTAACCAGTATCCTTGCTTCCTAACCCTCCCTATTTACAATGATGCCAGGTTTATTTTTTGAAAATTATCCTCATCACATAGAGCATGATATTAAGAACACAGTGTTTCTGGGCAGTGGAATGAGACATATCTGGGTTACAATCCTGATTTCTCTTTTTATTTGCTGTGTATCCCAATCAAGTTGCTTAATATTTCTAATCTTCATTTTCCCCATTTGAAAATAGGGGTAATGCTAGTACCACCTCCTAGGCTTTTTGTGAAGACTCAAAGAGATCATCCATGTAAGGAGCTTAGCAGAGTACTAGCACATGGTAAGCTTTCAGGAGAGAGCTATTATTTCCTGCTGAAGAACGTAAAATGTCTCCCTAATGCTTACCTCACAGCACATAAAATCTTCTGTCTGATTTTTCAAGCCTACCAGAAACTGGTCCCCACCGTCACCTCTCCAACTTTACCTTACTCCCAGAGGGTGTGTACAAAGCTTCACTCCTAAATGTGCTCTCACAATGCATGCTTCGCTCTCACCTCCGAATTTTTGCTCATACTTTTTTCTCATGCTAGACTGTCTGACCCCGTTGATTCAGCCTTCCTTCATGCCCCACCTGCTGTACTTTTCCTGACGGTCACAGTCCCCACAGTTCTTGCCATTTTCTAGATTCTCTTGTGCTTTCGAATTGTCTGTATAATTGTACAGTATAAATTGTCTGTATAAATGTACCCAGTGAGTACCTTCTAATACGCTGTTCTGTAAAGTTTATAGTGTTGCAAAATAGGAAGCTGTTCACTTGTTTAATGCTTGTTCACTGCTCATTTCGTGGTTTTATGTCTTTTCTGTTCAATCAAAGCATCTTGCGGATAGGCATCAGGTCTGGCTGTTATTCTCTGTTCCATGACTTGGAACAGTTTCTAGTTACTGTGTAATTACTTGGTATATTTGTTGGTTTATTTGATTGTTACATCAAACTATCAAAGTATGGAGGCAGAAGATGTGTTATTATAAACTTGCTGCCATAACTTATTTTCTGTGAGCTCAGGTATTTGGAGACTTGAAATCTAGCGCCAAGCTGGCTGGCTTGAGGAAAGCCACTTCCCTTCTCTGGGCGCCTCATTTTCCTCATTCCTAGAAATATTTGGATAAACAACGGCATTAGGCTAGGTAAACTCTCTAAGTCCCCTGATCTCCTAGGACTCTGGGACTCTGATAAAACTAAGAATCTGCTCCAAAGACGTTACTCAGCTTTACTCTCTGCCATTGCCCTGGCTTGCTTGGGTCTTGACAGAATGTAGCCATCTCAAACAAGGCTTACGTGCTGTCCTTAATTGAAACTGTTTGTCTCTCCTAGTGAGCAGACAAGCCTCAGTTTAGGAAACCACATCAGCAGATTTCATTCCAGGGTGGGGAACTGTTTCTGACAAGGAGCCCCACAAAATATGTGTGCTTCAGAGAAAAGGGAAAACTGAGTAAACAAATACTCCCTTTGCTAAAGGAGGATGTGGGTTGAAAATCATATTATAGAGGAGGTATCCCGGAGTGTCCTGGGTAACCAGCCAAAAATTTGATCTGGTTTCTCTTAGCATGGGGTAACTCACCACGCCAACTGACATATTTCTCCAGTGACCTCTACATCTGAAAATGTCCCCTAAAAGCACAGCTGTCTGTTCTCTATGCTCCAAGCCTCACTATTTGCCCTAACAGCCTGCAAGATGCCATTCTGCAGATGTTTCTTCAGCATTCCTTGACACAACGGCATATTTAGGCTCCTTTACATTTCTGACATTGTACAATTGACTCCCTCCTGGAGCTCGGCTGTTGCTTTTATACAGTGCAGGCAATCCATGCTTGAGACGCCTGGGCGGTGTAAAGCAGCATCTTACTGCTCGTCTACCCTTTCTACCGAGTGCCTAAATCTGGGTTGACATTAAGTTGCAAGTTGCTTTCTCAGGATATTCTAGTGAACAGAGTTGAAGGAAGAAACATTAAAATGTCCTCCAGAATTTTAACTAACCAGAGGGCTGTCTGCTGATGGGTGCTCCGTGTACCACTAGCTCCAAACCCTTGCTAATTATGCAAACTCATCAGGAATGTCACTTGGTGTTCTTCCATTTAATGGGTGGTTGTGCACCACACTTCTTTCATTCCATGTCAGAATTATTGACATGATATTAACATTCACGGGCAAGCTGGTTTTCTAATGCTGGCCAGAGAATCAAAGTTTTTTTTTTTGTTTCCTGAATTTACCTATCTTTTCAGAAAACTCGAGAGTGTCATTAATACTTAATGCTGCATATAGTGTTTCCACCAATAATACTTTCCCCAGAGGTTAGTCCTCAGAGTGCATAGGACAGGGTAATTACGTCTATTGATCTTTGCTACAGCCAGTGTTATCGGAATGGCGATCAACTTTATAAATAAGATGTGGATATTCATTTTGGCTAAGGAGCTATGATAGCTCTTGTTTCTTGAACATTCTTTGCCCTAACAGAAGCATTGCTAAGCCGCTACCAGGAGATCCTACAGAGCTGAAATCTCTCTTTTACAGGGCTGATATTAGGGGCCAGAATGAGTAGGGACTGTGCCAAGAATGGGAAAACCTTAAACTTAAGTAGATTTGGCCCATGGGGCAAGTTTGGCAAAGTCAAAAACTGTGTCAAGGAGCTCTTAGCCCTGCCATTTAAGTTGACGAGTGAATTCTGTGAAAGAGAATTTCTCTGGTAAAATGTTTATCATAGAACCCTTCTCAGGAGACTCTTCCTTCACTTCACTGAGCCTCAGAGTGGGGCAGGTAAGAGCTTAGCTTGTAGCTGGAGAAAATCTTAAGCAGGTGGTTTTGACAATGTTAGAACTTAGGTACATAAACACCTACTCAGAGACCCAGAGAGTCTGGGCACTGAGCAGGATTGTTTCCTGGATCGTCTGGTGTGTAATTCCTAGAGTTAAAGAATATGAGCTCTCCGAGCTAGACAGAAGCTCACAGGGAGCCAGGATACCTTGTTTATTGTGTATAGTAGCCACTTTGAGCTATTTTTTCTCTTTGGTTTCCCAGAGAGTGATTGTGTTAAGAAAATGGAGTCTCAAATATTCAGAGGCAGTAGGTTCAGTTATTTGACTGTGGGAGTGGGAGGGGAGTGTGGGGATGGAGACTAAACTACCAGGCAGGCATATAGCAAGTGGGCAGGAGTTCAGTTACAAGAGAAATGGTCTCCCAAAACCCCAGTTGTGTCCCAGGCAGCAAGATCAATTTAAAGTCAAGCTAGGAAGACCTGGACTGAAGTCTCTTTTTATCTCCTTGACCCCTATACCCTATGCTCACCCCCGATCCCCAACTTCCCATAGGGCTGATGGAAATCAAGGCCACTGCTTTCCAGACACATCTGTATATCTGTATACATAGCCTGAGTCAACTATATTGAGATCCAAATTCCTTTGAGTTTAAATATTAACAACATTTTGTTTTCAGATGGCTTTGGAATAAAAAAAGTAGATCCTTCTGGCTAAAATGGTAAATAGTTTTGAGAGTAGACTTGTCTGCCAGGCACCTCTTCCAGAAGTATATAAATATTTTTATATGATGAAGTCCACTAGACACACTCATATCTGTTTCTAGCTTGAAAAAAAAGCAATTGAAATATTTAGATTCCAATGAAAGTTCAGTAAGATTTTATCCAAATAACATGAATGTTTGTTGAAGCTTTGGACTTTTTCATTAGTTATATATGGCCTTGGGTTTCTACAATAGCTTGCTGTCGCCTCTTTTAATCCCAGAAAAGTAGGATTGGGATCTTTTATCACTATTTCCAAGAAAATCTCTTTTGCTTATTTGGTTTTTAACTAAAATTTTTATGTAAGATATATGTTTTAACTAGGTCCAGATATTTCTTGAAGGATTTAAGTAACCCCAGTATTAAAGAAATGATTTAAGCCTGAAATTCTCAAGACAAGTTTAAACCAGCACCCTAAACTCTGTGATTAGCCGGGTGGGAATTGCTTGTGGACACCTGAGGGTAGATTTCGGCCTACATGAGAAGTTATGTTGATTTTTGTGATTTTAAAATGGCTAGTTTTCAGAATTAGACCTTTTCTCTCTATTTAACTTATGTGCCTTGACCTATACTATATGTAAATGGTGTTTGATGATAAAAGGGAGTGAGTCACACTTAAGCAGCAACATCAGTGCCCATTAAGCAGAATATAAATAACTGTCTCTAGATGTGCAACAGTGATTTAAAATGGTCCCAGGGGAGCTGAATTATATAGGAAAATTTTCTGTGTAATAATTATGAAACAAAAAAAACCAATAACCCTCACTAGTTTCAGTGAAGAGAGTCGTTATATCTCTTTAGCCAAATAGATGAAACTCAATTTTACGCTCCCCTTACTCAAACTTGTTTCTTTTTCTCTCACTAGTTTTATCCTTCCTCTCTCCCTTCCCTCCTTTCATTATCCCTCTTTCTCTTTCTTCCTTCCTTTAGGAATGAAGCTCTATAATTTTAAGTATGTTAGCTAGAGATATATAATTAGCTACAGCTGTATACCAAAGTACAAAGCTTACATTTTAAAATGACTCACAGATAGAGTGACGATGTCAATTATTGTCCAGAAAGGGATACGTTTGAGAGTGAAAGGAAGTGATAAAAATAGTCAGCAGGTTAGTTGATCTACAAGGTGTAAATTGAGACTGTAGCAAATTAATAAGATGTATAGTCACTCTACTCACAGAGATAACCAGAATATTAAGGCGTAAGAGGCTTCAGAAAGCATCTAGTCTACTCCCTTTAGAAAAGGAAACTGAGTCTCTGAACCCACAATGACTGGTTCTAATCCAGGTCTTCTAACTTCCAGCCCAGACTTCTTTCAGTTGCTCCCCCTGCCTCACCACTCTAGCAAGATGGAAGAACGTATAGCGTAAAGCCACCTCATTCACATAGGGTTTTTTTTTTTTTTCTGTTGAACAGATAGCTTTTAGATGTGAAACTTTTTGGATATGAGAATCTCCAGCTCCTCTTCCCTCCAAATCAGTGCTTCACAACTAAATGAGTACACTAATTGTGGTTGAACCTCCACTGCAAAGTCATTGTGGTCTTTCCCTCACTTTCTTGTCTCTTAGTTAGGATGATAAGTTCACAAAACCTAAGCCAATTAGATATTATAGAAACATTCAGATAGTTTAAAATCAAAAATATTTTTCTTTTAAAAATGGAATCAAGAACATCCTTAACTGATTTTGAGGCACACTTTTCAGACTAACTATTATTTGAGTGGTCGTCTGCTAACCAACAAGGTAAGGCAATGGAGTACAGTTTTTCCTCACACAAGGAACTTGAGCTTGTGCATCTGGGTAAGAGGTGAGAATGAGTAAGACTCTCAGCCGTGAAAAAAATGGGCCAGAAGCTGAAAGAAATGGGCCAGAAACTGGGATTAATGTAATGCTCACTGTCTTCTCTTGCTGTTATCCTGTGTATATTCCTTCATCCCTGTTCACACACTAGATTCATTTGCCCTGGTGATAGGCAGTGTAGTGATGACCTCATTAATGAAGAGGATGGGCTCCAACAATACTTTGTTGTCAGAAACTTCATTACCAGTGATAGAGTTGACAGAGAAAACGTAAAGATGAGTTTAAGGATACATGATAACAAAGACTTATAGAATAAAAATATTGTCAGATCCTAATGGATATATGGATGTGACTGATACAAGGCCCTCAACATTAACATCAATATCTCCCTCTCCTTTTATGTATAGCTCAATAATAATTTGTTGATCAAATAGCATTGCTGGATGCCACTATTGATTCTCCAAGCCAATATGAGTTTCTTCCTTTCGTTTGTCTATTGACTCCGAGTAGGAAGATGTTCTGTGGCCAGCAGTAACAACATTGGCATTTATTTTACCAGGGACTGTATATTTGGATCACAAGGATCACCTAAGCCTGGGAAGCTGGGAAGCTGCAACCCACCACACCCGGACTGGACAGGGATGAAGTATGAGGGTGTCTCTAACTCCTTCTCACTACCTTCCCTCCTTTTTTGCTTCCTTGTTGGTACTTTCTACCTAGTGAACTGAGCACCCTGGGACTTTCTCCTCTCCCATCCAGATAAACCTCTGGATATCCATGTAAGCTAGCTATTTGGCTTCACGAGTTACAAAGTTTAATGGCTAAGAAGGAGCTCCAACATAACTAACTTCATTGTAAGTGCACTTCCTAGAAAGGTTGTTGATGGAGATATATAAAATTGTGTAAGTATAGCTGTGGGCTGGTTAATTATTTTCTTGAGTCATTTGTGCACTTGTTGGTCCTTCCCACCACCTTATCTTTCCTTGTATCCCTCGTGCATAGTCTATAGAGCTAGTGTTTCTCTACTTGGCCCACATCTTGGTTCACTTTCTAGCCTTACACTTATAGGCTTGCAGTTTTTCTCCATCTTCTGTGTCTTCTCCATATCATTGATCTTGTTTAAATGAAAGGAACAAGGATTTGAATAGGAACAAGCGAATAACTTGGAAGATAGAATTAAAAACCAACTTTTCGAACGCATTCAGAACGTATCTCCATCTAAATCCGTGTCGTGTGTTTGTATTTGGGCATACCTGAAGCGAAGAACTATCTTTTTTCAATTGTGTATGAAATTTCGTTTTGTGTGTTATGCATGTTTGTGTGTGGGAAGATGTGTAGGAATACAGTTAAAACTGTAGGTGGTGGTATGATAAATTTGCAAAGTTAGAAGAGGTATTTGGTTGTTTTCTGGTTTTATAATACTTGTTACATGCTGGGCACGTTAAACACATTATCTTATTTAATTCTCACAACAATCCTGTGAAGATGTGGAGTCTTGCCCATAGCCTCACAGCTAGTAAGTGGTGGAACTGGAATTGGAATGCAGATCTGTCTGGCTCCAAAGCCCGAGTCTCTTTCCATATACTATACTGCTTCCAAACATAAATGATTCTGGGTTTTTCTACTTCCTGATATTATAGCATATAAGGACTAGGCATATTTCCCCACTGGCCTCAGTGTTTTTGTATTCAATTTCTTTATATCCCAAAGTCTGTGGAGTAATTTTTCTATTTACAAAGTATTGTAAGCTTTGATTTGTATTTTGGGATTGGACAACCCTTCCCCCATTTTCTTTCCCCAACACATATGGATTACTTTGAAAAATCAAACTGTCATTTGAGACCAAGGAGGAAAGGCAGAGTGTGTTAAATTTCTCCTTGTCTTGAGGGCATGGTTTTCATTAAGTTCTCTGGCTTTCTTGTAGGGAACAACCCTGTGGGCCGGGGCTTATGTTTAATTTTGTTTTATGCGGGCATGGTCTCCTCCTTATTCTCAGGGTCCTTTTGTGATTGCTTCATAGTAATGTAGCCAAGTCATGCCAGTGGCGTTGTAGTGCCTTGGCCTTCAGCACTTGGCCAGTATTGTTAACAGAGTTGCTTTCTGTCTGTTCTTCACTAAGCACCAGATATTCATCCTTCAACTGCATAGTCATTCACTTTCCTCAATTCCAAAGGATCAAGTTCTACATTTGCCACATATAACTGGGTATTAAGCAGAGTGTACCTTTTCCCCAGGATATACTTCTTAAAATTTTAGGTTACACCACACAAAATTACTAGTATTTGACTTTTTTTAATCTGAAAAAAAATGGCGATTTGATATGGTTCAACCTAATAGTTTAAAATAATGCAATTTTAAAATAGAAATATAAAGGGATTCCTCAAGGCACTTAATAATGATGGCGATGATAATAAGGATAAAAACTAGCATTTGTACAGGGCCTGCTATGTGCCATGTACTTTATATGTGATTTCTCATTAACTCCTATCAATGACCTTAGAAGGTATTATTAATACTATTAGTATCTTTTCTTTATAAAGGAAGAAACTGAGTCTCAGAGAGGTTAATCAAAGTCATACACAGTAATTAGCAAAGCTGGGATTCCAACCTAGGTCTGGCTGATTCTAAAGCTTGGGCTTTTCCCGACTGTACTGTCATTCTTATGTTGTAATTGAGTATAGGGAATTGTGTATGTTGAAGCAGAGGAGGCAGAGTTCACTGGAGACCACATTCAAAGATAAAGCTGTCTTGCATCCAGCTCTAACTTTGGCCTAGAACTTGACATTATATTTCACTATTCCCAAGTCCTAGACTGCCTCAGCTCCCTTTCACTGGTTCAACTCCTTTCCTGAGGCGTTCTGGGAGAGGGAGTTCCAGGACAGGCCACCCACCTTGATTTTCTTCCTAGTGTAAGTTGAGGGGGGTGGATAGCTGGAAGAGTTGGGAGTAGACCAAGATGAAGCCCTGGTGATGGCCCAGTTTGTGACACTATCACAACTTTCTGTGTCTGTTTGATTTTTGTCCTTTTTATGTTTTCGTTTGATTTACAAGACTAAGTAATAGATCAGATAATTCAAACAAAGGCTACAGCTTAAATTCTATTCTCAAATACTCATCACAACTCCAGGGCCAATTTTGACCCAGATATGACTGCCTCTGTGTAATCTGGTGAATAAAAAGCCTCTCTGAAAAACCGATGATGATGATGGAACTTGCCTCTCATGATACTTTGCTGATACTTTAATCATGACCTATTTTAAATGGACACCATTTGGTATCTAATGGTAATATTCCATCTCTGAATGCAGATAATATAATAAGCCTATTAGGTTTTTGTGAATAAAGCAGGATGTTTCCTAGGCTCCACGAATTTAAAAAATGTACATAGTGTGAAGAAATATGGCAAATGCAGGATGATAAATGTTTATAACAGAGTTTTTTTAATTGTCAGTTGTTTTAAATTATTATGATTTTTTTGAGGAAGATTAGCCCTGAGTTAACTACTGCCAATCCTCCTCTTTGTGCTGAGGAAGACTGGCCCTGAGCTAACATCTGTGCCCATGTTCCTCTACTTTATACGTGGGACGCCCACCACAGCATGGCTTGCCAAGCGGTGCCATGTCCACACCTGCGATCCAAACCAGTGAACCCCGGGCCGCCTAGAAGCGGAATGTGAGAACTTAACCGCTGCGCCACTGGGCCAGCACCTAAAAATTATTTTTAAAGGAAGATTAAAGTATAAGGTTGTGAGCAAGTTAGAATTCTAGTTCTTAAAAATGCAAGGGATCTTGGCACAGGTCTGTTTTTCATGTTAAGAAAAACAACCTGAAATCAAACTTAAAGAAGGAACAAGTTGGAGAGGAAGAGAAATGGATTCAGTGTTTTGGCCTTAGAGCATTTGGGATGCTCCTGAGACACCCAGATGGCTTGTCTGGAGCTCAAGAGAAGGGTCAGGGTTGGAGAGAGAAGAGAATCCTCAGAAGAGAGCAGAGTTGATACCTGGGGATGGGATGAGCTGGGATAGGTGTTTTGGCACTTGTAAAAATTACGGATCCCTTGGTCCTGCCCTTTGAGGTTCTTGGATGGGGCTTGTTTTTTGGGAGGTTTTTTTTTTTTTTTACCTTTTATTTAACAAGCTCGCCAGGCCTTGCTGATTTGCAGCCAGGTTAGTTCATTGGCTCGTCCATCCACTCAGGACTTGGCTATTGCTCTGTTGCCTCCAAAGGGGATCATAAAATGTGAAAGATTCTTCTTCTGTCCTTTCAAAAGAGGGTAGTTTCCAAAGCAAAGCAAGTTTTAGAGATATATTTTAAGGAAATATTTATGAAAACTCCAGAGAGTGGAGCCATTTCCATTGCAGTCCTGGGTTTGATTTGTTTGTCTGTTTAAAGGAAAGGAAATCATTTTTGTGGACTTAACCCAGATATTGAATAGATAATTTTGGCATATTTTTCAAAGTCACATAAAGAGTAATAATTTAGGGGGAAAAACACAAGATACTGGGCTAATTTTATTATGTTAAATAAATAGAATATGCTTAGCAACTACTAGTGGCTTTCACACTAAAAATACTTTCCTATTTCAAAAAATAGAGCCCTATAGATATGAAAATCATATCTGGACTTTCTGAAAGATTTGTCTTTGGACAGTAATATAGGGTAAATGAGAGTTCTGATACTAGTTAACCTGAATCAGCTATGGATTGACTTGGAAATTTTTCTCTAAGGGGTAGCTCCAGATCTGAGTGTAAGCCCAGGGCACGCTGGGGCACTCTGATTCCTGAATCAAATCTATTTCTCAGTTGAGGTAGTTGGAACCGTTAAGGATTTTTCCCATTTGGCTATGTCTTTCGAAAAGAGGGTGCCATTCCTTTAGGGTACATTTAAGGCGAGTCCAGTCAAATTGAAAGATGGAGGGAGCAGTGGCTATTATAGGCCCCAAAGGGTTAGAAGAGGTTCATGAAGTAGGAAACTTCGAAGTTTCAATTGGTCTAAATTCTTGGTTATGGAATTAAAACAAATTACTTTGGTTATCAACTTAGTCCAGTATTTTGTTTTGGCTAAGCTGTACTGGAGTCATGTTACTCTGTGAATTTCTTTTGTTGTGACCTTGCATCTTTTACGCATCTCCAAGTCTTCTGCTCATTTTCTCCCTCTGCTGATGTAGACAGATGTTTCCCAGTAGAGCTGGACATGTTCCCTATTCTCTGTCAGGAATTCTCATTAGATGGGAAAATTGGGAATATTTCTGAGTGAGTGATCAATTACTAGTGTGTAATGTATAGATTGTTTATATTGGTAAAGTGTTATTGTTGCATATTTGGGGGGAAGTTTTCAGAACAGTTTTATATATGTTCTCTGCTTCTCCCAATAGTTCTGTGATAGAGAGGGTAGGGTAGGTGTAATATCACCATTTTATAGACTAGAAGCCAAGACTTTGGAATGATCTTGGTGCAGGGTCCTCGCTATTCAGCCTTCCAGTAGAATCAGGAAGAGGAGGAACGATAGAGGAGAGAATATATGTTCATGGGCTTTGAAACAGTTTTGCAAATCTGCAGGTGGGGGATCATCATCATTATCAGTTTGCCCATGGGGGAAAATTATTAAGCACAATCTTAAAAACCACACAGTTCACACGAGACTGTTTGCACACTGGACTGAGTTACAGAGTTGGCTCTTAATATATTATGTTGTTTTGAACGTAATGCCTCCTTCTAAAATGCTATTAACTTTTCATGAACTGATGAGGAGGTGTGTGTGAGTGTGTATACAAACTAGAGGTCCTTGACTTCTCCCTCAATGATAGAGGGTTTTTGCACTTAGCAATGCGCTCATTTTATGTACTATATTTAAGATATAGAATACACGATCCCGTGAAATGCTGCTCATGTCCAGACCTTCAGCAAGTTAATTATTCATCTGCATGTTCTATTTGTATTGACTCTCGTATTGGGGAAGAGGTTATAAGGCTTGGGATTTATGATTAAGAGTGTTAAGTTTTTAATTAAGTGTGTTGGGAATGGCCAACAGAAATGTAGATGTCAGCAAGGGCTTTTTTTTTTCCTCTAAGCCCATTTTCTGTTTCTTAGTTGCAGTCTCTTACTATCTTTAAACACACACACACACACACACACACACCCTTAGATGGTTAATTCATTCATGTGCAATTAAACTCAGAATGCAGACTTCATGGAGACAACACATAAAAAACAAAAGCTTAAGAGACCTATTAGTGAAGTTCATCTTAGTGCCTGAGGTATAAAGAATCTTTACAGCCTTGACAAAATGTATCTCTAAGTGTTCTTTGTTTAACCGAAATGTTCTAATACATGTTGTATTGTATTTTAGTGTTCTTGACCTTTTAATTAAAATCCCTTGAAATGAAAGCTTCAAGAAATGGTTTATATTTAGTTGAAGTTACCAAAGATTAGTATTTATTAAGGTAATGCCAGCTTTACTGTCAGTTTTTTAAAAACACACTTGCTATTTCTTTCCCTAGAGAGGAGTAAAGAAGTGTTTTTTTCTTCATGATTTTATAAATGGCACTAGACTTTATATGGACTTATGGGATTCCTAAGCAGAAAGATGCATGTATAAACACATGTTAGCAAGGATGTCTTGATGAAAAATTAGACCTATGCACCTCCAATTTCCGAATAGGAAAGGAAGCAAGTAGCAGCTCCATTGCTTAGAATGTTCTCAGTTGAAGCTGACAAAAAGTCAAAAATGCATTTCAAAGAGCATCTCCACATGGGCTAAAGACTGGGACCACCTATCTATCTAATTTCTGTGGCTGCTTCAGATGAAAAGCTCTTGGTGGTAGATATTTCTCTTCGAGTAAAAAGAAACCCCCTTGGTGAGCCCTTCCCACAATTTTTTTCTTGTGAGATACTTCTTACAAGAAAGTTTCAGAATTCATTGATCAATTCTGCCTTTCCTACTAACCTTGATTACCAGTGCTCAGATCTCCTTGTTCATTTACCGGGAGATTCTTGTTTATTCAGTTAGTTGCTTATAAGGGAAGATGTCATACATGAGTAGACTTCAAATGAAAGCAGTGATGGCATCACTGCAGCTTAGACTGTTTGAAATGGACACATATGTGCTTAAACAAAAGGCTTACCTCTTCCATTAAATGGCCATTTAATACTTCCCCTAGGGAAAGAGGTGGACTTCAATTTGATTTGGGAATTCTCATCTCAGACACTGGTGGTCTTCTTTGATGATGCTTTTTAATTTACTTAAAGTCCAAGCAGACTGCTGGCCCTGTTTTGTTATCAGACTGGACCTTCCTACTGTACACAGCTCTAATGACTCTCTCTAGGCAGTCTTTCCCGAATGCACTTAGGAAATTTTCTGCTTTTTCTTTTTGAATCTGCAGCCCACTCTACTATTTGCAAAGCCATTAGCATGTGCTTTTTTCTTTTCTTTCTTTCTTTTTTTAAAAGTAAATGACCATCAAAAGAGATTTCAGAACAAAATGGACCCAAAAAGGCTAGATTGACAGTATTCATCAACTTGCTGCCTATCTCCAGATACCATAATAACCATATTTCAGAGTTGTGCATGCTTGATTGTTACCATGCAGTGGATGAACTCAGATTGAGAGTGGGTCTTGGAATTCTTTGCACAAGTCCACGGAAATCTGAATGCCCTGGTTTGTAATCTCCAATATCTGGGCTGATCTGGTATTTACAAAATATTGCCTGTTCTCTGTGTTGGGAAAATGAACATTTCTGCAGTATGCTCAGTAAAGTTCTTTGGCTCTGAGGAATGCTCAGATGGTGGAGGAGATCAGGTGAACCTAAACAGTCACAATCACATGACAACATCATTATTTTTATCTGTTACAAATACTAAATTAGACTCTTTGGTGGTGGTGGTTTTTTGCACTACCTCAGTTTCCCTGAGGCAATCAATCTTGGGAGGCCAAAGAAAGAAGAGTTTGGAGATACCACAGGTCAAAGAAAGTGCAAGGTCAGTTGGCCATCTCTGTTCGGAAGGGTGCTGACATTCTGGGTGGCTCACACCACACCAGTCAGAAAGCAGAGGCAGAGGCTTCTCTCCAAAATCATTCCTGTTCCTTTGCGTTGACACACTGACTCATCAGGGCACCTTGAAAGCAGTAGAGCCTATCCTTCTAGACAGGGGGCTAAACAAAAGGCTAGTGGAAGACTCTGCCTTTCCTTTTCAGTCTCGCTCCAGAGACATTACAGCTATCTGAAGCCCCTCCTGGGTGTAACATACAATCCCAAACAAAAGGGATAGGAGTCACAGTATTATTAGAGGACCATGCTGGCCTTGCATGGGGTGAGGGAAAAGCTATCAAAGAGAGCTTCGGAGAGAGGAAGTGTCTAAACTGAAGCTTTAAAGGTCAATAAGGATATGGCATGTAAGAACAGATGGGGAATTCAAAAAAAGAAATTTCAGGCATAGGGAATAAATAGCGTGTACACAAGCCATGTGGCACCATATACCAGACTTACAAAGAAGAATGAGATAAAGCCCTGCCATTGTGGATCTCACAGTCCGTAAAATACCTATTCTGACTTGCTTTCCCAGTAATGAAGATGATGTCGTCCTGATGTACTCAACTTCAAGCCTTGCGCCCAGGGCTGGCTTCAGGAAGGTGCAACTTGTGTAGTCACAGAGGGCCCTGCACTGAGAAGGGCCCAGGCCTTGGTTTAATGCTCTACTGTTGCTTGCTTGAAATTCTTAGTAATTTTTTAACAAGGGACCCCGCATTTTCATTTTGCACTAGAGTCCACAAATTATGAGAACAGTCTTGCTAGTATCCCATAGTACTTTAACAAGTGTCAGCCTGAGGTGAAGCAAAAATATTTACTGCCCTTTTTGTACCTTTTGTCTTCTACATGCCACCCCAGCATTGTCCCAGTGTGGGAAGTTTCAGATAAACTCATTCCTACCCAAGTTTAGAGGACTCAATGGCTTTCCCTTCCAAGGACTATTTGCCTTCTAAAAGAAGATAGCAGGCAAAGTTTGAACTACTGTTCAAAGTAGTTTGATACATTCAAAGGAATGTATTTTTCGTTTGTGTGTGTGAGGAAGATTGGCCATGAGCTAACATTTGTTGCCAATCTTCCTCTTTTTGCTTGAGGAAGATTGTCCCTGAGCTAACATCCATGCCAATCTTCCTCTACTTTGTATATGGGACGCCACCACAGCATGGCTTGATGAGCAGTGTGTAAGTCCGCACCCGGGATCCGAACCTGCGAACCCTGAACCGCCAAAGCAGAGCATGAACTTAACCACTATACCACTGGGCTGGCCCCAGGGATGCATTTTTAAGGTGGATTTTTTGTTTCGTTTTTTCTAAAAAAGGTGTTTACCATAGTTATAGCAACAGCAGCAACAAAAGCAACATTTGAACATGCTGTTTACGAAACTCATTCTTGCATCTTATTCCATGCACAAGGCACAGGCAATCTGATGGTTTCTGTGTTTTATTCCTAAAAAGTAAATAAACAAGCAAGATAGATTGGCTAAGCTCCCAAAAACAAGCATGTTCATCCTGTGTCCCATGGGGGTCAAATGCCTGTACTCAATAGCTAGCATTCTTGTTGGTGGTTGTAGGAGGACTGAGCCCTGCTCTTTCCTCCCTTGCTAGCATCAGTTAAGGTGGAAATTTTGAGTAGCAAAGCCTATAAAAAGGAGAAGTAGTGTCAGGCTGAGGGGCCCTGTTCATCATGTGGCTACCTACCACATGGGCCCATCTGGCCCTAAGATGTGTAGAGCAGGCTTTCCTCTCTCATGAACACCATCGTCATACCATCTGCTTGACCAGCACCTCTTTTAATTATTTACAATCTGATCTTTCAGAAAGGGAAAGCCAGTTTGCTCTGTTGTTTCAGCTAGATAAACCTAAAATGAAGTATAAAATCTTAATGCGTTACTGAGCTCCAGTTGAATTTAAAATTGACCTTTCTTCACTTGTGCTAAAGAAGCATTGTAAAAAGGGATTTCTTGACATTTTGACAAACTTGCTCTATTGAGAGAAGATTTGTCAACTTGAGACGTCGGGAAACTTATAATTTTTTTTCAGAAAAAAGGGCATTTTTTTCTTAATAGCTTTGGGAGGATTGAGGGAAAGCTCAAGAAGAATAGGAGAAATTAGATTTAACAATCATTTATGCACTTTAGATACAAAAACTGAGACACTTGTCCCCTAGCCTTTAAGGAGACTCAGGGAAGTGGGGCGAGTGATCAGAGAAAATTCCACAGGCAGGTAATAGAAAGAAATTTAGCTTTGCAGGCACGACACCATGTTCAAGTAAGTGTGTCAGCAGGTGATAAATATGGTAGAGGTCTACTCATTCATTCCCCTCTAGGCTTTTTATATGCTGGGCATTGTGCTCCGTTCTATGGAATAAGAATGAATATAATAAGGTCTTTGCTCTTGAGCTGAAACTCTGGGTGGGGAGATAGATATGTACCCAGTTGGGACATCTGATTGCAGCTGAGTCCATCTGACTATAGTTAAGAACTTGGATTTTGAATCCAAGGCTCAGGGGCAGGACCCCAAGGAGCAGCAGGAAGGCAATCCAGAAGAACCAGAGTTCTAGCCAGGAAACCAAGACAGGAACTCAGTCAGGCAAGATGGAGTGTCAAGACAGGCGCAGGATTGTGGAACTGATGGAGTATGTAAGTCACAAGGAGTTACCAAAGCCTGGCTGCTACAGCTGGGGTAAAAGGTCAGAGCAGGACTGGAGGCCCAGGGAGACTTGACGCTGAGCGTTGTGCTTCCTAGAAGCTTCCCTAGCTTTGGACATTATCCTGAGCCGAAGTAGGGCTGGGCTACTAGGGGGAGTTCTAAGAAAGACTCGTCTGTGATCACTCAGAAAATGGTGGTGACGAAGTTGAGTTAAACTATGAAGGCAAAGCTAAAAAGTGTTATGATTTCTAGAAGACTGAAAAAAGGAAAAAGTTATCTCTGACAGTTTTATAAATTGTACCACTTACATTTAGAAAAATGTGTCCTCAAAAATCCTTATTTGAGTGGTGACTCCCCAAGTAATTGAGGCAGTAAATGGTAGAGAAACCTCATCTAAAATAAGCACTGAACTGATCTATAGGAATAGAGAATGTTCCAGACTTTGCAGGCTGCCTTTTAAGTAGTTTCTGTTTTGAGTCTCAGGGAAGGTATACCCAATTCTTAATTTCCATGCTTTAACTTAAAGCCGTTTGTCTTCTCCCAATTCATCCCTTTCTTGGTATTACTATAGCTAAAGTCTGACTTGTCAGTACATTTCTCTTCAGGCACATTTACAGATTTGTCGTGCAGGGTGGAAAGTCATATTTTTAAACTGTGGCACTTTAAATACTGTATCAGCTTAGGCTTGATTTTATACTTATACTTCAGCATATAGAAATAAAATTTTGTTGATGTGTGTTGAAAATGGCTCTTATTATCTTCTAAGTTTAAAGGAGAAGATCTAAATTCCTGAGATATTAAAGTATGAAAAATGGCCCTAGTCACTGCCCATGAGGACTTTTGCTCCATGGAATGTGCTTGAGTCCATATTCTACATAGACAATGATCGTTCATTCTAGATGCCTATGAGAGGGCTGCCCCGCCCTTTTTATATGGTAGCAGTTCAAGGAAGTATAGTAATATTCTAGCACATAATATGCTTTTCAAAACCTTCAAGATAATTTATATTACTTGTCATATAACCTTTTAAAAACAGATTTTAAGTTCATAAGTATTTAGATACATATACAAGATAGTAAAGTTGTTTTACTGGTTTTTTCTTTTTGAAGATTTGAATGAAAAATTGCACTTCACTGGGTAGTTTTCCTGACAATCTATCTTATCGGACCTAAGCCAGGTTGTTCAGAATAGAAACTGGAAATTTTCTCTTGTCTCACCCCACCTTGACCAGGCATTGCAACATGAATTTGGAATTGAGACCATGTGTGACCCTTATCCATTTATTTAATATCTAATCCTAGCAAAGCATAAGCAGACTCTCTGCCTTTGTAGTTTTTCATGGCTATGATCACTTTATGTGAATTACCACAAGGGGAGGACATGGTCCCTGACAGGCAGGTAAAGTATAGTCTTTCCAAAGGACATTGTTCCTGAGGAATATAACAGCTTTTTAAACGTTCCTTGCTTCTTTTGATTATATAAGGTGTTTTCTGCTTGGAATAGCTGTATGTGTCTTAGCTACTAAGTTTTTGAAAACCTTCTATGATCCATCTGCACATCAGATTCTTTTCACTTGGCATATTTTAGGCTGAAGCCACTACTATGTTGACTGTTGATACAGAACTTGGTTCAGTTAAACAATTACTTATTAAATGCCTCCCTCTGCGTCAGACTCTGAGGTAAATACTAAGACACGAAGATGAGAAAGACATAGTCCCTATCCTCTAAGGGTTCAGAGTCCAGCGGAGAAGACAAATAGATAAATAGTTATTCTCAATATATCGTGATAGACTCAGATGGAGTCATACAAAATATACTATTGGAGCCAATACAAAGACATCATTTCTGCCTCTTAGAATCTGTTCTACTTGCTACTCACTAAATAGATTTTTAAATCTTCCTTAAACTAGACTGCCCGCACTGGTGGTCTAGTGGTTAAGATTCAGCACTCTCACTGCCGCAGCCTGGGTTCATTTCCTGGGCAGGGAACCACACCACCCGTCTGTCAGTTGGTTGTCATACTGTGACCAGCTGCATGTTGCTGTGATGCTGAAGGCTATGCCACTGGTATTTCAAAACCAGCAGGGTCAGCCATGGTGGGCAAGTTTCAGTGGAGCTTCCAGACTAAGACAGACTAGGAGGAAGGACCTGGCCACCCACCCTGGAAAAGATTGGCCATGAAAACTCTGTGAATAGCATTGTCTGATATAGCACCAGAAGGTGAGAAGATGGCGCCAAAAGACCAGACAGGGTTCCATTCTGCTGTACACAGGGTCACTAGGAGTCAGAACCAACTTGATGGCACAAATAACAACAACAAAAACTAGACACACACACACACACACACACACACACACACACACACACACAACTAGACTGGGAAGCCATTAGCATCTTCAGCCACTTAGTAGCCAACCTTTTATTATAGGGAAGAGTATTTACAATGGGGATGCTGTTGAGATTGGATCCATTTAGGCTTTGGGATGCCTGAGGCCATTGTGGAGGCAGGTTTACAACCCCAATTCAAGGTAATACTTTTGGTCTTTCTTTCCCACAGGGTGGAGAAAGAACAGCCAATAAGTGAAAGCAGGAGGAGGAAAAAGAATGGGAGAAAGATAGAGAAGTACTGGGAGGAAGAAGTAGAGAGAATAAAGAGGCACATATGGTGCGGTCTTTCCCCTCAATCCCCATCTACATGCCTTCAAGGCTAAAAAGGTGACTGACCCTGGTGTAGACTTCGTACATTTTCAATAAGTTATATTTAGCCATCTACTCCTTCAATTCCTTCTTAGCAACTTTCACACAAACGAGGCCTCCTTTGTGCTTAGGGACAGTCTCAAGCACTTACGTTTTTTCCCTGGAATTCACAGGCCCAGCTCTGTTCTCTGTTTTATTGCTTTAAGCTTACTTCCTGCTCTCTTGATTAAAAACTAAAGCCTCTGTAGAAATGATAAGAAGTTAAAAATGAAGCAGACGCCCAGCATTGCTTACTGATGTCCACACCCTGTCCAGGTGAAGTGAATCTAGGGCAGCTGGCATAAAAACATTCACTGGAACCGGCTTTCTGCACGTCTTGTTCTAAAGAAAAAGAAGTGCTTTAGAGGCTTTGCTTTTTTGAATTTTCTGTGGAATTATTTAGACAAGTTTAGAGCTGTTATTTTTTTCTTTCATTCTGCTGTCTCGTGTGCAGATGGAGGAGAAGCCTCCTATGTTAGCTTGGTTTAAATGATGCTAAAAGGGATACATTTGCTGGCATTATCAGGGGGCCGGCTGAAAATGATCACCTCTGACAACACAAGATGGACCAGCTCTTTCTTTTCATCTCCTGAGGGTTGAAACACTCTCAACTTTATTAACAGGAACTTGCAGGGACAAGCCTGCTAAGCTTATCTACTTCCAAATGAACACTTGAATTCATCAAAAGCTTACAGGGAGGCTATGCAGGTTTATAGAAGAAATACTATAGAAAAGCCTATCAGAGGTCCAAGGCAGTGATCTAGTTCTGAAGCTAGATTGTTGGTTTTCCACACGAATATATAGGCTGTTCAGATTGTGAGCAGACTGCGGTTGCAGCCTGAGGGATTGTGTGTAAGACTGGAGTCCATAAAAGGATGTATGCAGGGTACAGAGCTAGGATATTCTGGATTTGGAGGCTTAGGGAAAATATGAGGAAAATCTGTTCAGATATAAGACTTGGAATGTATTTACTAAGAGCATCAAACTTTTATTTCACAAGAAGATATGGTTAAAGTGAAATATATCCATCCTAGTAGTTAAGAATTCCAAAGCAATAGAATATGCTGTCACAACAGAAGTTCACATATTGAATGGTTTTAGATTCTCATTAAGCCCTTACATTTCTTAATAGAAATTATGTGCATATGCCCATACATGTTAACTATAATAAGTCTTTCTTTATATATATTTTTATGCACACCTTTAATATCGTAGCAGGATATTCAATTTTTGGATTTAATTATACTCTTTAAAAAACTCCCCAATTTATAATGGGTACAGTGTTTTAATTAAAATGCATTTTCACCAAGTCACAATGATAAATTTCTTGGAGAGGCAAATAATCAGCTTGTAATGTCAGCTTACTTTGATGCCAGGAGTCCGCTATTTTTTCTTTTTGGTGCTAATTCAGGATAATCATAAACCAAAAGATTATCACTATCATTTTATTACATTACTCTAGTTAAAGAGAATACATCCAAAGGAAGATTGCATTCGGCAGCCCTTTGCATAATGGCCTTTTGTTACAAGGAAACGTGGCTCCCTCCCCTGTGTGTATAGAACAACCCAGGACACTTCTGGCAGCTGGCCATGGAGTCTGTCCTGGCTTTGGCAAGAACAGATGGTTTTGGGGTCTGTTGTTCACATTTGATTTCCATGTTACAAATTTTGAATGAAGTCTTTACTGAACCCTTTGTCCGGCAGTCTGCAGCTCCTCACATCAGGGGGCAGTTAGGCGCCGTTCCTGACATGCCAATTTGACACCGGAGTACTGCCATTTATCCAGACCTTGGAGTCTCCCTACCTCTGGCCCTCTACTGGATGGAAGCAGTAAGTGTGGATATACTGCCCTCCGGTGTCCAGCCCGAAGAAGTGCGGAAAAGCCAGAGCTCTGAACTGGAGGAACCCGGGGAGACAAATACTTGAGCTCGCTTACTGGCGCTTGGGAGCAGCTATGGAGGTGTCTGTTTGAATGCCAGATCCTTATCGGAATATGCAAGTGCTGTGGTCCATAGACTTTCAACTCTGGGGAAGGATCTCAAGCTCACCCATGTCACTACCTTCATCGTCTCATTCTATACATTTATTGAGCATCTACTATGCTTTTAAGTTTTAATTCAACAGATAGTTATTAGCGCCTACTGTGTGTTAGGCAGTGTGCTCTGAAGGTAGGGATACAACAGTGAAAAAGATACAGTGACAAAGAAAAATCTCTGCCTTAATAGAACTTCAATTCTATTGGCAGGGCAGGGGGTGGAGGGCAAGGAGACAACGAACAAGGAAATAAAGAAATAAGGCAATTGAAAATTTGTAGTAAATTCTATGAAGAAAAAGTAAAGCAGAGTAGAGTTAAAGAGGGATGTGAGTGGTGGTGCTATTCTAGATAGGGTGGTGAGGAAAGCCTCTCCCAGGAGGGGGTAGTTGAAAGGAGAGCTGAATGAAGTAGGGAACAAGCCTTGGGAACGTGCTTAGGGAACTGAGGCCAGAGACGGGGAGAGACTGGCCTAAAGACTCACAGCTTTTTTGTGGTAGAAGTATGAATAGAATAAAGGTTCCCTGATTCCAAAGCCAATGTTCCTATCTCTGAGCTGCAGCCAGGTAAAATAACAGAAAAAATAATTGTTTTGCTTCTTCCACGTATCAGGTAGACAGCTAGACCCTGGGTTAGGAGGAGACACACAAACATGAAGTGAATTTCCTGCTAAGACACTTAATGTCTGAACGCTTGTGTCTGATAGGTATCTTTTGCATAGAAAAGTCAACAGTCACCTGCATGAATGGCACTCTTATTGCTCAAATATGACATTGTCATCCTGTGGTGTCTGGGACTAGCCAGTTCAGTGCTAGGTGGCTTGTGTGCCTTAGAGGATGGATTTCCTGGGTAGCTGCAACATCAGGTCACTTGCTGTTGCTCCCCCCACCCCCAGCCCAGCAGAATGGCTGCTCCTTGTATTCTCCTGGACTATGTGTTGGGAGGGAGGGGCTGTCATGGCTTGCTTTGAAAGGAGCCAAGTCAGGAGGACTCTGTGGAGGGAAGGTCTCTATTATTCACATAGTGGTGGGGGTGATGCCCAAAGGTCATCAGATTCAGAGATAGGGTCAAAGCACTAATGAACTGGAACCCTCATCCACATGGCAGTCCAGTCACTTAGGATAGACGGAGGAGATGCTGCCTTTGTTGAGAGCCTGCCCCACGTGCGCTTTCTGTTATGCCCTTGGCACTCCCTGCTTTTACCTCCTAACTCCCATTCTTTTCATGGGGTGTTTTGGTCTAGGATCTTTCTTCAGAAGAGATAGCTTCCTGTTCTCATTTCTCTTTACTTAATGGTTCAAAGATTGGGTGGGAGGATTTCTTTAATTGACCTTTAAGCCCTGATTTTCTTCTCTATAAAATTTATTATCATATGTAGATATAGCATCATATCTGACAGCCTAATCACGGACATGCCTTTGAATACACCAGTAGGCGTGTGGTAGGGTGCAGTAGGTGCCTGGTTTAGCCTTTATTACCTCTGGTTTTTCTACTACCAAAGGGAAATTTGTTTTCTTAATGAGCATCTTTGGAGGAAAGAAATTTCCAGCAGAAAACATGTTCTTTTGAAAGATAAGTTCATTTCATCTCCTACAATAACATATGCTTTTCTGTCTCCCCCCAACTCAGAGAATGACACATGTGACAATCAGAAAATGAGAGTTTGAAATGAAATATGATGAAGATAATCTGAGGGCAACTTTTAGGATGGCCTGTGTGAGTGTAATCAATCTCCTGAGGAAACGATCGCCTCCTCTTCCCGGGGAGAGAAGTGTTCCACGTGGTTGGTGGCAGGGGAAGAAATTCTTTCTTCGCCTCTGGTGCTTGCTGATATCCAGGACCTCTGTGCTACATGTGCTTCTTTCCTGGGGCTTTCAGGTTCATTCTCATTCTCTCTCCCTCTCTTCTTTCTCTCCTTCTTTCTCTTTCTCTCTCATAAATCAGCTGGTATATCTTTTTTGGCTGATCTCCACTTCTTCTATGTCATCCAGCCAATTGGCTCCTCATTTATCAGTTAACAACTAATTGTGTACTCATTACCCTAGCCTTCTCCCAGCCCTGGCTGGGGAGGAAACTGCACTCATTGACCTCATTTCATTGTATATCTTGCATCAGCACTGTTTTGGAAATAAGTGATAGCCTTGGGGAGCTTAAATAAAAATAGTAGTTAAACAGGAGTTCCCCAAGTTTTTAGCTGACTGAGAATTTTTTCCTTTTGGAAATTCTTCCACTAAGTGCTCTCTGCTCTCATTTACTACTTTATTTGGTAAAGTTGAAGGATAGCAAATTGATCCATTTGTGCTGATTTTAAAATAATAGCTTATATTTACACAGTACTTTAAAAGCATTTTTGTATTTGTCTCATTTTTCTCCTGTAACAACTCTGTGAAGGATATGGGATCATCCTTGTTTGATGGTGAGGCAACAAGATGTGGGTGAAACCATTGCAGACTCAGAAAACCTGGTCTTGGTTGGCAATCCTTGGAGGTGACAGGTGTCCCCTGAAGACTCTGGAAGTAGGTTGTTCTCTGATAATGAAACTTTAAACAAGATGCAATACATCAAAGCAGAGAGGTATCACTGGAAGGTATTAACATTGTTAAAGAAGTGATATGTCAATGAGAACAGAGGCTGGAGAGAGTAACTGAGGCTAGTCTGCAGAGCTTGTTCAATTCTGTCTAAGGGCACGGGTGTCTAAGGGCCAGTTCCTATGGCAGGTTTATCTTCATTGTGGAGATGGTTCATTAGATTACAAAGACCTGATGCCATTGAACATTTACATGATTTAACTAACTCATCTGGTAATGATTCCAGGCTCACCAATCAACCTTCTGATTATAATTCATCTTTTCGTGTAGCTTATTTATGGAGAATATAGCCAGAGAATGTGAGAATCTAGTCCCCCTAGTAGTAATAATTTATATTGCAAATGAATAATTAGGCCTTCATATGCCAGTTGCATATGCCAGTTTCTTGGGGGCTTTCTTAGCATGAGTCAGATGAAATACTGGGACACTGACAAAATCAAATTTCTGGATAGGGAAACTTGAGGACAAAATTTTGGACCATGGTAAATTTGTCAAAGTTAAGCCTCCACTGTGAAGCCTTGCCTGGTCAATTGACCTTCCCTGGTGGCATCTTTCGTTATCGTCATGCATATGTTCTTTTGAACATCTGTGGATTTTTGTATTTATAGGCTCTGTAACCTTGGGCAAGGCATTTCTCCTCTCTGAGCCTCAGTGTCTGCATCTTTAGAGTGCTTTGGAAACTGTACAAATGTGAAGTACTAGTATTATGATATGGAAGAAAAAAAACAGGCTTGAGGTTTGGCATCAAAAGTAATCTGCCTAACATCATATATCCAGCTGATGACGGCCAAATATAGCATAGGACCCTCACTGTATTCTTCTCTACCAATGGAGGTGCACAGGAGTGAGGAGTGGCCATGGTGTGAGGAAAGGATAGGAAGGCAAAAACAGAGAAAATTCCTGAGTAAGTGAAGGGGATGTGGCTCTTGTATCAGAGGCGAAACAGTGAGGCTGAGTTCCACCTGAGAAGAAGGGATTGGTCACAGAGCATTGGAGAATTTGTAACAGTGAGAGAGAGCCTAATTCCGCAGCTGAATCCCTTGGTGCCCTCTCCAAGGATCCGAACAGCTCCCTAAACTCAGGCTTTGCATCTGCCTACCATCTGGGTCTCAGCTCAGAGCCCAGGAGCAGAGCTTTCCCCCTACATTTCTGTCACGCCCTCCCTCAGTTTGCTAGATCTCTTTACCTGGGAAGCTAATGGCATTTGCCTTGGACCACTGCAAATACTTCTGTATCTTATGTATATATCTCATAAAAAATCTTTGAGAGCAGAGACATATTCATCTTTGATCTCCAGGGCCTGAGACAGTGCTTGGCAAAATGTTAATGAAAGCCTGAATCACTGACTTAGTGAGTGAAGGTCTCTTTGCGAGTGGGTCTGTCCTATCATCTTTATTCCAAGTCCTGATGATTATAAGAGTAAAACAGAGGGCCAAGGGTACTGGAATTGAATCATAGATGTACAGAAAGATAGATCATCTAGTTCCACTTCCACATTTTACAAATGTGGGCACAGAGGCCCAGAAGATTGAAGTCACTTCCTAAGGTCGTACAGTTAGTGACAGAGGTGGGACCAGAAGCCAGATGAGCTGATTTAGGATAGGATAGGATAGGATAGACTAGAATAGGATGGGAATTATTGAGCAGAGGACTGACCTCACCTCTACTTGGCAACAGCCTGGGGCCCTTTAGGCACCTTCCATTCTCTGTTTAGTCCACCCTGTTCAAAACTTCTTTGTGCTGGAGTGAAATGGTTAATTGCATTCCTAGGGGTTCTTTATTACTTGTCCAGTGTTCCTACTATCTAGAACCAAAGCCTGATTGCTGGAAGAAGTAAAGACCATGGTGGGAAAAAAATCCTAAAAGTTAATCATTGTTTCATACAGTCATGGACTTCGGCATGGGACCCTCAGAACTTAACTAGTATCCAGGAGTGTTCCTTTAGATGGCTGTTGCTCATGAGTGAGAAAAAATGGATGTATTCCACTATCAGGTCAATGATACACAATTGTGTCAGATGCCTCATTCCTTTGACTTTGATAAATATTAGAGGCTCCAATCTGTTCTTCCTGGATGTAATTTTATGAGGCTTGCATAGTGTCATGGACCAAGGTTATAGGAAATACTATAGAAATGGAATTCTGCTGGGAACCCACTGCTTTGTGATTATTTTATTTTGCTCTAAACAGTGTTAAGCATCAAGTTATTGTCCGTCAAGCCTGAGAAAGGAGTTAAATAACCACTACAGGTAGAGGCCTATGGGAATTCCCTTGTTTTTGTTCACCTACTAGATGGACTGTGTGTGCAGTTATAAAATATTTGACTTTGAACTTTTTATTAGTGAAGATAGATGCTTGATTATGTTTAAAAATCCTATCAGAGTTTCACATATGCTTTATAAAATATGTATTCTTTGTTTTGACAGGATTATGTTTAAAGTAGCCTTTTGATGAGAGACGTTTATCTTTTCTAGATCTTTTGTCCCTGGTGATTTGCTGTAACTTTTTATAAATCAAAGGGCTTATTGATCTATAGATTTCATATTATACCATGCATGAATAGCTATTGCCATATTACTGGAGAAACTGATTGCCATATAGTCAGGGTGAAAATATATTGATTTTCATGGACTATAGTATTCTTTGCAGAAAGAACGTGTTGAATTTTAATTTCCTGAGAATGTCAGCTCGCCTTGCCTGTCAAGAAATTAATCTGGGCTAGTGTTTACTGGTGTAATATCAGTCTCACATACTTGATCAGACGTCATGTCATCATGCTACGTTGATATCTTTCAGAGGCATTGCCAATCCTTGTATTCAGAATCCCATCTTTTCTTTTGATGGTGTGCACTTAGCAGCAATAAGTAAGCACCAGTAAATGCAAAAAGCAGTACCTGGCACATAATAAGCATTTAATTTTAGATATCTTGAGATCTCACTAATGCCTGGTAATAGTGCCAAGCTATCTATCTATATCTGTATTTATATCTATCTTTATCTCATTTAGTCCTCAAAATAAGTCCTGTGAGGTAGGTACTATCATTTCCCTTTTATAGGTGAGAAATTGAGGCTCAGAGAGGTCATGTGACTTGCCCAAGGTCACAGTAATAAGTGATAGAGCTATGGTTTGGACCTGGTTTACCTGACTTTGGCGTCTACTTAGCTATACTGCTTCTCACAAACAGGCTGGAACTGGCTTTGAGATACTCAGATCTACCCTGTCTCTGACAAATAGCAAAGTTAAGACCCCCTCCCTACCCCCCGCTTCCCCAACCAAAGGAGGGAGAGAGAATCATACCTGGTGAGAAAGTCTTGCTCAAGCAGTGCTATTTTGTCAGCAGCTGTCTACATCCACAAGTAAAGCCCCCTAAGGGAAGTTTCTTCCAGGGAAGTTCTCATGCTGGTTTATTCAAAGACCTTAATTTTAAATGGGACCACCTCAACATTTCCTACCGATTTACTGTTTCTTAAAGGGAAAAACCCAGTAGTTACTTAGAAAACAAAACCCTTATGCAAAAGGGAATGATCGCCTAGAATAGGCGAATCCATAGAGACAGAAAATAGAGTAGTGGTTGCCAGGGGGTGGGATAGGGGAGGGGAGAATGGGGAGTGATTGCTAATGTGTATAGGGTTTCTTTTTGGGGTGATGAAAATGTTCTGGAATCAGACAGTGGTGATGGTTGCACATCTTTGTGAATATACCAAAACCCACTGAATTGCACACTTTAAAGGGGTGAATTTCAGGGAATGTGAACCATATCTCAGTTTTTTTAGAAAAGGAAATGGAACATCTGCTTAGGGCATCCATGTCCCCGGGGGTTCACGGTGCTCTGGGATGCTGTCTGTAGTAGCCTTTGACTTTTGACCAAAGAACAGCGGATGACTTTGAAATCTGCTCTGCTCAGGAGCTGGTCAGCATGGGCTCCTAGTTACCAGTGGAGATTTTTAACTCCCTGATTACGAATTTCCTATGAAAGAGAGCCAGTTTGGGCCCCTGCCTCTCTGCAGGATACTTAGGTAAAGACTGCTTTTTTTTTTTAACTTAGAAGAAATGTGAATAGTTAAAGTGTAACTTCCCCAAATAACTTGATTTATCTTGAAGTGCAGCAATTTGCTACACGTGCGTTTTTCAGAAAGCACTAATCAATTCCAGGTCAGAATCAGTTAAAGCGCCCCACAAATTGATAGTGAGGTCTTAAAAAGGCTCAGCAGCTTTGGAATGTTAAATTTACTTGCTGTAAATTTGGAATAAGAACATAAAGAATCACTTTCCAGCAAGATGATGAAAATTCATCATGTTCATTATGTGTTTCTTCAGAAGCACACTACATTAATTTTCCAGCTCAACTAAGTGGAGGAAGTAAGGTTTCTTGTTACTAAAAAGTTGCTCTGATGTTTAGAGAGGCGGTCCAATTCCATTAATGAATCCAATCTGCTCTGACTTGCGATACTGTTTAATGTGTCCTAAACACCCTAATGTTGATAAGTGTCGTACAAACCAATATCAGGGTTTTTTTCCCCCTTAAAACAGGTCCATAAGGTGTTTATAAAACTTAGTTTTGTTTTTCAAGCGTCCAAATGCTTACAGTCAGCTCTTGATTATCAATGCTAATGGGGGAGAGCAGTGGTTTGGCTCCTTGGAAAATAGTATCTCTTTGCCTTTGGAGTATGTATTGGTACTCGCTTCTGGGGGATGCATCGGAATGAAAGCTTTACAAATCTACACTGTGGTCTAGAATTGCTGCATAGCTCCTGAAAAGCAGCCTCTGTTGCTGTGAATGGTAGTAGCTATTTAATAGCTCTCAGAATGCTGCCCAGAAGTTCCAATCAGGAAGGGGTGGTTGTGCCTTGGCTTCCTATGGTCCCAGCATCTCCAGGCCTATGAACCCTGGCTCTGTTTGGCCTCTATCTGCGTGGAGTTTCCTGACCAAGCTGAGTTTTAGGACACCTGTACCTTGGACACCTTTTTTTGGCCTGATGTCTGCAGTGGTTGCACAGGCCTCTCTGTCCACACCCCGCCTACTGACCCCATGACATTTGCCAGACTCTGCTGGCCCAAGAAACTCTAACCTAGCAGGCCTTTGCTAAACCTGACTCCTTGCTGTCTGAGTTGAAAGCTTTGGCAGGCTGTTTGCATAGATGTAACAACTATTCTTGTGGCCGATCTCTATCTGTTACCATAGGAACTAGGCAGGGAAAGTCTATATGATAGGCATCCCGTCTAAATCTCTATGGTTATTTCTTGGTTGTCAGTGCTAATGGAGGGAAGCAGAGGCATAGGTAATCTGATAGAGTGGATGATCCAAAATTCATTTGTATTTGATGTTGGGATGGACATGCACAGTCCAGGCAGCCATATATAAACAGAGACTGCTCTGAGTCTGGTTGGGACTTCTGTTTTATAGTAAGGTACTAGGAGAGGATCGAGACGAGGAAATGGGGAAAAGGAAAAGAATAAGAGGGAGAGAGAGAGGATAGAGAGGGGGCATGTGGAATAGGAAACGCGAAGAGACATGCTGAGAGGCGGTGTGTTTCTGTGAGTTAAAGCAGCTGGAGCACTGAGTGCTTCCAGAGGTAATTGGCTTGCTCTGCTCGGCTCACCTTTTCCTTCTGTTCACTAAATGGTAACCTCAGATTTGCATTTCTATCACAGTTTCAAGCTTGATTACTCTAACAAGTGCTCCTCCGATAGATAATAGATATAGCCACCTTTTTATTATACTTTCTGTCGAGATGAAATTTAGCAAGTGGTAGTAATTACGGTGAAGGTCCCAGCCCCTAGCAGAATGTGATTAGCCACGAGGTTGCTTTGGTGCTGGGCCAGGGGCTCAGGACTAATACTCTGTCTCCTACAGAGAAGATGGAAGGGAATGTCTGAGGTCTTCAATAAGTAGGATCCCTCTGGTAGCATTTAGGGCTGTCTCTTCTTGGAGCAATTGCTATTTTGGGAATGGGCTCTCTGGTGAATCCCTGGTTTGCATGATTCGTGGAGGTCTTTGCAAATGACTGTGCTTCTGACCCAAAAGGGGTTATGAATTTGTATCCTTGGAAGTGCCAGAAAGACTAAAGCCCACAGGAACCCTAAATAAGCCGTTGAGGGCCTAGTAGAGGTTGGATTTCACACCAGGCAGGAAATTCCTTCAGAACAAGAATCGTGCCTTATTCTCTTTCAGGCTCTTAGCACCCTTAGTACAGGCCTGGCACAGAGCAGGCACCCACTGTACACAGAAGTGGAGGCTAAACGGGTAAGGGCAGCTTTTAGCTATTGCGTTTCCCTGACCTTGTCCACTTCCCTCATTTCCAACTTGCCTCTTCCCCACCTTCCCAGGACATGCTTACACCTAGTCTCTACTTCATCAGCCTTGTCCAGGGGTTTCAGAAGAGAAGTCTACTCCAATGTATCACTTCTGTTAAACAATCTGGAGTTCACCTTAGTAAATAGAAAAAGCCAGCTAGTAAAGATAGTGATGCAAGTTATTTTCTCAGTTTGTTGGAAAAGTACTTTATTGGTCTCCTGTCCTCCTGGCCTTAAAGTCATTTCATGGAGTCCCCAGTTGCCTCATTTTGAGCCATGACACCTGGCTCAGCTCTAGCCTCTGCGATCCAGGCAGTGTAGCCAGCCAGCTGTGACAGTCGCCATCTGGACTGGCCTTTCACTCTTCCTGCATCAAAATTGACTAATGTGGCAGGAAAACATTCTCATTACATTTTTGTGGATGAGACAGACCAGCGGATTTACTTTTGAAGTGAAGGAAATGAGACTGAGAGAGATTTCCTTCCAGTCTATATTGCCAGAGAACTCTTCATCAGTGAGGCAGTTGGGAAAGAAAATGTGGAGCTACCTTTGTAGATGCAGAGGATCGATTCAGAGAGAAAAATAATAAAAAATACAGAATTAAAAAGAAACAAAATGTAAGGCTGTAATTGGGGGAGGAAATACAATATCTTTCATACCGAGAACACCGTTTCTGAAATAAGTTTCAATAAGTCAGTGAGAGCATTGTAATTCCACAGGGCTTGAGATATGAGAAAAATAAAGTAAATATTTGGAGTAAGCCGTTATGGAGAAAGGTCCCTGATGAGTTGATATTCACTATGACTATACTATAATGATACTAAAACAGAAATCCTTTGGAGCCTCCTTTTTGGAAGTTCTTATCGAGGTATTCAAGTTCATTGTTCTTCTTCCCTTTGGAATAACAACAGCCCAAGTGGACTGTGGGGGGTTTGATTGAGGTGGTGATGTTGCCCGTTGATCTCCTTCTAGACGACTAGCAATAGAGCTTGCTTCATTGCTAGGCTAAGGACCACATTTCTGAAGGGTGGCTGTCACTGAGACTGCAGTTCCAGTGTTGCAAAAGCAAGTTGGTAGATAAGTATATGCTCCCATCTAGATTGCTTTCAGAGTTGGGTAATTATTGTGAAACCAACCAGCTAGAGCTCACAGTTAGCTCAGGTCCAGGCTTTCCAGGCCACCAGCAACTACCTGTCTTTCAGGCAGGGTGATGTTGGATACAAATTGTTTCTCTTAAATGTTATAAGGCAGAAAGGCATTTAAAATGAGATACCCTGGACCCTCTAGAATGACAGAATCTGTTGTTAAAACAAAGTACAATAGCAAATATTATACCTTTGAAAAAGCCTCCTTGTGGGAGCGACAAGTAAGAAGAGATGCTCTGAGATAGTTGTGGCAGGGGCAGTTTCAAAGTTTAATATAATTACAATGATTTCTTAAGGTTAAAAAGAAATGAACTTTACTATGGAATAGTTAGGAAGCTATAAATTGCTTTTTTAGCCTCCAAATAGCTTTGCTTTTTCTTTTCTTTTCCACTTTTATAACTCAGAAAAATCTAGTGGCTCTCCATACCTTACAAGGTCAAACCTAAACTCTCTAGCATGGCATCTAGGTCCCTTCCCAGCCTGGCCCCAACCTGCTTCCAGCCTCCTCTTCCATATGGTCCCCATAACCGTCTCATTTCATCTATCCACATGGCATTTATAGAAGGGTGCCATGTGCAAGACATTGCTAGGTGTGTCGTGATCTAACGTCACGTTACTTCACTTTGGTGGGGGCTTTATTAGTTCACCATGCATCCTACATGGACCCCATTAAAAAAATAATGAGGTGCTGAGTGCCTGGGCTGGGGTTATAGCAATGGCCTGGGGGAGAGGGAGGAGTTGAACCAGTGAAGGCATTTGGAGAAACACCATTGAATAACAAAAATGATGGATATGATCCACCCCCTGTTTTTGAGTTTCAGTGATTTTCCAAACTTCTATGAATTCACCTAAAATCATGCAAGATGAACTTGGCTAAGCAAGCTGTGATATATTAAAATGGTAGAACACTGCATAGCTACATGGAAATGTGTATATGAAATAGTTATTAGTAATAGTTAACATTGATTGAGTGCTTATTATCTGCCAGGCACTGTTCTAAGCATTTCATATACATTTTGTTGTGTAACCCTCACAACAACCTTCTGAGGATGAGTACTGCTATTTTCCCAATTTTACAGGTAGATAATACAAGGTGCAGAAAGTCTAAGTGACTGGCTCAAGGTCACATATTTAGCATACAGCACAGCCAGGCTTTGAAAGGATGTAGTATTCTGGCTCCAGAGTGCACGCTCTTAACTACCGTACTACAGCTGTCTCTGTACATGAAAAGGAACAGCAAAAAGTATGTAAACATAGCTATGCACATTTAGATACATTGATAAAGACAATTTGCAGTGATGCAAATGAATGGATTTAACGTCAAATTCGTTCTTCAGCAAAGAAGCTTAAATTCATAAGAAAAGGAAAAGAGTGAGAATAGTTTAGTGTCATGGAGGTCAAGGGAAAGCAATTTAGGAAGGAGGATATCAACAGTGTCAAATGTCAACTGAGTCAGTAATTAACTTAATAGCTTTAAGCAAGTCATTTAGCCTCCTTTGTAATCGTTTCCTCATCAGTAGAATTTGCTGTTGCCTTACAGCTATCTTTTGAAGATTAATGAGATAATGTTAATGAAGTCCTTGTAGTTTCCTTTGATAAAGTCTTTTCCAAAATACCAAGCACAACTGCAAACCAGTTCCTCAGGGGTGAAGCTGAAGGCGGAATATGTGTGAATTTTCCAAGTCTTGTGCAGTAGTCTAAGATGTTTTTATGTCCTTCAATTCTGGTTGAGTGGCAGCATAACCTGAAATGTCTTGGTATTTGGAGGGAGAAAAAAATAAGATTACTCGTTTGGTGTCATGTAGACAAACCAGTTGATGGATTGACGAAGTTTTTTATTTTTCAACAATTCATAGTGACACACTGTGAACTATCCATAATGTCTAGTCAGTATCCTTTGATTTCTTGTTCATTTGTTCACTCATTCATCCATTCATTTAACAAACATACATTGAGAGCCTCCTAGGTACTCAGGACCTATCTGGGTGATGGAGTTAGGGTGAATGAGACACATAATCCTTGCCCGCAGAACACTCTGCTGGGGAGATGGATTTCTAAGTGTAGACTGTCATTACACTTCAGTGTGTACAATTTAGTATGGTAGGTATACACAATGTACTACGGGAATGCAGAAGAGAGAGAGATCAAGATAGGTAGGCAGTTGATTCTTTTTCATTAAATTGGAAGTTTTTGTAATTGTTTTCTCTCTTTCCCAGTGAACAAAATACTAATGGGTTCAGAAATAGAGAACACAACTAAAATTTCTTAATCCTAGCAACTACACGCACAGCAAAGACTTCTGGGCTTTGAGGCCCTGTGGTTTTGTAGGTAACTGCCATACAAGTGTTTTCCAACCAGCGTTACATTTGGGTTTAGCTAAACTCGTATCCAAATAGGTTTGATGTTCTCTCTGATCACTTGTATAAGCCTGGTACCTTTGTCACATCTTTGTATAACTCTTCAGAGTCCCACCTGCTATTTCTTGAATCATCCATGGGCCTTATTCTGTTATTATATTCAAACCGAACTCTCAGAAGCATCCAGGCAGTCTCAGGTCAAGAAGACAACCTGGTATTTTCAGTTGAGTGTGCCTTGCATGTCTTTGGCTCTTATATTTAACTAAGTTTGAAGTGACCTTGTACATTTTTACCAAGTGGAGATCACAATAGTGCTAAAATAGACTTTATGTTCATCTCACCCAGGCCAGAAAGTACTTGAATACTATCTTAAATTTTCAGTTTGTATTATCTACTAATCACACTGCTGTTTTAATTAATGTCAATTGCTAAGGGTCCATTACTAATTTTGTTTCCAAAATATTTATCTGTAATGGAAAAAGTTCTTTGTCTGAATCTATCTGATGGTTACGTGTAAGCTATAGCACAACTATAAGCAAGTAAAGAGGAAGGCTAGGACCTGTTCTCTCTTTGTTAGTGCTTCTTTTCCATTTTGCTTTTGGCTCTTTAGTTCACACCCCTTCATAAAGAAGGGATAACAAGTAGTTTAGATAGCTTACTCATCCCAATGTAATTCTCTCACACTCCAGTGCATTGCTGAAACTCAACAGCCTCTCCTGCTTTTGACCCGTGTAAGTTTGGGAGGGTAGGAGTCATGACTCTACAGCAGTTAATATGTGTCACCGTGAGAGGGCTGTCTTTGGTAGTGTACAGACTTTTTAAAAGTAGGGTTTTGAGAGAGATTTACAGATAGGCCACTGTGTTCTTTACAAAACAAGTTTTATATTGCTAATGGACTTTATAACTAGCTCTTATGCAAGATAGTTCTAAAATGCTTCTCTCAGCAGGAGAGAAGGTGGTATGATAGAACAAACGACTGGGACTCATGAGACTTGGGTTTTAGTTCCTGTTCTATCAGTTTCCTCATCTATGAAATGACAGACTTTGATAATCAGCATGCCCAGCCCTGGCTCTGCATCAGACTTGCCTGGGGAGCTTGTTAAAATGTAGATTCTTGGGACCAATGCCTAGAAACTCTGAATTTATAGGTCTATAGGGCCTAAGAATCTGTATGTTTAACAGTACCCTAGTAGATTCTGATACCATAAGTTTGCAGACCAAGAAGGACTAGGAGTCACTGAGTTAGATGATTTCTAAGGTCCATTTCAGATTTAAACATATGTAATTTTAATATCAAAGATTTCTAATCTAAACAATAGATGAAAATAAGCAGAATTGATAAGAAGAAACTTAATATTTTCATTCCAGGCTTTTGTGTTCTGAAATCAGAGTTCTCAGTATCAGGGCCAACTAGAAGATGTTGGTGATGTTGTGGGTACAACAAATGGGCTGGAGTCAGGGTTCAGAGTTACAACCCAGGAAGGAGAGGTGAGCACTGTGAGGTAACAATTTTGGGTCAAGAATTTGGAGTCCAAATGTCTGGGGCAGGCAGGAAGGTATAGAGAGTAGCAGAAGCCTACCTTACAGGGGTGGTTGAGATTTGGAATGCAAGTAAGAAGTGGATAAAGAGGGGTGGAGACCAGGAGAATAAGATCTCATTTCTTGGAATGACTGATGGTCCATGCATTAGTAAAGAAAGGATGTGACTGTCTACTTTCTGCACTGATTTTTGAGTAAACTCACTGCTATAAGAGGATGAGAGCAAGTGTATGGACTGTAATTGGAACAGAAATGTCTCTTAGGTCATAAAGTATTAGAGAGGCACCTGGCCTAGTATTCTTCTGACCTTTTATCACTGCCAAGTGTTGAGGAAAATGATTCTGACTGGAAAGGGATAATAGCCAGTGTGGGCAGAGAGATAGGAAGATGGAGGCAGATCTGAAGGAGTCTGTGACATCCAGCTCAAATGACCCAGAGAGATTTGATAACATGGAATAGTGAACAATAGCGAAGGGTTCTTGGCATCAGTAGCTAAATTTAAAGGAGAGGCTCTTCACTTGATGGTTTTCCACATATAGTAATGACCTGTATAGGTACATTTTGCTACTCCAGTTGAAAGCCCAGAAGAATAAGGGAATCATACAGTTTTTTGTCTCACATGCTAGCAGCAGGACATAGATCTGTGCATCTATGTGTATCAGAGGTGGGGCAAATGGTGCCTGAGAAAGGTTCTGTGAAGGTGTGAGGACTGTTTTATGTCATTCCTGGGAAGGCCAGGAGGGGGAGCCAGTCATTTGGTTGATACCCTAGAGTCTGTGTGATGAGATTCTTTGAGACAGTTTGATCAGAAATAGCAATGAATTTAGTTTATAATGTCTCCTCACTTTTCTTCTATATATTATTAAAAGATATATTTAGAGTAGAGGAACTATAAAAATAACTCGATAATTACAACCCTAAAAGTTTAATGTATCACAGACTGAAAAAGGTTTCTTTGATTTGATAGAAAAGATATCTTTGACCATTGTTCACTGCGCTCACTTGTTGATATTTGCCAGGCACACCGCATCTTTTCCTTTCTGGAAGCCTTTTTATTTTCCATTAATTTTGCAGACTATCCTTTCCGCAGATAACCTTTAAAAATAGTTCTGGGCATGGATCTTTCTTTAACCTCATAAACAGCACCTCTTTTAATTTTCTGTTTTGAAATAAATATCTGCTAAATGTCAAAGTTATCAGATATCATGAATTGTATCTATGATTTTCAGAACTATTCAGAGGTGCCTTCTTAATAGCTCACTTTTCTGTTTCCAGGTTATCTCTTTTTAATAGTGGTGCTCTCAATTTTGCCAAAGTCACTCACGTAGTTAATTGTTTATGTCCAATTCTGTAATCTCCTTGTCAATATACAAATCCTTTTGCTTTGTTGGGGAAGGATTGTGTAGTCATTGACTTCTGCACAATACCAATTTTTACAATCTTTTGTGCTGAAGTAGATTTTTTGGACAATTAAGAGAGGCAGGCTAGACAAAGTGCACGATCTTGAGCTTTAATGTTAATAAAATGGTTAGTCTTATCGGCCTGTTTACGCCAATCTCACCATATCTGGTAATGGGTAGTTGGGGCATAGAAGCAACTTGGAGGGACCTCCCTAAGAACCTGAAAATACTGAAAATGAAATTGCCCCCTAATAGTTAAGCTAGGAAAATCAACAAGTTATGAATGAGAACAGAGCTATGCAAATTCCCTTTGAAGAGACTGAATTACAAAAGAACAATGTAGTTACGTATTATTTGTACAAGTTTGTAAAGCATAAATGTAGAATAAAACTAGAAGCAAATTGCCAAAAGTTAACTATTGTTGACAATAGTTGGTGGGAATATGGGTGATTATTGTTTTACTTCTTTGAACTTTATTTTTTTAATTTCAAAAAAAGAGAGAGCAAGACTGAGACAGAGACAGACAGATTTAACGGCTCTTAGGGAAAAAAGACCAGACAGTACCCTGATTGACAGTGTTAACACAGTTGAAGAAAGAATGTGTCAATCAGGGAGTGGGGGTCGGGGGCTGCGGGTCATGAAAGCAGATAAAAAGGGGAAAGCCATAGAGAAAGATAGTAGCACTGGGCAGCCCACACTGCCCAGGAGAGAGATTGCCTTGTACGGCTCTGAACTAGGCATAGAGGCAATGTAGCAACGTGGTTATGAGTGAGGTCTCATAGCAGACTGATTAGGGTTCATATCTCATGCCTACCACTGGCCAGCTTTATGACCTTGGGCAAGCGGCTATACCTTTCAAAGCCTCAGTTTCTGTCTGTAACATGGGAATTTTAATAATGGTACTTACCACATAGGGCCTTTGTGAGAATAAAAGAAGATAATTCATATATTTAGCACAGTGCCTGAGACATAGTAATGCCTCAGTGTGTGTTAGCTATTGTGGTAGTATGTTATTGTAATATCCTGTTTATAGAGATGTATTTTAAGATGATGCCATTATTGAACATTCAAATCTTGTAACTTGAGTTGATATTGATTGCATGTTTATTAAGCAGGTTTTGGATTATAATTTGGCTCCCCATGTTATGTACCAGCAGGGAGATGATGTGAGAATGCGTCACTTTGTGAATTATATTTATCATCGTAAATTGGTACACTGGCATTCAGCTTTCATTCAGCAGTCTTTGGAGGGTTTGGTAGTATGGGTTCGGTCAATGTGGGACATTGTCAAAACTGAGTTTTGAGTCTCCAAACCCGGGGCATTTTTTAATTTTAAACATTGCCCTTTGTAGGCTTGGTTGACGTGAATCCACCCCTGAGAGAAGTATGTGCTTGATTCTGGACCTAATGAGGTTTCCTAGAAGCCAGTCTTCCAGCGTCCTCCAGCCAATTAACTCCCCTTATTTCTAGCAAAAATTCTACAAAGTAAAAGTAAAAATCTCATGCTCTCTTTTTATGTTGTTTGAAATTTCAGTAAAAGTGAATATGCCGTTTCGAACTACCTTCCTCTCTCCTTCTCTAAGGAGAATCCCTGGCCTCCCATATTGGGCATTAGAAAGGGATGCTTAAGAGCTCAGGCTGTGGAACCAGACAGACCTCTCTTTGAAGTCCAGCTCTGCACCACTTACTAGCTCTGTGGCCTTGGGCAAGTTACTTCTGCTCTCTGAGCCTCAGTTTTCTCATCAATAAAATGGGAATAATAATAACACCTATCTCATAAGGTGGCTGTGAGGATTAAATGAATTAGTAAATGTAACGGGCTCAGAAGTAGTGCCTAGTTCAAATGAATGTGCTATGCAGATATTAGTTGTTGCTTTGTTGTTAGTGCTGTCGAGTCAATTCTGACTCCTAGCGACCCTGTGTACGGAAGAGCAGAAACCTGCCTGGTCTTTTTGCGCCATCCTCTCACCTTCTGGCGTTATATCAGACAATGCTCCACTGCTGTTCATAGAGTTTTCATTGCCAATTTTTTTCGGAAGTTGGTGGCCAAAACCTTCTTGCTAGTCTGTCTTAGTTTGGAATCTCTACTGAAGCCTGTCCACCGTGGGTGACCCTGCTGGTATTTGAAATACTGGTGGTATAGCTTTCAGCATCACAGCAACACACAGCTGCCATAGTATGACATCTAGCAGATGGGTTGTGTGGTTCCCTGACTGGGAAACGAACCCGCACCCAGGCCACAGTGGTGAGAGCACCCAATCTTAACCGCTGCACTACCAGGGCTGGCCTAGTTGTTTTACTGTTATTATTGTTGTTGTTGTTATTGTTATTATAGAACAAATCTGCTAACATCGTGTTAACCAGTGATACTCAACCTGGATTGTCAATATCAACACTGGCTCCAGGGATGCCATGTATTATTAAAACAAAATGAACTTTCATTTTAATTTAAAGGAAAAAGAGCACATGGCGTTTATGGGGGATAACATCAGCCAAAATGAGCTGATGAAAGAGACACAGGTCCAGCTAGATTGGGACCACTCATGGTGAATCTTTTCACCAGGCTTCTTGTTAGCAGCAGACCTTTCTTGGTGTTGGTATGTGCTGGCAGGATGCACCGGCACCTTTCTTTATGATCAATACTGACATACGTCTGCTCAGATAGCTTAACATTCTCATCTGGCCCGATTCATTTTGTGAAAAGAAGTTGGCAAGCCAGTGTGTGAGCTGACCCACATAACCCATTGGCTAAAAAACTGTACTGTATACCATTGCTTTTTTACTCTGGCAAGCATTGAGAAATGGCAGATAAAACTTTTCTTTTGTGGCAACATTCGCTGACCTCCGCTTGGCATTCTTTGAGAGGCACATGGAAAGAAGACTGAAAATTCAATAGAGGAGGAGGAAAAGAACAGAGGGAAAAGAGGCATGTTGCAATCTGTCAGCGTATGAGTATTGGTAACTTGTTTTATAGCAAAAACTGAGATCCAAACAGTTCTGAAAAGCTTAAAGACAGCATAGGAATGGGGCAGGCTAATTGTGAGTCTATTACGGGGGCGATTTGAACATCATTTACATTAATATTCCAATGAACCATTAATGGCATGATGTGCCAGGACCATATGGCACCAATATGTCCTTTCCCCCCTCTCTGCTCGAAGAGTTTAGAGCCTGAGGAAGAATAGAAAGCAATTCACGGGGCCGGCTCCGTGGCCGAGTGGTTAAGTTCACGTGCTCCGCTGCAGCAGCCCAGGGTTCGGATCCTGGGCGTGGACATGGCACCGCTCGTCAGGCCATGTTGAGGTGGCGTCCCACATCCCACAACTAGAAGGACCTGCAACTAAGATACACGACTACGTACGGGGGGGTTTGGGGAGATAAAGCAGAATAAATAAAAAGATTGGCAACAGTTGTTAGCCCAGGTGCCAGTCTTTGATTTTAAAAAAAACAAAAGAAAGCAATTCACTTCTCTACTTTGGCTTCAGTCATTCTGGGGCAGAGGCGTTGACCTTAGTGACTTCCACAGGCAGATTTTGGAAAAGGACATACTTGAATTTTAATTCATCTTTTTGTGGCAAGTGTCTCAAACTGGAATAACATTTTGAGGGGTTTCTCCTCGGCTTCTTTTCTTCAAATAGAATTTTCAATGTGGTCAACTCTACTGTTCTAGACCCCACTAGCTGGAATTTATAGGTCGGTTGAGGCCAGTTAGGTCAGCAGAGGAGGACACAGTGCGATTGTGCTGCATCTTCCTTTGCACTGGAACTGGGGCTGGCCCCAGGCGTGCACGGAGGGCCCCCAAGCATGTTTAAGGAAAGTGCTAAGCAACAGGATCAGAAGGCCTTATTAGGGGAAATGACTGTAACTTATATTTTAGAGATTTTCTTTAAAATGCCCAACCCCAAAATCAGCTTTTTCCAGGCACATTGCCAAATTACGGCAATGGGCCATTTTAAAAAAATGCCCATTTAAAATAAGCTCTCTTGAATGTAGCACTGTGGCAAAGGTCCTTCTGGCAGAAAGCCACTTTAGACATCAGATCACTCCAAGCGTTATTTTAAAACAGTGTCCAGGCCTTTTAGTAATTTAGGTGCTGCTTTCTTTGAACCCGGAAAATGTCAGTGTACCAGAAACAGACATAAATGGGGCTGGCCTGGCCAACAGCTGGATTTCTTTTCCCACAGATGTTCCCTTCACAAGGATTGAGCCTTGAGAGTTTATATTGTCCCTTATCCATCTGTCCAGGTGGAATCGTCTTCCATGGATTCATCCCTTACCCCATTCCTTCCCAAATTTAAATATTAAGTTGAGTTTGTGTGAGTGAGGGATGGAGGCTTTAAAGGAAGGAAATTCATTGTGACCTATTGGAGGTGAAACTCCTGGAAGATTAAAAAAAGAAAAAGCATCTTGCTATGAGGAAGATCCTGTGGTCAGTTCTTCCCCCTTACCTGGAGTAGCAGTGGGGAGGTAGTGGCAAGGGCTGCCAGGGGTTTGCCAAAGAGAGTTCTAAAATCATGGGTTTGAGTCTTCTGCAAGTAAAGACTTGCAGTTTCTTAGAAGCTTGGGGACAAATGGCAGCAAAGTGCTCATGACTCTGATGCTGCAGGTAACCGAGGTAGCACTGAGTGGCTTGCTTCCTATTTCTAGCTCAGGACCAGGGGCTCTCCCAAAGGTTGTAATATTGCATATGGTGGTTGCCAGAGGTACTCAGACAATACGAAATGGGAAACTGAATCAAGCATTTATATTTGTGGGAGTGGTTGCTTGTCTTTCTGACCACGCCCTCTCTTCTTCCAGGTTATAATTCTAGGATTATTTTGATCATTGGCTCTCTGTTTTCATAACTTCCTCTTAAACCCATTTTCAGATTTTGTTAAAATAATCAGCTATTCAAGATTGTCCAGAAAGTCAAATTCCATTAGGTCACTTAGTCCTTAGTCATTGACATCACACGTGATTGTTTTACAGTACAATACTCACAGCCCTTGTGGCAGGCACTGTCACTCCTTTGTGGAAGGAGGATGGAATGTTCTTTCATGCATGGCGTTCAGCATTTGCTACAAGGAACTGCTGCATGTCCTTTATATAGTTATGTCTTAAGAAATGTCCCTTTTAAAAACAAATACAATTGAGTTTTTAATGAAAGAGATGGTTTTCTAACTCATTTCTTTGAATTTGCACTAGGGTTTTAGGCTCTTCAGATAGTTGCTGAAGCCCCCAATAATTACTACAGACCAGAATCCAGGTAGCAGCCAATACTCAGAATTTAGCTGGTTTAGTGCAATAGGTACCAACTAATAATTTATTCAGGCCTAGAGAGATTAGATGACCTGCCTCATAGATCATATTGGTACCATAGTATTTTTTCTACAGTGTCTCACCATTCTAGATGTCAGTAGAATTGGTTCTCATCCAAAAATTAAGGTGGAGAGAATGAGGTGACATGGGGTATGAAGGAGAAGAGAAATCATAAGCAGTACTCAGGTATGTACATACTGTATTTTTGGATACATAACAATGATTTTCTTCTTAAGCCAAAGAAAGCCAAGGTCAAAAAGAGATTTTCAAACACCTGCTGGAAGAAGGAAGAAAAGTTTGATTCAGAGAAGGTCCTTGGAGTCCCCTTTACTTACTCTCAAGAGTAAGAATTCTTTACTTTAGGTGCTTGATGCTCAGTAAATTGTGAAACACTTCCCCTTCTGCATGTAATCTTTTTTTGACTTTTTGAGACGCATCCAGCATTTATCAAACCCTCCAGCAGTGAAGTCATAATTGCAAATCATAGTGGTTGCTTCAGTGCCTTGATGGCCATGTAAGAAAACTGAGGGAAACGGAGACTACCATGCCCAGCTTCACCAGGGACGTCTTCAGAGTAACACTGCAATTTTTCCTACCAGCTCACTTGTTTTGTCAGATTCCAACCTTAATCCTGAAGATTCGCTCCTCCTCCCACCCTATTCTCTCACATAGATTCATACCAGCCACATACACATGACTCAGATCTAATGTGAAGGCAAAAATCATTTTATAAAGTTTATAGAATATAAGGGCAATTGCTGAAAGTTAAAACATTCCCTCTTCTTGAGAAGCTCAGGGGAAAGCCACATGGTTGACCTTTGCTGGTGTTCCACCCCTTCCCACTGGCCATTGAATTCGGCTGGAGTCACTGGGGGTACTTACCTTCCTGCCAAGTCTTTGCCTGCTGCCAGAGCCCATTGAATGCACCTGAGCAGCTCTCGCCCACTGAGTTAATCAAGCCAGCCTTCATGAGTCCCCCAGCCTCTGCCTTTCCTGTGTTTAAGGTACTGGAGTACCCTGCAGGACACTGAGTCCCAAGAAACTGTCAAGATCACGGCCCTTGAGTCCTGTCTCTGCCAGTAGCACTTGAAGGAACTGTGGCTCACGGGGGGCCTGGCCTTTTTGCAAAGGCTAGCTTTTCAGTTAAATACCATAGTTTTATGATTAGAGCTGAGAGCTCTGAGATTTCATACCCATATCAATAATCCCTAGGAAATGCACAGTATTGACCTTTTTCACTTATTTTCTTATAATTTCCATTTCATCATGGCCATAAGTCACCGCAGGCAATGTCTTTCTGGGGAATTATTGTTCTTGGTAACTAGTTGGAATCATTCAGACTTTTACCTCTTACCCAAGTTATGGAGTTCTTTTCCTGAAATGTCCAGTCAACCTCGTGTAGTGAAACAACTGAAATATTAAGGGTTTTTTTGATTTGAATCAAAAGGAAAAGAAAAAAGGGGAAAAAAGACAAACTGCCTATACCTCGAGGCATTATTGCATAGTGTTTTATTGGGTAAGCTCTAGAGTCAGACTGCTTGAATTCAAATCGTGGCTCTTCTCTTCCTGACTGTACAGTCTTAAGTAAATTACTTAACCTCTCTGTGCCTCAGTTTTCTTATCTATAAAATAGAGACAATAGTATACCCACCTCAGAGGGTAGTTCTGATAATATGTGAGTTAATTCACATAAAGCGCATGGAATACTTCCTGCAGAGGTAAATGCTCCATGGATGCTAGTTCTTACTATAGTGAAAGCCAATCTTTAAGTGCTGTGCAGTAGTTTCCCTAGAAGGAGATGAACATAATGGAAAAACATCGCAGATAGTCAGGAGTCTTGTGTTTTGTTGCTGCCACCAACTACGACATAGCTATATGACTTAGAGCCGATTTAGTTTCAGTTACCTCATCTCTGAAATTGGGATAATAGTAATGCTATTTCCCTTACCAGTATGTCAAATACCAGCAGGGTCACCCATGGTGGGCAGGCTTCAAAGAAGCTTCCAGACTAAGACAGACTAGGAAGAAGGACCTGTCTACCCACTTCCAAAAAAATTGGCTGTAAAACCCCATGAATAGCAGGACAGCATTGTCTGATAGAGCAATGAAAGGTGAGAGGATGGTGCAGAAAGACCGAGCAGGGTTCCTCTCTGCTGTCCACAGGATCGCTAGAAGTCGGAATCCACTCAATGGCAGTAACAACAACTGTTCGTGCACATGCATGCGCGCACCACCACCCCCACCTCCAGCCACACACACATGCAAATTCACTTTCAATGACAGAGAAGGAAATTAAATGAGAACACACATTTTAAACTGAAATGACATGAAACACTTCAGTTGTGGCGATCGTGTTGCTACGTATACTATGTATACTTAGGCTATAGCAGATTCTCAGACTTAAGTGTACTTTCACATCTATAAGGTATTTTATGCTTTTGAAAGGAAACAGGTCATCCAGGATTTTATCACAGCTGGCGATTGCAAGCCTCTAGGACATAAGAACCATGTTGTTTGCATGTTTTATTCACAGTCTATCAGATAGTGTGTATTCAGTAATATTAAATGGAAAAAAGGTAGTTTTTACAAGTACAATCAATCTAATGAGACAGCCAAGATGCCTCAAAAATGGTCTTTAAATAGTTTTCTAGCAAGTGGTTAATGTTGACTTCACATAATGTCGGGGGCCTGTGACAATTTAGGTCCCGAACAAGTTGAAATTTGGTTTGGGCACATGTCTTGAGAGATTGTGTTATGGCTCAGCAGGAGAAGCAGTAGCACAAGCCTTTGGGACTTGGTATCTCTTATCCCAGATCTACCTTATCTTTCACAAGAAAGTAGACAGTAGTCTCATGGCTCTCTGTGTAAAAAGTGAAAAGAAAATTGTTGTAAAGGGTGCTCAGTGAGTACTTGTTGAGTGTAGGAATGAATAAGGCCTTGGAAGGAGGTGTGTATAAATTTTGAGCCCACTCAGATCTGGTACTTCTCATTAGTGAGAGAAAGGAGGATGGGAATGCATCTTCCAGTAACCATGGGAAGAAGAGTCTGTTGCTTTTATCATCACTAAAGTTTTGACTGTGAAGCACTTACAGAAATACAAAGTGTTATGGAAATCCTTAATAACATGTTACACACACAATTCTCTCCAATAACAATGGTTGCATAAACTACTGGAAATTGACCTTTCGTAGGATACTCATTTAGTGTCTAAGTGGTTAAAGGAGGAAAGAAGAGCAGACAAGAGCAAGACTGCTTCAAATAAACACATTAATTGTCCTAACAGCACAAAAGATCCCCTAGTTGTTGTTGTCTTTCTCTTCAATATCTAAAGGCATATTGAAAAGAAATAGAGGTTTTTATTAGATAAAGGCACTACCAGAATGGTTGCATTTGAACCTTTAACTGAAGCCATTCCCCTCTTAATGGAGCAGAATCTTTCATTCAATATGTCTTCAAAAGCCTATTTTGATTTTCCTAAGCTTTGGTTAGTGTAGTAGGTGGTTAAGATAAGAAATTCTTTAGCTTTAATTTGTGGAATTATGAGCATACACTATAAAAAGAAAATTTCACAAGTTGAGAAGACAATAACTAGACCTAGAAGGGCTTACTGATTTTTTGGTCTACTTAAGACATAAGCCCTTCTTGCGACTGTTTGGAGTAATCCGTGTCCCATCCCCATGGAGAAGGACCTTTTTTTTTTTTTCAGAAAAGATTTTAATTAAGTGGAATGATTTGGTGATCTCTGGGGGCTTTTTGACTATTCGATTGTGGATTCTGGAAGGAACTATAGAACTTGACTTCCTTGGATGCTATCAGGCTTTCTTTTATAAAGAGTGAATTGCAAGATCTAAGAATGTGACCCTGATGCCTCTTTTGGTAGATGTCATTTCTTAGCCATGGGAACCTTGAATAAGTAAGAATATTTCTTAATCAACCAAGAATTAGCTCATTCATTTGAAAATCTGGGAGACAGAGAAGAATGAAAAAAAAGACTAAGGATCAGGTTTTATAACAGAACTAACACATAGAGATGATAGGGCAAGGTGTGGTCCAGCATGAAAAATGCTGGCCTACAAGGTTCTCTCATAAGAATCAGAGTTATTCGTGGTATGTCTACAGTAAAATGGGTTCCTAAACCCCAATGGCTTCTGCAAGACAAATTGCTGTTAAAAGGAAGTCGTATCCATTTTAGAAACAAGTCACCGTCTGAGGTTCCCCTGCGTTCTTCTGTTTAGCCACTTTCCTGATTTCTCAAGAGTGGCTGGTTCTTCAGTGCAATGTGAAAGCAGACATAGTCTGAGCCATGATGAAGCCAGCCTTGTTAGTGCCTACCTAATTTTAAAGTTGTTATATACATTTAACTAAAAATTTTAAGATATGGTAAAAGAGGAAAAAGATAAAAGATTTTGGAAGGATAATGTACCCAGATTCAACCTCAGGCCCTGACAACACTGGGGAAGCCAGTGTTGGGCTGCTAATGAGTTGCTGACGAGGGTCTGACCATTTATGAATACAAACATTTCTACAGTTGCTACTCAAACTTGTGAGATATTTTTCTTGAAGTGCTAAATCTACCTCCTCTTTATCTCCTTCTCCTTATTTATCTACCTCCCAATTTATTTACATTCTACCTTGTCCCAGTTTAAAGTGCTCTACAAAAGTGCACATAGTAGAAGCAAGATGCAATGCAACTAAAATATATAAGAAGGATCAGGCAAAGGGGAAAATACAGGTAGGAAAGTAAGATGGAGCCAGGACTAAGGTTATGACATGAAGTGCATGACATGAAGGTTATGATTCTTGATAGAGATAGGCCATAAATTTGGTCTATGCTTTCTAGCAACAAATGTAAAGAAGGAAAAATGATCGGATACATGAATCACAGTGTTTAGCAGGTTAAAACAAACTAGTTTTTCAGAAAAGCTAATGGAGGGTAAATGATAGGTACTAATTGGGCTAATGGGGCAAAGGGGTGGTCAGCTGTTGCAGAGTCATAAATTTTCTAGTAATTATGGATATTCATTTCTTATTTTGGAAGATCCTTTGAATGAATTGTTTCAATTGTGTTCTCTGGTCTGTAATAGCATTTGGAGGAAATCTATATCTATCACTAAAATGATATATGTAATAGCCTTTGAAAAATATATTTATTTAATTTTTTTCTTTTACTTATTTCTTTATTTCTAATTGCTGTACTTTGGTATCTAGAAGCCTAGTATGTGAACTTAAAAAGCAAAACTAGATACATTTACGATTTTGGTCATGGGCCTGTGCAAATAAATGGCCTATATTTAACAGCAACTTATTTCTAAGCTTAATCAATTCTAGCTAAATTAATGTGGAACATAAAATGCCAGAAAAATCCAACAGAAGTTGGAGCAACACTTTTAGTGTCTTCTCTATGAACTATTCTAGAAAATGTGGGGGCTTTTCTCACAACCCACACTTGCCGTTTTTATGTGGCTGATTTTAAAAAAATCATTCAGTATTCAAAAATAACATTGAAATGTGTTACCTATTTGGGTGTTTTGGTCCATTAACTTTTTCCAGTGGTTTTTTCCAATTAAAATTACATTGAGGCCATATGGCATCTATTGTGTGCTAAAACGCCCTAACTCAAGAAAGAAATGTCAAAGAAGATTGAGGAAAACAAGAGGGAGTGAGTTAACACTTTTCAGTGTTTCTAGTCACTAGTTCCATCAAAGACTAATATCCAAGGTCCAGTTTTTCTCATTTTTAAAAAAATTAATTAAACTTTATTTGTTTTAGAACAGTTTTAGATTTAAACAAAAATCAGGCAGATAGTACAGAGTTCCTACTTGCTCCCTCTCACCTGCACACAGTTTCCTCTATTATTAACATTATTAGCATTAGTATGGTACATTTGTTAATTAATGAACCAATATTGATACATTATTGTTAACTAAAGTGCATAGTCTACATTAAGTTTCACTCTTGGTATTGCACAGTTCTATGGCTCTTAACAAATGCATAATGTCTTGTATCCTCCGTTAGAGTAACACACCGAACTGTTTCACTGCCCTAAAAGTCCCATTCTTCACCTGTTCGCCTCCCCCTCCAACCAAATCCCTGGCAACTGCTCATCTTTTTAGGGTCTTCATAGTTCTGCCTTTTCCAGAAGGTCAAATAGTTAGAATCATACAGTATATAGGTTTTTTTTTTTAAAGATTTTATTTTTTCCTTTTTCTCCCCAAAGCTCCCCAGTACATAGTTGTATATTTTTAGTTGTGGATCCTTCTAGTTGTGGCATGTGGGGTGCCGCCTCAGCATGGCCTGATGAGTGGTGCCATGTCTGCGCCCAGGATCCGAACCAGTGAAACCCTGGGCCACCGAAGCGGAGCACGTGAACTTAACCACTCAGTTATGGGGCCGGCCCCAGTATATAGCCTTTTAACAGTGACTCCTTTCACTTAGCAATAGACATTTAAGATTCCTCCATGTCTCTTCGTGGCTTGATAGCTCATTTGTTTTTATTGCTAAATAGCATTCCATGGTATGGATATACCACTGTTTGTTTATCCTATTGAAGGACATCTTGTTTGCTTCCAGTTTTTGGCAACTATAAATAAAGCTGCTATAAACATTCATGTGTAGGTTTTTGTGTGAACGTAAGTTTTCAACTCAATTGGGTAAATATTTGGGAGCACAATCGCTGCATCACATGGTAAGAGTATGTTTAATTTTGTTAAAAAACTGTCAAATTGTCTTTAAAAGTGGCTGTACCATTTTTCATTCTCACCAGCAATGTTGCTCTGCATCCTTGCTAGCATTTGGTATTGTCAGTGTTATGAAATTTAGCCATTCTAATAGCTGTGTGATAGTATCTCATTGTTTTAATTTGCAATTCCCTAGTGACATATATTGAGCATATTTTCTTATGCTTATTTGCCATCTGCATATCTTCTTTGGTGAGATGTCTGTTCAGATCTTTTGTCCATTTTTAATTGGGTTGTTTGTTTTCTTATTGTTGAATTTTGAGTTCTTTGTATATTTTGAAAACAAGTCCTTTATCAGATATGTTTTGCAAATATTTTCTCACAGTCTGTGGCTTGTTTTTTCATTCTCCTTGCAGATGTTTTTCTCTTAATTTTCTTAACATCACAGAACAGGTGTTTTTAATTTTAATAAAGTTGAACTTATCAGTTTTTTAATTTCAGGGATTGTACTTTTGTATCTAAAACCTTATTGCTTGATTTGCCTGTAAAACACAGATTTTCACGTTGCACTTGCTCAGCCATCAAGGTCTTCACAAATAAACGCTATCTTATGAAAGAACATTTTGTAGTCTGCTGTGAATAGGTCCTTAATTATGTGTATCAAAGTAATCAAGATCTTCTTCCACATTATCTTCTAGAGTTTCATAATTTTGCATTTTACATTTAGGTCTACAGTCCATTTTGAGTTAATTTTTATTAAAGGTGTAAGGTTTGTATCTAGATTTATTTCTTTGCATATGGGTGTCCGATTGCTTCAGAACCATTTATTCAAAAGACTATGCTTTCTCCATTGAATTGCCTTAGTCTTTTCTGTGAGTCTATTTCTGAGCTCTTTATTCTTTCTATCAGTTATATTTCTTTATTCTTTTGCCAATACCATGCTGTCTTCATTACTGTAACTTTATAGAAATTCTTAAAGCCAAGCAGTGCCATTCCTCTGGTTCTGTCATTCTTAGTGTTGTGATGGCTATTCTTGGTCTTTTGCCTTTCCATATAAACTTTAGTATTGATAACCACAAAATTACTTGCAGGGATTTTGACTGGGATTCCATTGAATCTATAGATCATGTTGGGAAGAATTAACTTTTTAATAATATTGAGTCTTTCTATCCATGAGCATGGAGTATCTCTCCATTTATTCTTGTACATATTTTGTTAGAATTATACCTTAGCATTTCATTTTTTTGATGCTAGTGTAAATGGTATTCTGTTTTCAATTTGAAATACCAGTTAATGATTGTTGGTATGTAGAAAAGCAATTGACTTTTGTATATTAGCTTTGTATCCTGCAACCTTGTTATAATCGCTTATTAGTTTGAGATTTTTTTTTGTCAGTTCTTTGAGATTTTCTACATAGACAGTCATGTCATTTGTGAATAAAGACAGTGTATTTCTTCCTTCCTAGTCTGTATACCTTTTATTTCCTTATCTTCTCATTACCTTAGCTCGGAGTTGAAGTATAATGTTGAATAGAAGTGCTAAGAGGGACATACTTGTCTTGTTCTTGATCTTAGGGACAAAGCCTCTAGTTTCTCACCATTAAGTATGATGTTAGCTTTTAAATTTTTTGTGGGTATACTTTATCAAGTGGAGAAAGTTCCCCTGTGTTCCTAGTTTGCTGAGTGTTTTTATCATGAATGGTGTTGGATTTTGGCAAAGGCTTTTTCTGTACCTATTAATGATCATGTGATTTTTCTTCTTTAGTTTGTTGATATGATAGATTACATTAACTGATTTTTGAATATTGAACCAGACTTGCATATCTGGAATAAATCCCACTTGATCATGGTGTATGACCTTTTTTTTTTTTTTTACATTGTTGGATTTGATTTGCTAATATTTTGTTACAGATTTTTGCATTTATGTTCATGAAAGATATTTCTCTGTAGCTTTCCTTTCTTGTAATGTCTTTATCTGGCTTTGGTATTAAGGTAATGATGGCCTCATAGAATGAGTTATGAAATGTTCTCTCTGCTTTTATTTTCTGGAAGAGATTGCAGAAAATTGCTATCCTTTATTCCTTAAATGTTTAGTAGAATTCACCTGTGAAACCATCTGGACTTGTTGCTTTCCCTTTAGAAGGTTATTAATTATTCATTCAATTTCTTTAATAAATATAGGTTAATTCAGATTATCTATTTCTCTTTGTGTAAGTTTTGGTAGTTTTTGTCTTTCAAGGAATTGGTACATTTCATCAATTTTATCAACTTTGTAGGCATAGAGTTGTTCATAATATTATGTATTATCCTTTTAATATCCATGACTAGTAGTAATGACCCCTCTTTCATTTCTCATATTAATAAATTGCATCTTCTTTTTCTTACTTGATTAGCCTGGCTCGATATTTTTTAATTTCCTTGATCTTTTCAAAGAACTAGCTTTTGGTTTCATTGAATTTCTCTATTGATTTTCTGTTTTCAATTTCATCAATTTCTGCTCAGTTTTTTGTTATTTATTTTATTCTGCTTGTTTAAGGTTTATATTGCATTTCTTTCTCTAGTTTCCTTTAGTGGCCTCTTAGATTATTGATTTGGGATCTTTTTTCTTTTCTAATATCTGCATTCAATGCTATAAATTTCCCTCTATGGACTGCTTTTGCTTCATCCCACCAGTTTCAATAAGTTGTATCATCATTTTCATTTAGTTAAATATTTTAAAATTTCTCTGAAGACTTCTTCTTTGCCCCATGTGTTATGTTATGTAGAAGTGTGTTTAATTTGCAAATGATTGGATATGGTCTTGTTTTCTTTCTATTATTGATTTGTAATTTAAATCCATTGTGGTCTGAGAACATTCTTTGTATGACTTCTATGCTTTTAAATTTGTTAAAGTGTATTTTATGGCCCAGAATGTGGTCTATCTTGGTGAATGCTCCATGTGAGCTTGAGGAGAATGTATATTTTGCTGTTGATGGATGAAGTATTCTATAGATGTCAATTAGATCTAGTTGATTGATGGTGCTATTTGGTTCAACTATATCCTTACTAATTTTCTGCCTTATGGATTTATTAGTTACTGGTAGAGGGGTGTTAATGCCTCCAACTATAATTGTGGATTTGTATATTTCTTCTTATAATTTTATCAGTTTTTGCCTCACATATTTTGATGCTCTGTTGTTAGGTACATACACATTAAGGATTATGTCTTCTTGCAGAATTGAGGTGTTTATCATTTTGTAATGCCCCTTTTTATCCCTGATAATTTTCCTTCTTCCAAAGTGTCCATAGTATGAAGTTCATTTGGCTGCTCTAGTTTTTTCTTAGTGTTACCATGATGTCTTTCTCCATCCTTTTATCTGTATCTTTATATTTAATATGTGTTTCCTGTAGACAATCTATAGTTGGCACTTGTTTTTATATTTACTCTGATAGTCTCTATCTTTTACTTTGTGTATTTAAACCATTCACATTTAAAGTAATTAGTGAAATAATTGCATTAAAATCCACCATGTTTGTAACTGCTTTCTATTCATTGCACTCATTCTTTGTTATGGTTGTTTTTAATCTCCCTCTCTTTTTCTGATTTCTTTGGTTTTAACTGAACATTTTATATGATTCCATTTTTTTTCTTTCTTAGCATATCAATTATACTTCTTTTTGAAATTTTTCAGTGGTTCCCCTAAAGTTTGCAAAATGTATTTTTAACTATTCTAAGTCCACTTTTAAATAACACTATATTGCTTCACTAGTAGTGCAGGTACCTTATAACAGAGTATTCCCAATTCCTCCCTCCCATCCCTTATAACATTGCTGTCATTCATTTCACTTATGCATATGCTATAATAACCAAATACATTGTTGCTATTATTACTTTCAACAAAGTTACCTATTAGATCATCTTTTTAAAAAAAAGAATATATTTTATTCCTTCTCTAATGCTCTTCCTTTCTTTATGTAGACCCAATTTTCTGACCTATATAATTTTCCTAAAAATGTACTTTTAGCATTTTTTTGCAAAGCAGGTCTACTGGTAACAAATTTCTTCCATTTTCATTTGTCTGAGAAAGTCTTTATTTCTCCTTCCCTCCTTCAATGATAATTTTGCTGGAAACAGAATTCTAGGTTGGTGGGGTTTTTTCTTTGAATACTAAATATTTTGTTTCACTCTCTTCTTGCTTGCATGGTTTCTGATGTGATGTTCAATGTAATTCTTATCCTTATTCCTCTGTAGGTAAGATTTGTTTTATCTGTTTTTTCTTCCTCTGGCTTCTTGGAAGATTTTATCTTTGTCATTGGTTTTCTGCAGTTTGCATATGATATGCCTGGGAGTCATTATTTTGGTATTCAACCTACTTGTTATTCTCTGAGCTTCCTGGACTTGTGGATGGTGTCTATCATGAATTTTGTGAAATTTTGACCATTGTTACCTCAAATATTTCTTCTACTCTGTTCTCTCTTCTTTTTCTGAAATTGCAATAACACATATTTTCCACCTTTTCAATTTGGCTCACAATTCTTGGATATTCTTTCCTGTTTTCTTTTCATTCTTTCTTTCTGTCTGCGTTTTGATTTGGGAAGTTTCCAGTGCCATTTCTTTAAGCTCATTGATTCTTTCCTTGGTTGTTTCCAGTATACTCATGAGCCCATGAAAGGCATACTTCATTTGTGTTTGTGCTTTTGTTTCCTATCATTTCCTTTTGATATTTCTTAGGGTTTCTGTCTCCATATTTACATTACCCATCTCTTCTTGTATGTTATCCACTTATTCCATTAGAGCCCTTAACATAATTGTTGTTTTAAATTCCCTGTCTGATATTTCCAAAATCTGTGCCATATCTGAGCATGGTTCTGATAACTGCTTTGTCTCTTCAGACTGTTTTTCTTGCCTTTTAGTGTGGCTTGTAATTGTTTGTTGAAAGTAGGCCATGATATATTGGATAATAGTAACTGAGGTAATTAGGCTTTTAGTTTGAAGTTTTATGTTAATCTGACTAGAAGCTGGGCTGTTTAATTTTTGCTGTAGCTGTAGGTGCTAGAGGCTTTAGTTTCCTCTAGTGTCCTTGTTTTATTTTTTTCTCACCTATTGATTTTGGGTTTCCCTAAGAGCACCTTCTTAAATGGGGTCTGTGTCTTTCTGGTGGTAAGGTATGGGGGAAGTAGAAGTGGTTTATAATCTTATGATTAATCTTAGTCTTTTAGTGGGCCTAAATCCTTGGGGTGTGACCTTCATAAATTTTTCTAAGACTTTTTTTCTCTCTTTAGGTATGACAGGAAGGCTAAAGGGGGCTGGGGTTGTCTAACTGCCCTTCTCTCAGGTATATTAGGCTTTGGCATAGTTGTGTCCCTTGGAGAGCAGCCATTTGTTATGGAGAACACTCATGGTGTATTTCTAAATTATTACTTTTCCCCTCCCCCTGCCTGAAAAACAAGACTTTTCTTAGATCTTCACCATGAGTACTTTGTGTGTTTTCTGAGGTAAATCCCATGGTAGTGTCTGGGACCTATAAGACTGGGGACCCAGGAGTTTTTAACTCTGAAGCTAGTCCACATTCAACCTCTAGCAATTTGTCAAAATTACCATTTAAGTTCCTACTAGTTTATGGCTCCAATGGCTTCTGCTCCAGGTAAGCTGATCTCAACTGTGGTTCTATGTATTTGCCTATCTTCCCAGATTTTGGGGTGGCACTTTGCCCTGTGACCTCAATTCCCTAATAAGTCTAAGAAGAATCACTGATTTTCAGTTTGTCCAGCTATTGTCTTATTGTTGAGGATGAGAATAATGATTTCCAATCTCTTGACGTGTTGGACCTGAGACTAGAAGTCTCCCAATATCCAGTTTTCAAGGCTGACACGTGTTGTGGAATTAGCAAGGGCTTTGTTGTTAGACTGATCTATATTCAAATTCAGGCTCTGGCATTTAACTATAGGTGTTACCTTTTGTGCGTCATTTAACCTGTTTGAACCTCAGTTTCCTCACCAGTCAAATAAAAATAATTCCAAATACATATGGTTGTATTAAAGTTAGGTGAGAGGACAGATGTGAGCAAGTTTATCACAGATCCTGGTATGTACACTGCAGATACCTTATAAATGTCAGTTTTCTTTTTCCGTTACCGTACCTATGCTTGAAAACAAAGACTGTTTCCAGTTCCACCCGTTGTCTGGCATTTATCCTAGGGATTAAAAAAAATCCTATAAAGTATTTATCGTTCTCAGACTGCTGGGTAGACTGCCTTATTCTTAAAAGCTTGAAGGGAACTCAATGGTTTATTTATTCTTCTCTTCCAACTACAATTATACTCTCCTTTTTAAAAAAATATCCAGCCTTCTACTGAAAAGGTCCATGAAAACATATTTCTTTCTGTCTAGGTGTGAATACAGAAACATCAGCACCAAATACTAAGGATGGTCATTTTGTTACAGTGATAGGCTATATGTCCTGCTGGGGGAGGTGGAATAGTAGAAGAAGTTATTGAACCATTTAAAGAGAGGTAATAGCCTGATTGCAAACTTCGTGTATCAAACCACATCTGGAGAACTGTGTCCCTTTTTGAGCACCAAAATTTAAGGACAACATTGACAACACTAGAGTGTGTACAAATAATGGTGATCAGGATGGTAATGGGGGCACCTACAAACCCAGAAACCTTGCTATATTGGGATGTGTATTAACTCAATTTATTAGATCTATTTATCTGTATCATTTATCTTTCTGTATATTGTAAAAAAATAGAATATTTTCTGTTTAGTACAAAATTTTTTATTATAGCTCTGATTTTACATTGTTCCAGTTTTTCCTGGACATAACTCTTGACTTCTTCCCTGGAAAGAGACAGAGGGAAACCTCCCATAGCTTAAGTGTACGTTATTATCTGACCAAAAAAATCAATGGGCTGAACTTCCTTGCAGTGATTCTTGCCCTTGGCTTCGTTTCATGAAACCTCAAGTTGCCAACCTCAAGCCGAGCATGCCTTTTCACCTAGTCTTGGTTCCCATAAGTCCCCAAGGAGCCTTTGCTTGAGTGGTTATGGTTTGGTCTGTTGTCCTGTGATGCAGAAGTAAGGGGGTTGGGCAAAGCCCAGAGATGTGCTAAGTGGATTCTGAGCTGTGAAAGTTGGAGCAGGGAGCACATGTGAGCTTGAGGTTAGATATGAACCCCTAGCCCTTTCCCTCTGCAATATGTGTTGTTGTTATTCTTTCTGCTGAAGAGTTCATGATCTTTTGTAATTTTCTTTTTCTATTGATCTAGCAGTGTTAGTAACAGAAACTGAGAAAAAAGGGTGATGGCAGTACAGTCTATGAAATTCACTGTCATATGTCTTGCACATTAGAGAATACATGCACTATACTAGAGATGAAATTTGCCTTGTAGAGAATTCATTTTAGGGTAGCTGAGATGATTGAGACCTACAGGGTAGCATCGCAGCAGCAGTCATCCTTTCCTTACCTCATGCTGCCCCAAGGCAAAGGTGAAAGTACGACTCTGCTTTCTTGGTCTTGGGCTTCTAACACATTTCCATTGTAGAGGAGAAGCCAATGAGAAAATAATGAGCTTAAAAAAACTCAACTTTCTCCAAACATTTTTGAGAATGTGTGTGCTGGCTATAGGGCTTAGGGCAGCTAGAGTGTACCCATCGCTGTGAGATTCTAGTTTGCAGTTGTGTGATCCTGGGGAAGTGCTTAAACTCTAATGAACCTCAATTTCATCATCTATAATAAGGGGAATTTTTTCATGGACATGGAATCATTAATTCAAAAAGATACATGCACCCCTATGTTCACTGCAGCATTATTCACGATAGCCAAGACTTGGAAGCAAACTAGGTGCCCATCAAGGGATGAATGGATAAAGAAGATGTGGTATATATACAATGAAATACTACTCAGCCATAAGAAATGATGAAATCTGGCCGTTTGTGACAACATGGATGGACTTTGAGGCTATTATGCTGAGTGAAATAAGTCAGACAGAGAAAGACAAATACCATATTATTTCACTAATATGTGGAAGATAAACAAACACATAGATACAGAAAACAGACTGGTGGTTACCAAAGGGGAAAGAGTAGGGGAGGGCAAAAGGGGTAAAGGGACACATATGTATGGTGACATATAAAAACTAAATTATTGCTGGTGAACACGATGCAGTCTCTACAGAAGCTGAAACATAATAATGTACACCTGAAATTTACACAATGTTATAAGCCAACATGACCTCAATAAAGTGACTTTCAAAAAAAGACATCAGTTATGTCAAACCACCAGAAAAACTTAATAATATAAGGAAAAGTTCTAAAATATTTAGAATAAATTTTAGTAACAAAAATAAATATTTTTATAATCTTGAAAAAAATAAGTGGAGATTTTTGGTTGTTGTTAGTGCCTGTAGAATTGATTCTGACTCCCACAAACCCTGTGTACAGTGGAGCAGAGCCCTGCCTGGTCTTTTTACGCCATCTTCTCACCATCCGGCACTATATTAGACAAAGCTTCACTGCTATTCATAGGGTTTTCATGACCAGTTTCTTCAAAAGTGAGTGACCAGGTCCTTCTTCCTAGTCTGTCTTAGTCTGGAAGCTCTGCTGAAGCCTGTCCACCATGGGTGACCCTGCTGGTATTTGAAATACCATGGCATAGCTTTCAGCATCACAGCAATGTGCAGCCATCACAGTATGACAACCAACAGACGGTGGTGTGGTTCCCTGACCAGGAAACAAACTCAGGCTGCGGCAGAGAGAGCACTGAATCTTAACCACTAGAATACTAGGACTGATTAAAATGGGGATTGCAATATCAAACTCAGAAGGTTGTTGTAAAAAGTGTGTGTCATAATATGCTTGGAAGTGTTTTGTAGACTCTAAACCATATAGCTTGTGAGTATTTTTAAGACAACAATGGTGTATCATTTCTCCCCATCTACCCAGCACTTATGTACCCCTAGTACCTAGCACAGAACCTAGTATATAATAAATGATTGCTAACTAAAATTAAAATGAAGGAATATTTTTAAATTTCCAAATTTCTGATGATTTTAAGAATTCATCGACTGGCCCTTTGCATTGGGCTAGATGATCTCCTGGCCTCATTCAACCTTTAGATTCAAGGATTGAGAATAAAGTAGCATGTGGGGTTAGGAAGAGATTGTTATAAAACAGGTAAACTTTCCAGGAATTGCTTAATGTTCTAATCAAAACAAAACAAACAAAACAAAGGAGCATTTAGCAATTGATCGAAATGAAGATTAACTTTCTCAAGTGGGCTTGGAAGCCCAACTGAATTGCACCGGCATCTGCTCAACATTGCTAGGCATGTCATAAGCCCAAGGGAAGAATCTAGCAAGCGTGTTCTACCTTGTGAGGGATCTAGGGCAGATGGCGGTGGCACAACCTAGAGCTCACTTCTGCCACAGATGACTGAGATGTTGGACTAAGTGATCCCAAGGAGCTGTTGGAGTACAGTCTCTCTAGGAGTCTGAAAGTGGTAATAATTTGATTTTTCAAGGCTCATGAATTGGCATCATTTGGAGGACATCTGTCATGGACCTTTGCACTTTGGAAGGAAATGAAAGAAAATACTAAGTTAATTTTAAATGTCTCAAGAAACTTGGTTATTTTTGTTTGTTTTTAAACTCTGTCTTATTTCTTGAAAAACCTGCTATTGTGATTGTTTTCCCTTTCCTCACATAAATGTGAACCCTGACTATTTGGGATAATTTCTGTCTGGATTGTTTCAGTTTGGAGAAAATGAAATGGTGACATTACTGCTTTCTCTCTCAAACCAATGACACTAATTGGGCCTTATGCCAAGGAGTAGGAGCAGCAGATGTAATCCTGAATTCATAGTCTCTGTAGAGTAGATAAGACTTCCAAGCCATGTGGAAGCTGAACTTACCAAGGAAGCTTAGCAGTTACCCTTCCAGATGTTCAGCCTGCAAATACCAGAGGTGTTATTTTCAATATCAAATGTATCAATAAGTACATGGATTGTTTTTTCCCATCCAGATACCCATTTAGGGGACAAATTCCATTTCCAGGTCTGGCAATCTGTCAGATGGCTCCCTTTAAAGTTATCTAGAGAAAAATCTACCCAAAATGATTAAATTCGTGATAGCTTTTATTCTTGGCTAAGAACTTGCATCTCCTCCAGGGCTGAATAGGCTTAAATTGTTGCGAGTTTATATAGACTATGATTTGTTGTCAAATATTTATCTCTGTCTAAAAATAAAATGTCTTGAAATACAATTTTAACTGAATAAATCAATGAGGGAAAGAGAAATAACTTCTCATTTAGCCAATTTTTAATCAATATTTTCATGAGAGGCTGAAATGTTAACTGAATCCTGGCTCTTGTCGTTTGAAATATAATTTGTGTGTTTGAGAATTTATGCGCACATCAGGGTTTGGACTTCATGTTCAGAAAGGAAAACTGATTTATAGGAACAAACAACTGCAGGCGTAGAGGCAATGCCGGAAATGAATATGACTCAATTATTTAAGGCAAATGGGACCTTAATCATGACAGCAATAGAGAAATATAAAATTCAATTACACCCTGGATTTTCCTGCTTTAATTTGTGGGCATTTCTATATCTCTTATTTTACAGAGGCCTTTGAAATTGTTGTTCGCCATGCCAAGAACTACACCAATGCCATGTTCAAAAACAACTATCCGAGCCTGACCCCACAAGCTTTTGAGTTTGTGGGTGAATTTTTCACCGATGTGTCTCTCTACATTCTGGGTTCTGACATCAACGTGGATGACATGGTCAATGAATTGTTTGACAGCCTGTTTCCAGTCATCTATACCCAGCTAATGAACCCAGGCCTGCCTGAGTCAACCTTAGACATCAATGAGTGCCTCCGAGGGGCAAGACGTGACCTGAAAGTATTTGGGAATTTCCCCAAGCTTATTATGACACAGGTTTCCAAGTCACTGCAAGTCACTAGAATCTTCCTCCAGGCCCTGAATCTTGGAATCGAAGTGATCAACACAACTGATCACCTGAAGTTCAGTAAGGACTGTAGCCGAATGCTCACCAGAATGTGGTACTGCTCTTACTGCCAGGGACTGATGATGGTTAAGCCTTGTGGTGGCTACTGCAATGTGGTCATGCAAGGCTGTATGGCAGGTGTGGTGGAGATTGACAAGTACTGGAGAGAATACATTCTGTCTCTGGAAGAACTGGTGAATGGCATGTACAGAATCTATGACATGGAGAATGTACTGCTTGGTCTCTTTTCGACGATCCACGATTCCATCCAGTATGTCCAGAAGAATGGAGGAAAGCTGACCACCACCGTGAGTACCAGTCTACAGTTTTCAGGGGAATTGGGTCCTACTAGGGTGGGGCAGCCTGGCCAGCAGCAGGCACTGATGGAGAGAAGTGAGCAAAAGATTGGAGGGTGGGCGGGGATGATAAAGGGAATGAATGACCCCATAGAGCTAGGCAGCGCATTAAGACGACAGGCCGTGGAGTCATAACTCCTGGTTTTGAAGTGTAGCTCCAACCGTGCTTGCCATGGCACCTTGGGTGAATCCTTTTCTCTTTATGATCCTCGTATTTCTGAGTCATAAAATTGGGATAAAAAGAATGTCTTCTTCGTAGGGAACAACATGTGTCAAAGCACTTAGAATGTGCCTACAACATGGTAAGTCTTCAGTAGATGTTAGCTATTGTTACCATTGTTGTTAGTTATCATAATCCTCTTGACAACCTTTTGAGGCAGGAGCCAATATCTCCATTTTACAAGTGAGGAAACTGAAGTTCAGTGAAACTGTAACTTGCCCAAGGGCGCCCAGCTATAGTTAGTGGAAGAGCCCCGATTCAGATTCAGATTCATGATTGAGAAATTGATCAGGTCTCCCTTTAACTAAGTTATCACCGTTTTTTCTGATTCTGATTTCACTCTCATGCTCTGAATCATGTATATCACATTACCATTTTGAGCAATGACTTTAAACACAGGAGACCCAGCTAGAACCCACTAAATAAACCTACACAAGAACATAAGCGAGGTAAAACATCCATGCTTTCCAACAGTTGTTTTTGCAGCCTTGGTTATACCAGCGTAAGGCTGGTGGGATGTGTGATGGGCGTAGGACAGTTCTGTAAGTGAGGCAGCAGTTTGCTTGGTTTCAGTCAGATATTGTTAGTTACATTGTACCTGTGAAGCTAGAGTGCGCTCTTTCAGAACCACAGGCAGCACCCGCTTTTCAATGTAGAGCAGAACATACAGCCAAGTGCTACAAGCCAGGTCCCAGCAAGGTGGTGGTGACTGATTCCTGAATGCTGCCAGCTGTGTAGAAGGAAGTGGCAGAATCGTATAAAACGCTACTATTATTCAGTGCCTACTACATTTCAGGTGCTCTGCTGACCAGTTTACATAATATTATTTCACAGTAATCCATGAGATAGGTCCTAATATTGTCCCCATTTTACACAGGAGGAAATGAAGCTTAGACAAGTTAAATACCTTGCCCAAGATCTCAAAGCTAGTTAAGTGGAGTTGGGGGGTGGGGACTGGGATTCAAACCCAGGCTTGGTTGGCTTGGTTTGCTTACTTGGCTTGGTTGACTCATGCTCTTATCTTCTATACAGTGCAACTGCTGTGTACTCCGAGCCATTGCTTGCCCAGAATGTGGAGGGCAGATTGGGCCATTTAGCCTTGTCTTTAAACTCTGAAAGTGCGAAACAATAGGGGTAATTGGTTTCTTTGGTGAATTAAACTAAGAAGGAGGACAGAAATGATGCAACTCACTGCATGGTTACTTACAGAGGCGCTCTAATTGCCCCATTCACCATGTTAGCCATTTAAAACACATTTGCTGAAAAAATACTTTATAGTAAAATGAACAGAAATGTCCTATCTAACCATAGTGTTCTTCAGTGGCTAATTATTCCCTTGACTGCTTTATAATTCGAGGCTAGATTCTGGGGCCTTGTGCAAAAGTAAATCTCATAGAACTAAAAAAAATGAAAAGTGAGTGCATTCATATGTTCATTTACCTGATATTGGTTGAGGGCCCACTATATGTCAGAAACAAAGCAAGGGTGCCAGGGGTGTAGAAATGTCTTCAGTAAGAGGAAAAATAAGGAGACAACATTAAAGATAGGGTATAGGAGTGTTTAAAGGTTGCCTCTGATATTGTCACTTGACGGCTACATAGTTGATCTTGAAAGCATATATTCTACTCTAGTGCTTTTAAACACAAAAAATAGGGTGGGGAGCTGGTAAGGGATCAAGTCATTGCTTTGATCAGGCTCTAGGCATGAAGGTTTATTTAGTAAACATTTATTAAGCATCTGTTTTGTTCATGGTACTTTGCTAGGTGCTGGGTATTCAAAGTTACCCAAGACATAGTTTTTAAGTCTTGAAAAGATCACAATCTAGTTGACAGACATGTAACTGAATAAATTTCACCTTAGTGAACATGTCACTAAAATGTGAATGTTAGAAGGGCCGTGAGAGATCAGCTAGTCCAATCCCGTTGATTTACAAATGAAGAAATAAAGTTCAGGGAGCTTGTCCAAAGTTATATTTAATTAATGGAAGAGCCGGAAATAGAATCCAAGTCTTCTGCTGCTGCAATCTAGTGCTCTTTCCACCATACCAGTCTGTCTCCCGTTAGACCTTCTCAGACTTTCACTCTAAAAGCTTCATTAGGATTTTGCAAAGACATTGTGAATGTAAGTTGGATGGCTATTTTGCAGCGCCAAACCTGCTATATTTTAGGTGCACATGTGCACACATGTGTGTGTGTGTGTATGCAGAGGGAGTACATTTCATGTCATTATCATTCAGGAGGGAAAGCCTTGGCTGTCAAGAGGTGCTCAGTGATGCAGTCCCTTTCTGTTTTGGCCGTTAAGGGCCTGACTGCTCCCAGTTCCCAGCTGGTTATGAGAGCATGCAGTCTGCCTTCCCCAAGGAATGCCTGAACTAGAACAGAAAGCATATGTAAACTCTGCCTTGTTACTGTTTTATGAGCACCAGCTCTAAGTAATATATACCAAATGGTGGGGGTGGAGGAATCATTGGCCAGGTGTGATTCAGCCCACGCTCTGTACAGGCCAGAAAGAGACTGGGCTATTTATGGAGGGTGAGGGGAAGTGAGGGCTGGGTAGACTGCAAAACTCTATTCATGTTAACAAACCCACAGAATGCCCCAAAGCAAAAGCTGATTTAAAATGAAAGCATTAATGAGATTCTGTTGTAGCACCCTCACCTTCCTGTTGTGATAAAATGTAAAACCCTGCCAGTCAGTTCTGCTGGAGATTATGATCTGGTGAGAGACCCCTTTGAAAATATGTTCTTCCTGAGCTTTGTTGGGACAGCCATTTTAGCTAGCTATAAGCCATGCCATGACATCTGCCATACAGGGGCTTTGCCCAGTGTTTTGGTGGCTACCGTCTACCCCAGATTATGATGGACATTTTGGTCTTCCAAGTGAATGGGGCACTGTTAAATTTTAATAAGTGTGGCCTGCTGGTGCTTTAGGTTTCAATTCTTCAGACCACCAAGTGAACACATGAGGGCGAATGTTGGGGTGCTGTCGCTGGCAGCATCCCTGGAGGTGGTAAGCCTCTAATCCCCAAACTTGGTTCATCATCACAGCCACCTGTGGAACTTGTTAAAGAGATTCCTGGAGTCTGCCCCTGGGGATTCAGATACCATAGGTCTATGGAGAGGCCAGAGAATTTGTCATTTAAGAAGTGCCTAACTGAGTCTGACACTCCTTGGGAGCAAATCCAGCCACCTCGTTTGGAAGATAGAGTACGGCCCAGAGGTTGGAAGTGAAGGACAGTTAATGGCAATGCTAGGACCTGGGATTCCTCATCTATAAAATGGTGTTGATATATGGGGATTAATTGAAATGATACGTTCAAAGTACCTAGCAGAGTTCAAGGCACATGGCAGGTGCTCACTGAGCCACAGTCCTGTACTCTTTCTACCACATTTTTCTTAGTGCCAAATGGACAATGGGTTTTTCAACTTATTTTTAAGTGCCAAGATGTTTGTTATTTTAGTCCAAGGAAGTGAATAAAAATAGTAAATGTGTGAAAATGTATGTGTGTGAGTGTGTGTGTGTGTGTGTGCGTGTGTGTGTGTTTGGGAGAGGAAGGGAAGGAGAGAAAATCTGTATGGAAGTATTAACGATGGGACTATAAACAGATCCATCTTGACTCTTCATCTACATTTATGAACTAGGTTAAATATCTTGGCCCCGACTGAGTAGTGAGTAGGTCTTTAATTGGGTGAGAGTATCACTGTTAAATTTATCAGCACGTTATTAAATTCCACATCTTATACCTTGAAGCAAATACAAATATGTACACTTTTCAATACGCATATTTTCAACATTGTTGTTACACTACACCCAAATTGTTGAATACCACAACTGTCCTTTTAAAATGCAATTGTTTTTATTCTGAAACCATTTTGATTATCATTACTGTATACCTATGTACGGATTATATGCATAGCCATTGTGCATTTTACATATAATTCATCCATTGATTAAATGGGTATTAATTAACATGTTGGATGTTTATTGCTCTCCCAGAAAGTTTCCCAGAAGTTTCTATGATTTCATTTACTTTTTTTACCCCTCAAAGTAATTGCTCACATATTCTCGCACGGCTGTTCGCGCTTTTATTTTTCCGTTTGTACTCATGTACTTTCTTTATTGATTCATCTCAGAATTTCTCAGTGTTAGTGCTTCCTCTCCCACACTTTCATTACCTTGGCTTGTTATATGCTTCATTGAATGTTGTGCAAAATTGCAACCTTTTCTACCACCACGATTTCTCTGTTTCTTCCCTCATTGTGATATTCATTTTAGCACTATTCGAAATAGGATTCACTTCAGGAAGCATTTATTGAAAATCTGATTGTGGAAGCACTATGATCAACACTGGGGGTCACAGGGAGTGAGTGGAAAGATGGCTGTGACTCTGTTGCTGCCCTCAGGGGTCACTTGGCTAGCAGGTAGCAGAGCTAAGATTCCAAGCTACATCTGTCTGACTCCAAATCTCATACTTTTAACCATTACTCTGTGTTGTTCTCTCTCAAATAGTTCCACTCTCTCTTTACTGGAATCTTCATTCCCGGAACATGGGCTAAGTAGCTTTTTATTATCTTATTTAATATCCTGTATTACTCTCTACTGTTTTTCCAGCTGCACAATTGGTTTTTGAATTCATTCTTGCTCCTTGGAGACTTTTGCTATAGTATTTCCCAAGGAAGTACTGAAAGGAATAAGATTTTTAGTCTTCCTAACACTTAAAGGCACAGAGTGGTTTCTGGGGGAAGAAGGGATGCTGTATAGGTGGTGAAAGACCCAGTCACACAGTAAAATACTTTGCCTGGAATCTATATGAGCAGTGCCAGTGGTAAGGAATAGCTGATCTTCCAGTTGCAATGTTTCAAATCTACCTGTTGGACCAACAGATGGTTTTTAGTGCATTTGCCTTTGATTCAGGACCTTAACAATACATCCAAGTCTCTATTAGAGAGTTTCCTTAATAGTGATGCTGCCTTCTGAGAACCTAATATAACCTTGTATCCAAGTACATCCATTTCCTTTGCTAGAATTTCTGAAGACATCTTCAGTGAAGTCAGTATTTATGTGTGCTGGGAAGCTCTGGGGGAGATTCTCTGTTGATCCTCAATAATAATTCACTCTATCAAATTCTGATATTTTGCTGTCTGTGTGAGTGACTGTAACTCATCAGAATTTCCAAGATTAGCCCTACCTTCCTCTCCGCTTTTGAAGGCTGAGGTTATTTCTCAGGTGTCAGAATGTCAGTGTTTTTCTCCTCATGCTATCACTTTGGATTTTCATTTTTTAGTCTCAAATAGAGATACCTTGTCTGAATTCATGCAAGCTACTTTCAGTACCAAGTGATTTCAAAGTGATAAAAACAAGTAAATGGCTCAATACCTAATTAGTGTCTGCAGGTCAGCATCTAGAACTGCGGTAAGCAATGTCATTTGTGTGAGGTCCATTTCTGGAAAGACAAAAATGTTTACAGGCTGCCATCCTTTTCTTCTTCACAATTAACATAGCTTTAGTGATTCCATTGGGGCAAATATATAGTTTTTAAACATAAATTACCTATTTATTGAAGAGAAGAATACAAATGAAAAAATGGCACCATTTTTAGGCACTAAATGTTAATTTCTGTGTAAGTTTCCAACAGTGGCCACACAAAGGAAGCTTTTTGTAATGCTTCGTCCTGAAATTATATATGTTATGGGTCATATTAGGAAATTAGGTGGGCTCTTCACAAATCTAGAATTATTTGCCTTTGCCTCAGCAAGAAGTGGCAGACTGATTACCAGTTGTTTTATGTGTTCCAAATCTTTAGAAAGAAGTTTTTCGTCCTTCTGTCATCTGTGGACTGATGTGGCAGGGACATATCCTCAAGAACTGTGAAAGATCTAGGATTTTTACCTTAATTGCAAGCTAACAAGTTATCTGGCCACAGTTTCTTTAATGCTGGTTAAAGACACGAGATTCTTAGCTCAGAGATGAAGGACAGTTGATTTCTCACAGTAGCCAGAGTATCAGCATTTGTGGCAGATCCCCAATCCCTAATTCCCACAGGGTAAGGTAAAGAAGGCCAGATGACCCCTGCACACACAGTGACTTACATTACAGGACAGGAACATTGAGCTTAGGGGACTCAAATCTTCTATGATAGGTGGTAAGCCTGCCTGCTCTTTTCTCTGAAAGGAAACACTCTCTCTGTCTTCCAAGGCTGTTCACTATACAAAGATACGTGAAAAAGTCTGGAAGAAAGGGTGTTGAGTGCCTGTTTATAAAACATGAAGAAACACACGAGACCCATGTGGAGAAATGTCCTGCAACCTTGGATAGCTGTAAGAACCTCTCAAATTCACAATGCTTTTAGAGGATCAGGCAAGGAAATTAGAAGTTAGAAGACACTTAGCTCAGCCCTGACTGGTTGGCCAAAAGGCAGGGCTGTGTGCCACCTGCTGGAGGGTAGCAGAGGACACATCCAAAGACAGATCAGTGGCAATTTTCTTAGCTCTTCAGAAAATACTTTAAAAAGAAAGTATGAAAGAGGCACCTGACTGTTGCCTCTGGTTCGGAGTAAACTCTGCTACTTTGGGCCTCCAGCTACTGTTTTCTTGCTCTTTCTTTCGATCTCCAAGCTATCTTTTCCTTTCTTTCTTGTTCAGGCTCTGGGGTTGGGAGTTTTGTATTGCTAAGTGGCTTGGCTAAATGAAGTTTTGTCTTTTACTGCACTTCTAAGGTGAAGCATGTGATCAGCACAGAGTAGTAAGCAGATGGTTATCCATGTCTACCGGGAGTGACGTGGAGGACTGATTTGTCCGCGGAGTATATTCAGAAATGTTAGAAAGTCAGGAACGTTCACCCAAGTGGGCAGAAGTCCAGGAACGCCTCCAGCCATGACCTGATATTCTGAGAATCCATGTGCTCCCAGAATGACAATGAGGGAGTCGAAAACGCCTTTTTTATGTTGGGTGGCCAGGGCATCAGAGCACAGCAAAAGCAGCCTGTAACATGGTGAGGGCAGAAAAGCACCTGGATACTTGCTCTCTTCACTGTAAAACCTGAGCCACCTCAGAAGACATGGAGTCATGTACACAGTGCGATTCCTCTGTGATTCCTTTTTCCCCACTTGGAATAAGGTTACTCTTGGTGACGATAGCGCTACATCATTCACTCACAATAGTGCCACAGGGAAGCTTGGCTCACTAACCGCTTCAGCCTGTGCATTTTGTTATCTTGCTCACGTCTCTGGCAGAAAATGCTTTCTACTTGGGCTGTTTCTTAAAAGGCAATCCACGCAGCCCTACCTGAAAAATTGGGAACCTATTTTGAACATCACAGAAGCATTTCTAAATGAAGTTACACTGCAGCACAGTGATTTCCTCAAGGGAGGGGATGATTATAATATTTGCTGTAATAAAGAGTTTCACAAAAAGGCCAAGATGATGGAATTTGGGGCAGATTTCTCTGAGTGCTGGCACTGGGCACTGTACGAGGTCTCACACATTACCCTTCTTTTCCTTGTTGTGGACAATGTTAATGGGGTAAGAGAAATAACCTCTGTTTTGGTGAAAGTACGGATTTCTTAGTGTTCTTTTAAACTGTCTCTTTGGACATTGGGGTCCAGAATGCATCAGACTTCTCAAAAGCGATGCTGGAATGGGCATGAGGGATCTTATTGGGGTGATGAAAATGTTCTAGAACTGGTTTGTTGTGATGGCTGCACAACTTGGTAAATTTAGTAGAAATCATTAAGTTGTATACTTGAAGTGGTGAATTGTATAAATCCAAAAATATACCTCAATAACATTGTGGAAAAAAGATTTCATAAGATAAAAAGTTGTGGAATTAATATATAAAGCATTTTAAATACCACAATGTATAAGCATATTAGAAAACTGCTAGTAAAACAATACATATATAAATATTAACCATATCATTCAAATAAATTACTGTATAAAGTAAAACAAGAACAAATAAAAGAAATGCTGGAAGCCAGAAGACCAAAAAACAGTCTCTTTGGGAAGTGCATCGTCCAGCAAGGCTGCTTTCATATTTCCTGTGGGAGGTGGGGGTGGGGGAGGGCTCGTGCTGCCTTCTTATTACCCAATTCAAATTCTTTCTGAATTAATTTTTCCTTTTTTCATTCCACTCAGAATGCCTAAAACAGATAAAGTAGGAAACGGAGTCATTATATTTGGGCGCTGTCTATTATCATTTACTGACTGAGTGTCTATCTGAGCCTTTCTGCTTTTTGCAGATAATTAATTTTGTTCCTAAATGTAGGAAAGAGTGATTGTAATCAGTATGTTTGTACTTTCAGCCGCAAATAGAGCCCATCAAAGATATGCAGTACAAATAAACCTCATAACATATGCAGCCCAAGCACTGCCTGAAGTTAATGTGCTATCTTTTTTTTTTTAAGGAAAAAAATTATACGTATGATTTTTAAAAGTCATTCTTGGTATTCCTCTATAGTTCATAGATGAACCCCTCTTTTTATAACTCAAGCCTACACTGTGTATTATTTGTATTGTTAAATCTCATGAAGTAAAACTGAAGGAGACTTTGATTTGGCATGGAAATCAACTTATCAACATATCCATATTTCTGAGCTCTGGGTGTGGGTTTCTCTTATGCTGCTAGAAAATTATGAATAACCAGAACTAAGTTCGAGGATCAGGTTCATGGGATAAAACCTAAATGCCCAATGTTTGTGAAGGAATTCCTCTAAAGTCTTTTGAAAGACTTTTGCCCTTTTTTCCAGCTGCCTAGCTCCCAACTCTGACCAACTTCTACTCTAAGCCTGTCCCTTGTCCCTCTCCTTCAAAATTGTACCTTGCTCAGAGTCTTGTTCATTCAGGCCCTGTACTTGGTTTAAAATACTGATGTTTGATCGTGGTTCAATCATTACAGGAAGCCCATTTCTGCTTCTGCTAGTTCTCTAATATATTCCCTCTCCTGAGATAAAAACTCACTTCACTTAACAAAATTATATATCACCAGACAACTCGTCAAAAATGTTATCTAGGATGGAGAGCTCAGTCACTGTGGCTCAGTTGTAGGGGGAAATGTTTAAATGTCTGTGGGACCTTTGGGTGCTTCTGCAATCACCTGCTGCGTTGTACGGTGGAAATAACATCAGTCCAGGAACCCGAAGATTGATCTAAGGTCTTTGCCTTGGGCTGCCACAGGATAGTGGCCTTGGAAAAGCACTTAATCCGTACAGTGAAGAAGATAATGACGATGAGAGTGATCATTTATTAAACACTGGCTATGTGCCACACACAGTTCTAAGCTCTTTACATGGATTAACTCACTGAATGTTTACGACGATCCTGATAAGGAGGGGATCATCATTAGTACCATTTTCCAGGTTAAATAAGTGAGGCAGAAAGACTTGGAAGTAAGCGCCAGCTACAAGGCCGCTTCAGCTGCTGTCTCCTGCAAGAGCTCCTCAGAGTCATTTTTTTGCCCAGGGCCAGCCCCAGTCTTAGAATGTGTGGGCAGAACCTGGCTCCCTCGACAGGTGGACGCAAGCTGACTTAGTTGGTGGGAAGGAGGCAGATGGGAGCCAGGAAGTTCCTATGGGTATTTCATTCCTGCCTGCTTGCTCAGTTATTATTCATCCTGTTTCCTACATGCGGTTTTGAGAATTGCATGAGAACTTCCAATGGGCTTAGCTTCTTTTCTCTGCTTTTCCTCTTATTTGTATTAATCCTAATTAGATTTTTCTAAATCCCCTTGGAGCTCAGACTTCCCTCAGGATCAGGGCCTATTTCATTTACCTTTTTTCAAAAAAATCCATTCTTGATAAGCTTAGGTTTAAAAGATACTTTAAAAGATATATGGCACCTCCATTTTCCCCCTTACTGATCAGAAATCCAAAGAATGGTGAAATACCAAGCTCTAGCTTTCTTATTATACATTGAACCCGGTAATGATCTCTTTCCAAACATGGAAGGAATTTTGTGGTAAGAGAGTTTCTGATTTACTCAACTGCCCCATTCCCCTTAACAAATTCTTAATGTAAAATTAATGGGTTTCTTGACTAGCAACCTTCTAGCAGATTTTTAAAAAAATTATGAACACTTTAAATCACCTTTGAACAATCTCTTCTCAATTTTCTAGACATAAGGTACTCCAGACAAAATAGCAAGAAACTAAATTAATGTTCTTATTCTGATTGAAAATAAAGCAATAATTATAATAAATTGACGTAATCAAACTTGACAGATAGAAGCTATAGAATACATGTTATATTTTCTTTCAGTATGAAAAGGATGTTAACAAGCCCCAGATCCCAGAGGGTGAAAGAATACACACTGGTGGAAACATTTCCCTCACACATCTGTTTTTTTCAAGTTTTAAAGTCTGTTTCTTCTCCCACCATTTCTTCTGACTCTGTAATCCATTGCTTTAAAAAAATTAATGCATGACTAAACTGCTGTGCTGTGAAAAGCCCCATTCAGAATTGTCTCAGCTCTGGTTATCATTGACCGAAGACTCTTTGAGATACCAGGAATAATAAATTACCACAAACATTCATTTGTAAAAGCCCCATAGAGATTTTTAAGAGCAAAGCTTTGGAGATAGAAAGCTGAGTCGATACCCTGCACAGGAATGGGTCAGCTTGGTGTTGCAGGGAGCAGAGTCAGAAAAGGTTGCGTGGTATAGTAGAAAAAACACAGGCTTCAGGAGTCAGGATGTGAATCTCTGCTCAGCCATTCCTTGTCTTAGTGACCCTGGGCGTAGTGTATAATCTCCCTGAACCTTCGTTGCTTCATCTATAGAATGGGAATAAAAATGCCAACCTCTTAGAACTACTATGAAAATTAGCAAAATGTAACATGATGCGTTTCATACGCCATGAGACAAGCTGGCTTCTTCTTTCCAGGTCTTCCCCCACATGGGAGTGTTCACCTTTGGGGTCTTCTCATAACAGCACCATCACTGATAAATATTTACTGAGCTCCTGTGACAAAGACCCTATGCCGGGAGCTAGCAACACAAATATTAGGAAGCTGTTTCAAGAAACTAAACTAGTTGGGTTGCAGCAGAATTTCTGGATTCTTCTCCTAATGTTAGGATGGCTCTTTCATGCTTGTCTAGGTACTCCTCATTTCTCCTAAGGACTTGAAGGTCCTGCTAGTCTTTGCATTCAGAGTTTCGTGTGTCTTTGAGCAAGTTTATTCAGCCTGTGTATCTGTAGGTCTCTGCTTGCATTTGCCCAACTCTTGCCACCAATAACCAGGAGGATCAATCGTGTTCCTCCAGGTGTTCAGGTGAATTGATTCCCAGCCAGGCAGACCAAGTTGAACATACAAGTTTTCTAGCTGCTCACAGTGGTCTTCACAGAAGACTCTTGAATAAAGGGCAATGTGATATATCTAGATTCCTGATGGGGATTTCTGGCATTCGTCTTCTTTTGCTCTGGTTTAGTGCTGAAATCCCTGGGAGTAGAAGAGGACTCAAGCTGTGTTTACGGGTTCTTTGTTTTTGAGTGTGTATTGTGCAGTATAATGCTAAACTGCTTTTGTTGGGTACCACTGTTAAATGATGATTAAATTTAGGTTGGTATGAAAATGAGTAGATATCTATTACATACCTTTGGGATAAATTAATGATATCCTCTTGTTTTACATATTATCCTTTTATCAAATCCCGAAAACTTTTTGTCTATTCTTATCCATCCTGCCTACTCAGGGTCTCTTCCCCTTTCATAACAAATGGCAACTACTTTTCTGATTCTTGGGATTTACATATTACTCTATTTCTTTTGATGGAGGGAACAGGAGAAAGCAATGGAGGAGGAAGTGAAGGGAGTTTTAGGGGAGTAAAAGGAACCTGGAAAGTTAATCAGACCATTTGAAAATGGTTTTTTCTAGGTACGTGTCCTCTACAGTATTTACTTAATATAATCATTGCCCCACTCATGCTAGCACAATACAAATGTCACAAATTCTAGATTTTAAAAAATACAGAAAAATACAGTATGTCTCAATTATGACTTACCTGCCATCAGTTTTAGTGTGTGAAGCTGCTATTCTCTTTTCCTCTCCTCATCCTGTAGAATACAATATTTTGCATAGAATAGGTGTTTAATTTTTCTCTTAAATCAAGCTAAAGAGGAATGGAGTTCATCCTTGGGATAGCGAGGAGCCATCAAGAGTATAGAAAGCATGAATATCCACCCACAAAAATCAGAAGAATAAGAAAGAGTGCATCTTTTATTATTTTTTTTGCTTTCTTTTTTAAATGATAGACTATTTTTAGAGCACTTTTAGGGTCACAGCAAAATTAAGCAGAAAGTACAGAGAGTTTCCATATACTTCCTGCCCCTACACACCCGCAGCTTCCCACCCTGTCACCATCCAGCACCAGAGTGGTACATTTGTTACAATCCATGAACCTGCATTGACACATTATTATTACCCGTAGTCTATAGTTTACACTAGGGTTCACTCTTGGTGTTGTAAATTCTGTTGGTCTTGACAAATAAATAATGACATGTATCCATCATTATGGTATCATACAGAGTATTTTCACTGTCCTAAAAATCCTCTGTGCACTGCCTATTCATCCCTCCCTCCCGCTCAACCTCTAGCAACCATTGATCTTTTTACTATCTCCATGATTTTGCCTTTTACAGCATATTATATACAGTCATGCATCACTGAACGACATTCTGAGAAATGCATCATTAGGTCATTTCATCGTTGTGCAAACATCATATTAGCATACTTATACAAACCTAGATGGTATAGCCTACTACACATCTAGGTTATCTGGTACTAATCTTACGAGATCACCGTCATATATGTGATCTGTCGTTGACCGAAATGTCGTTATGTGGCACATGCCTGTGGTTGGAATCATACAGTATGTAGCCTTTTCAGATTAGCTTCTTTCACTTAGTAATATGCATTTAAGGTTCCTCCATGCCTTTTCATGGTTTCATAGCTCATTTCTTTTTAGTGCTGAATAATATCTCATTGTCTGGAGCATTTTTAATTTTTAAATCAATTTAATTTCAAGTCCAAATCCTTGTTCCCATTGGGTTAGTGGTAAATTCCACCTCATTACTTCTTTTTTTTAAATAGCTTTATTAAGCTATAATTCACATAGAATACATTTACCAATTTACCCATTTCAAGAGTACAGTTCACTTGTTTTTAGTATATTCATGGAGTTGTGCAACAATCACTAGAATCAATATTAGAACAATTTTATCATTCCAAAAGAAGCTCTGTGCCAATTAGCTGTCACTCCCCATCCTCCCTCTCCCACCCTGGCAACCACTAATCTACTTTCTGTCTCTCTGGATTTGACTATTCTGGACATTTCATATAAATGGAATCATACAACATGTGGCCTTTTACATCTCACTTCTTTCACTTAACATAATGTTTTCAAGGTTTATCCATGTTGTAGCATGTATCACTCTTTTATTTCTTTTTATGGCTGAATAATATTCCATTGTATGAATATACTATATTTTGTTTATCCAATATCAGTTGATGGATATTTGTTTCCACTTCTTGGTTAGTATGTGTAGTGCTGCTATGAAAATTTGTACACAAGTCTTTGTGTGGACATACGTTTTCATTTCTCTTGGGAATATACCTAGAGTGAAATTGTTGGTCATATGGTAACTCTATGTTTAACCTTTTGAGGAACTCTTAAACAATTTGCCAAAACAACTGAGCCATTTTACTTTCCCACCAGCAATGTATGAGAGTTCTAATTTCTCCACATTCTCACCAACAATTGTTATTAGCTGTCTTTTATATTATAGCTGTCTAATGGGTGTGAAGTAGTATCTCATTGCAGTTTCAATTTTTGTTTCTTTAATGACTAATGATGTTGAATAATTTTCATGTGCTTATTGGCCAGCTGTATATCTTCTTTGCTGAAAGGTCTATTGAGATCCTTTTCCAATTTTTTAATTGGATTATTTGTCATTTCATTGTTGAATTGTAAGAATTATTTGTATATTCTGTATACTAGATGCTTATCAAATATATGATTTGCAAATATTTTCTCCCATACTTTGGGATATCTTTTCACTTTCCTGATAATATCCTTTAAAACATAAAAGTTTATGATTTTGATGATGCCCAATATATTTATTTTTGTATGTATATCATATCTCAGAAACCATTGCCTAATCCTAAATCACGAGATTTACACCTATGGTTTCTTCTAAGAATTTTATAGATTTATCTCTTACATATAGGTGTATGATCCATTTTGAGTTAATTTTCTATATTTGGTGTGAGGTAGGGATAAGCTTCATTCTTTTGCATGTAGACATCCAGTTGTTTCAGATCCATTTGTTGAAAACACTATTCTTTCCCCATTGAACAGTCTTGGCACCTTTGTCAAGAGTTGATTGACCATAAATATATGGGTTGAACCTCCAGTACAATGTTGAACAAAAGTGGCACGAATGGACATCTCTGTCTTTTTCCTAATCTTAGAGGAAAAGCCTTCAGTATTTCCCCATTAAGTATGGTGTTAGTTGTGGGTTTTTCATAAATGCCCTTTATTAGGTTGAGGAATTTTCCTTGTATAACTAGTTTGTTGATTGTTTCCATTATCAAACTATGTTGGATTTTTATCAAATTGTTCTTCTGCTTCTAATGTGTATGTGTCCTTTATTTTATTAATGTAATAATACTAACAACAACAATAATAATTACATTGATTACCAGATGTTAAACCACTCTTGCATTCTTGGAGTAAATCTCACTTGGTCATTGTGTATGATCCTTTTTATATGTTGCTGGATTCAGTTTGTTAGTATTTTGTTGAGGATTTTTGTATTTATCTGCATAACAGAGATTGGTCTGTAGTTTTCTTTTTCTTTCTTTCTTTCTTTTTTTTTTTGGTGAGGAAGATTCACCCCAAGCTAACATCTGTTGCCAATATTCCTCTTTTTTGCTTGAGGAAGATTATCCCTGAGCTAACATCTGTGCCAGTCTTCCTCTATTTTGTATGTGGGATGCCACCACAGCATGGCTGATGAGTGGAGTAGGTCCATGCCTGGGATCTGAATCCGTGAACCCAGGCCACCGAAGCAGAGCATGTGGGACTTTAACTACTCAGCCATGGGGTCAGCCCCTGTAGTTTTCTTATAGTCTTTGTCTGGTTTGGGTATCAGGGTAACACTAGCCTTATAGAAGGAGTTGAGATGTGTTCCCTTCTCTTCTGTGTTTTTGGAAGTGTTTGATAAGGATTACCATTAATTCTTTAAATGTTTGGTAAAATTTGCCTGTAAGGCCATCTGGTCCTGGCTTTTTCTTTGTGGGAAGGTTTAAATTGCTAATTCAATCTCTTTATTTGCTATAAGTTTATTTATATTTTCTATTTCTTCTTGAGTCAGTTTTGGTAGTTTTGTCATTTTAGGAATTTGTCCATTTCATCTATGTTATATATCTTGTTGGTAATTAATTTTTCTTAGTATTCCCTTAAAACCCTTTTTATTTATGTAAGACCGGTAGTAATATCCCCTCTTTCAATTCTGATTATAGTAATTTGAGTCTTCTCTCTTCTTTTCTTGGTCAGTCTAATTAATTAGGTTTATCAATCTTGATATTTTCACAGAACTAACTTTTGATTTTGTTGATTTTCTCTATTGTTTTCCTATTCTTGATTTCATTAATTTCTGCTCTAAGTTACTATTTTCTTGATAGTACCTTCTTCTTGGTTTAGTTTTAATGTGCTCTTCTTTTTCCGGTTTTATAAAGTGACAGTTTAGGTTATTGATTTGAGATCTTTCTTTTTTTCCAAATAGTTGTTGACAGCCATAGATTTCCCTCTACATACCCCTTTAGCTGCATCCCTTATATGTTGGTATAATATGTTTTCATTTTCATTAGCTTCAAAGTAGTTTATCATATTCTTTGTGATTTCTTATTTGACCCTTTCATCCTTAGGGTTTTAGAGACAACATACTTACCAGTGTATTATTTTATTTCTACATATATGGTTACGTAGGAGTGTGTGGTTTAATTCTCATATATATATTAATTTCCTAAGTTTCTTTCTGTTGTTTGTTTCTTATTTAATTCCTTAGTGGTTGGAAAACATACTTGGTATGACTTCAATCCTTATTCACTTATTGAGGCTTGTTTTATGGCATAATATATGGTCTATTCTGAGGAATATTCCATGTGCAGTTGAAAAGAATGTGTATTCTGCTGTCACTGTGTGCAGTGTTCTAGAGATGTCTGTTAGGTCTATTTGGTTTATAGTGTTGTTCAAGTCTTCTATTTCCTTGTTGATGTTCTGCCTAGTTTTTCTATCCATTATCGAAAGTGGGGTATTGAAATCTCCAACTATTATTGCTGAATTATTTATTTCTCCTTCCAGTTTTGTCAGTTTTTGTTTCATGTATTTTGGGACTCTCTTGTTAGATAATATATTTATAAATGTTATATATTTTTGATAGATTGACACTTTTAGTAGTATAAAACATTTCTCTTTATCTCTAATAATATTTTTATCTAATGTTTGTTTTTTCTGATATTAGTATAGCCACTCCAACTTTCTTACAGTTACTGTTTGCTTGAGATATCATTTTCCATTCTTTTACTTTTGATCAGTTTGTATCTTTGAATCTAAAATTGAGTCTCGTGTAGATAGCACAAAGTTGTATATATTTTGTATTGAATCTGACAACCTCTCTTTTGACTGGAGTATCTAATCTATCTATATTTAATGTAATTACTGATATGGTAGGATTTAAGTCTGCCATTTTACTCTGTTTTCTATATGTCTCATGTCTTTTTCTGTCTCTCTATTCCTCCTTTGCTGCTTTATTTTCCATTAAGTGAATATTTTCTAGTAAAACATTTTGATTCCTTTAAAGCCTTTTTTCAGTATTTTTTTATTATTTTCTTAATAGTTGTTCTAGGGCTTACAGGACACAGCTTGACTTATCAGAATCTACTTCAGCTTTATACTAACTTAATTCCAGTACGATACAGATATACTACTTTTTTGGCTTTCCTCAAATGCCCCATCTACTCTGGTGGCCAACTAGCTATCTACTTCTTTTCCTAGAGTTTGCAAATGATTTATTATGCTGGAAAATGCCCTGGGGTAGTTGTTTGCTGCTATCAGTTCTGCCAACTGATTCTAAGTCTTGTTTTCCAGAAGTCTACTTATTTTGTGCTCAGTCTTCATAGAATTCTAGTTTTCCTTTCTCCCTACAATTCAATACTCTTTTGCCCACATCGTATCTCAGTGTGACATCCAGGTTAGTACTGATCAGTAGAAATATAGTGCAAGCCATATATGTAATTTAAAATTTTCTAATATCACATTAAGAAAGTAAGAAATAGGTGAACCTAATATTTTTATTTACCCCAATGTGTCCGAAAATTAGCATTTTGGCATGTAATCAATATTTTAAAAATTGTTAATGAAGTATTTTACATTCTTTTTTTCATCTCAACTTGGACTAGTCACATTTCATGTGCTCAATGGCCACATGATACAGATTGGAGGATGGAGTTCCAACCCCAGCTCTGGGAAGGAATTCATAGGTCACTGCTGTTATCAGTGTATCTGAATTTTCTTGCAGTAGTGATAACGCCAATCCCTCCCCAGGAAGGCCACTTTCTACAAATATAACTAACTGCCCTTCTAGCTGTCCTGCTGAGAAGTGCCCACAAGAAAAAGGAGGTAACTCAGAACAAAGTATGTGGTCTCTCTGATATACAACTGTCCATCCATTTTTCAGGCAATCAAAAATTAATTTGTGGGAACTAGTTAATATTTCAGTTAAGGATTTATATGTGTCTGTAGAAAATACAGGGTAGAAATTAAAAAGCACTTTCAGATTTGTGATGTGAATTTATGATACCAGAGCTCTGGGGTGGATCACCTCCAAAGGATTGAACCAGAGGCACAAGCAAGGGGAAAGCTGCACAGGCACTGGATGAATTTGAGCCATTGCAGATGAGAGTTTGGGTGATCCAGGCCCTCCAAAGACCTCTCCCACCTGAACAGTGTATTTTTTCACTTTTTGGCTGGAGATTAGGAGGTGGTGAGATGAGTGGAGCCATCTCTACAGCTGCCTTGACCTCACCCTCTATCATTTTGTCTGGTTAGACTCATCGTAAGGATGATTAAAGGTTTCTTGTCACTTGAAAATTATTTATTCTCACCTTACCTTTACGATTTAAGGAGAGTTACCACTTGCTTTCCCATCCAATTCTTAAATTTTCTTAGTCACTCAATTCTATGCCTATCCTTTGTGCTTAAGGTTTAGGGACAGTCCAGATGAACTATTCTAGGCCTCTGACTTTTTGTAAGGTTATGTATGCTCTCTGCTCTCTCATCCATTCCTTCATCTTTGGTTTCTACCTGTTACTCTCTGGCTCTGACAGTAAGTGGCTTAGGATTCAAGTTCCCTTTTTGCTAATTCTGTCAGCCTACCACTCAGACTCTTTTTCCAGATGCTGCTTTTTTTTTTGCCCAGTTTCTGTGATCAGGTTGCTGGGCTCCTGTTTTCTAGATCCTTATCTGGGTCCCTGAAACTGGTGGCGTGATTCTACAGGCCATCAGGTTTACATGGATCTAAATTACCTGCCTGTGTCTCCTTCACTTCCTTCACTCACTTCTCTTAGTATAGCATCTAGATTTCCCTTAGACTATTAGCCAGAAACTCCACCCTATGCCCACCCCAGACAACTCTCCTGGGCCATGGGCTTGGATTTCGAAGTGACAGCAAAAGAGGAAGAAAGAAACACTCATTGAATGCAACTTTCAAGACAATGTGCAGCTTTCAAGAAGCAGCAAGTGAAGATATCTGTTTGGGGAGCTTTATTTTGTAGAATGAAAGAGGCTGCTGCATAAAAAAGGAAACAAATCTATCAGCCCAGCAGCTGGAAAGATTTCACATAGACAGGGCAGGCATTTTCCTATTTTATCTTTTCGAGCCAGAATGGGGAGATTTTCTTGGTAGAATGTGGCAGACAAGCCAGCAAGGCAGAAAAGTCAGGGTTAGAAGCATAGCAAAGTAAGCAAATGAGATATTGCTGCCTGTTGTAAAACAGGAAAAACAAATATGAACTGGGTAGTTTAGTAGCATCTGTAAGTTCTGGGATCAAAGGACAAATTGGTAAGTACTTCAAGATGTTTGCTTTGTACTGTTTGGCTAATTGGCCAAATGAAAAATCAACTTATAGGGGAAAGTGAAACACTTAAGTGTAGAAATATATATAGACAAATAGTCCAGCTTAGCACATGCACACATGTCCATCAAAGAAGACCATGTGAACCTGGAACTTCGTTCTTGGGATGGGCCTCATGGCATTTTTGTAAGCTGCGTGCTGCTCTGCCAGGGGTGCCACGGGAAGCATCCTCCAAAATCGCAAGCTTCCCTTAATGGTCTGTTCTTAAAAACATCCTAGGGAAACAATGATCTTGGGTTAGGACTTTTGTTTCTATTATCAAAACCTTCTCTCCATCTCTGATCCTGGAAAGTGTTCTCACTTTTCTTGGTGTCTCCTTAGTCTTACGTTTGTCCTGTATATGGCATAAAGTTTTTTTTAAATCATTTTTCACTTTACATTTAGAGTCAGAGAATGCTCCATTTGGAATGACCCTCAAAGATTTAGTCTCCTCACTTTGAAGATTAGAACACTGAGGCATATGATTTGAGGCAAAGGATTTGCCAAAGATGAACCAGTTAACGTCAAACGAGGGTAAAATCTATGGTTTCTGACAAACGGGCCAGTATTCTTTCTGCTGTACCATCTGTTTCTTTGATATGACATAGTGAACATGCTTCTAAGGTTTGCTTTTAGAATTATTCTATCTTCTTCTACCTCAAAATATTCCAACTAGCATCTAAGATGCTCCTTGATCTTCTTTGCTTTCTGATTGTAGGATTCCTAGAAATCACAATAGGTGCATTATTACTATGGATTTCAATGCACAGACTATTTTGAGCACTTTTATTGAAGAAGAGACATGAAATAGAGAATGAAATTTCTTGTCAAGATATTTTTGGATCTGTGTTTTTACAAGTTACCTGAGAAATTCTTTATGTGGAAGGAATCAAATGTAAATATGGAATTGAGGCTAGGAGAACCTCTGAAATATGGCTCTCTATAGAAATACAGTCATGTGTTGCTTAATGACAAGGATATGTTCTGAGAAATGCATCATTAGGTGATTTCATCATTGTGCAAACATCATAGAGTGTACTGACACAAACCTAGATGGTATAGCCTACTACACCTAGGCTATATGGTACTCATCTTATGGGACCACCATTGTATATGTGGTCCATCGTTGACCCAAATGTCGTCATACAGTGCATGACTGTAGTGAATAAAAACTCAGTGTTCTTTCTCCCTGCTTAAACTCTTGTACAAGTCTAAGCAAATCAATATGAAAGTGTTGCTCAAAATGTGCTCCAGTTACAGCCAATTAAAGGTCAGCATATATAATTTACACGAAATGGATGGGCAGGAACAAAAGGTATCTGTTTGAGCCATGAGGAATGATTTTATTTCATTTGCAGATGAGACTACAAAGGTCATTGAGAATGCAAGAGCAAATCATTGTTTTTTTTTTTATAAAGCATTTTTTCTAGGTTTGGTTTCTCAGCCTGTTTTATTCTCTTGTTTGCATGCATGCCATAGTCATTAGTACAATTGAATTATACAATGACCTACACTGTTAGACTGTTAGGCTGCTTGATTAAAATTATCTTTATAATGGAAATCAAGAACACTTTTAACCTTGTTAGAGCACCACTGTACCGTTGATTAATATATAAAGCAAGTCATAAATTTCACAGTGAGCTATTTATTTCCAGAGAATCTTGTGAAAGCAGTTTGGGCTATATTATAGAAACTTTCTTCATACCTTTGTCAGCCTGACACTAATGATCCTGATTATTTCTAGGACTTTCAAAGTGTCAGTGTTAATTAAACTAATGCTTAAAAATATGGGTAGAAAAGAACATTTGAATATTATATCTTAAATGTTTGACAATGTGTATGAAGCTTCTTTTGTTACCTGGTTAATTTCACAGAACTGATTTCATTTGAGAAGCTTTCTCTCCAGTAACAAATGCTTGCCTGACTCAGTGACAGTAGCCAATATTACCAAGGTCACAGCTTCATCCATATATTCAATGAGTACTTGTTGAGTACTTTAGGTATGTTCTGCACTGGATCATGTGACATGAATAGAAAGATGAAAAGAAAACAGTGCCTACCTTCAACAAAAGAGTTCATGGTCTAGTGAGGGATATAGTCACAGAAACCATGATCAACCTAGGCACAGACAATTTAAGGACACAGATTAAGGGGATATGTAACCTAGCCTGTGGAGATCAGGGAAGGTGTCCTAGAGGACTTCCACCTGAATGAAGGCTCTTCCAAACACCGAACAGGTGAGGGCAGGGTTTGTGGGAAATAGATGACTGGTGGCAAGGAACCACAGAAGCTTGGGGCTTAGGTGGAGACTAAGGAATAAGGGAGAGAAGAGGCTCTTTCTTACTCACTTCCAGAACTCATCCTATAGCCCAGACCCCTGTCCTGGGCAGTACCTGTCCACCCAGATCCTGAGACCCTACATCAACCCTGGAAGAAAAGACTCTGTTATGCTGCCTTTCCCTAGGCCCCAGTATAGCTGGCAGCCAAAAGGACAACAGCAAGAGGGCAATATGGTGGCTGGAGAGGTCAGGCTTCCCACACTGGACCAGCTGCCTACATATGGAAGGTTTGGAAACAGGAGTTGGTAAGTCTTGAAGGAAGGGGCGGAATTATTTCCGGAAAAGAAAAAAAAGGTTTAGTGGGAAGAGGAATGGTCCTGTTTCTAAAGAAACCGCTTTCTATAAAATTGTTTCCTTGCTTTTAGACTCCTTTTAGGGGAATGCAGAACTAATTAAGAGACCTGAACATCATTAATAATTTTTCTACTTGAGTTTTATGAGTAGTAATTTAAGAAAAAAAAAAAGCCTTAGTGAAGTCACTGGGAGAAAAGCTAATACACAGCTTTTTAGCATATTGCCCTTCAAGACTCAGGTTAAATTCAATCGTAAATTGCATACAAATAGCTAATTGCTAGCTTCCAGAGTAAAATGAACTTATTGTCTCAAATGGGATACATAGCTTTAAAAGTCAAGCTATAGCCAATCTTTGTTTTTAGAGAAGATTGCTAAAGGAAATACTAAGCCAAACGGCCTGGGTGGGTATGATGCTGAGGCCACTAGGATGGATTGGTGGACTTTAAGTTAGTGGGAATAGAATTGGGTGAACTTATTGAGTCAAGGATGGTTTGAAATAAACTCCTTGTAACAGCAGAGATTCATATAATGACTTCTGGCTCTCACTTGAGGATAATATATCCTATCAGGTAACTATGTTTCCTGTCTAGATTCTCCTCTTTCGTCTTCTCTTCCTCCCCTTCACTCCTTTCCTTCCTTCCTCCTCCCTTCTCTTCCTTCTCATTCTTCTTCTTCAAGAAAAGAGTACTGGGAAGAGCAGATTACAATTTCCTTGTGTGGGAAAACCTGCTACAGGGTGTTTCATCTCCACAGGCGGATCTTTTTTCTTTTTTAAGATTGGCACCTAGGCTAACAACTGTTGCCAATCTTCCTTTTTTTTCTGCTTTATTTCCCTACACCACCACCCCCCCGTACATAGTTGTGTATCCTAGTTGCAGGTCCTTCTAGTTGTGGATGTGGGACGCTGCCTCAACATGGCCTGACGAGCGGCGCCATGTCCGCGCCCAGGATCCGAACCGTGGGCCACTGCAGCGGAGCGTGCAAACTTAACCACTCGGCCACGGAGCCGGCCCCTGCCGGCGGATCTTTAACTAAAGAAGTGAAGCAAAACGGATCTGCATTGCCACACAGGCCACTGGCATGGGAGTGTAGCTGTTTGCATGTGGGGAGCACCGGAGCTAGCCTTGTGCCTTTCCCTTGCTTTTGGGACAGGTTGCAGGACTCAAAGTGGAAACTCAATAAAATTTTCAGAAGCAAATAAATAGAACCTAGAAGACTTGCTTCACTGGGGATGGGGAGGCACCGTATGTCAGTTTCGTGTTTTTAATCAAAAGGCCAAGGCTTCATCTAGATTGCAGTAATAAGTATTTGCTTTCCAGAGATTTTCATTGAAATGACAAATGCCTTTCCTTTAACTATTTCTCATGCACTTTCCCCTGATCAGAGAAAAATGCAGTACAAAATAAAATGCCCTTAAGAATTTCCTAAAAGACAATTTCCCATATGATGTGCTATCATTATCTAACCTGTTTAGGAGAAAGTAGTTATAACATTTGGTTGCCCAAGAAGCACTGGAACCCAGACTGTGGCCATAGTGGGTCTGCTTGCAAGATTCTTAGAGCCTGTTTAGTCCTATCATATTCTTGTACCAATGAGGAAATGGAGAATGAGATCGGGGAGGAGAGATACATATAGATGAGAACAGGAAGCTGGAGATCACTGTGGTAAGAGAGTCAAGAGGATAACATAAAGTATGTTAAGAAGTACCCTGTGTCACTTTTTAAAATTTTAGGTAAGATTAGGGGATGGGGTGAAAGGGTGGGCATGTAGTAAGATTGAGGAAAGGGAACTGCTGTTCATTGAGTCCCTTTTATGTACCAAGCTTCATGCTAGACATTTTATATAGATTCTTTCATTTAACCCTCACCACAGCCACATAAACTGGAACTTATTAGTGTCCCCATTCTATAAATGAGGAAAGCTTCTTTCCCTTTAAGAAGAAGCAGGAGACCTGGGACCAGATGTCTATGTTTGGAGGCTCAAGTCAAGCACCTTGGCTCCTGGCCCGTGTCGCCAAGTCAGTAACCTGGGAGCAAATACAAAGACTGACATGTCAGTCAATACCCAGAGAGGGGCAAATGAGTGGTAGGAAAGCAAGGTCTGGAGGGAGTTCTTACTAGGAAGAGCACATAGGTGCCCCAGCTATTTCAGTGGACAATGTACAAGGCCACCTAGATAGGGATTGACTTCTTTGGAGGATACATTTCAAGTAAAGTCCTCATTACAGAGTAAACTGAAAGATTTGTGAGCATGGAGGTAGGTGGGAAGAAGGGCAGAAGGAAAATTTGAGCACATAGGATCAAGAGTAGGAAGGTAGAGAGATAGGGGAGTGACTGCCTGCTGAGAGGAGACCCCGGGAGAAGAGGGTGGGAGAGTTGATTCATCAGGTAGATGAGTGACTACGAAAGTGAATGAGTAGGTGACAGCTAAAAGACTCCAGGGAATTCCTCATAGCCTGGTTTTCTCTTTGGATATTTGTACAAGGAATATTTTTATGGAGTGATCCAGGCAACTGAATGCTAGCTCTGTGTAGTCATTCTAATTCCTGTGTTTTTATTATGATTATTTATTAGCTCTTTAAATGTTTATGTTGACTCATTAACCCAGATTCCCTGCCTTCGAGTTGATATTTGAGGCAGTGTCCTAAGGGAGACCTACCCAGTAGCCTTTTGCAGAGGAGTTGAAACCTGAGTTCTAGTGTGTTCTTTTGTTGCTGAGCTGCCAACGTTCAGATCAAAACAATCCATTTCTGAATCATGTATGTTATTAGCTCTGGCAGGATGGCAGGACATGGAGGCAGATACTGTTTTGTATATTAGAGAAACCTAGATAAGCAAACAGAATGAAGAGATTGCCTTTATTAGAAAAGCAATCTTTTGTGATATATCTTAGCACCAAGCAATGGGTTTTTAATAAAACTGAGCAGATAGGGCACTCATATGTCCAGTCTTGCTCAGCCCCTCCTTGGCTCCAGATATATATGATTTTATGACACTAGCAAGAGGCCTGCTGATTTTTCAGTTAATCAAAAGTTGCTAAAAGAAAGTCAATACAAAAGAAGGTAATCATCGTCTTGTCTTTTCCCAGTGACTCTATTGGACTTCCAGTGTCTGCGCTGCCCATTCTCCACGGCAGTGTTACTAACAGTAGTACCTGTGCCCTTGTTGTAAAGGGTGAGAATCTCATTTTGTTTCTCTTCCTCTTGACAAAAGGTGGGGGCTGACTCCTTGGAAGAGCTGGAAGAATTATTATCACTAGCTATGTGTAGCCAAGTGTTGCTTTTCCTGCCTTTCTTCTTCAGTCATATTCGCACTAACTCATTTTTTTAATCACACTTGCCCCCTTCAGACTTATGTCTTTGAGGCCTTGCTCTCACTCCCTGTAAATTGACTCCAAAATGAAGTAATTTGATTTTTCTTCAAGTGGAACAATATGTTTCAGGTGTCCTCAGTCCAAATGGGTTTGTGCAGCTGCCATGCAAGCTGTGGAACCAGCATAATTGCATCTACCAATATTTTGTAATAGAAGTCACTAATTTTGTGCAAGCAATCCTCACATGGGAGGGATCCGATGTTGCAACAGGGATTTTTGCTGAAAGCGCCTTTCTGCCTCAGAACAAAGTTGCTTTGCAAATTCTCCTGTGTTATGCAGAGACTAAATGATTTGTCCAAGGTGAGTCAGTAGCAGAGCTGAGATTAGTTCTGTTTACAGTATTCTGGGCACCATAAAAGGGCATTTGAAATCAGTGGGAGACTCTTTGTGGCCTGATCCTCGAATCTGCTCTGAGCCCTGGCTGCTCGAGGTAATGTGCTCTCCTGACAGGTTGCAGCCTGTCTGATCTGATGGTTTCTGTCAGGAGCCCCATGTATGGCCCCCAAACGACTATTTTTAAATTTCTCATTATTATTTGTCACACCATTATACTAAATTATGAAACCTGTTAAAAAATCAGGGTACAAAGAGCAAAGTTCTTGTCTGAGTCTTACTTAACTTTATTATGGCCACTACAAAACCTCCAGGGGAAAAATGGCAGAATGATGGTAAAAGAAAGAGGCATCCTATACTTTCAAAGGGAAATTACTTTTCATTCTTTGCACCAGTCCTGCTCTTAGAGCCATAGAATTTTAAGATGCCATAATTGGGAGTGATTATTTAATGCAATCCCTTTCATTTTGTAGGTAAGGAAACTAAAGCCCAGAGAAGAGAAGAGACCTTACCAAGGGCACAAAATCTCAGTAGCAGGGCTAGGACCATAGACTTGGATGTTCACACCCCTTGGAAAGGATTAAGAGATGGCTTTTAAAGTTCGAATCTGCGGCTTCTAAGATATATTTCAATGAAAGTCCCCATTACTCTTCAGCATAAATAAAAATAGGTCCCACCTTTTAACCCCCATGTCCAACTGGAGATTCATGCAATGTGGCTATTACCTGAGACCATTCATTATTAAGGGAGAAATAGAGAAAATACTTGACCAGGGTTATTTCTCTTGCTATGTTTTGCTTTTTCCATCTTCTTGAAGACCAGTTTCTTAAGTAATTAACCTTCAACTAGCTGAATCTTTGATCTTCAGTTACTCCCAAAGAGTTTCCTCAAGTAGGGACTGTAAACAAACACATTAGGGTTTGGAGTTCTAGGTCCTGGTTTCCAGGCCCTAATTTGTTCTTTACTATCTATGTGGCCTTGCTTAACCTCTTGGAACCTCATTTGATAAAAATAGACATGATCTCTTACTTCACAGGGCTGATTACAAAGCTCCTATTGATAACATGATATGGACAAGTGCTTTATTGCTTTGTCGCGAGTAAAGGGCTATACCCAACCAAAGTGTTAGTTATGAAAATGCCTACCATACATATTTCATGAAACTAATCTAGAATATTCTCAGTTCTTGGATGATCTGTTAAGCAATAGAACAGCTATCTCTCAATTATTCACACTAATGGTGGGGCAGAGGAGCACAGGTAATACAAAACAGCAACTCATCTAGATACCATTTCTGTCTGAGTTTGAGTTTAGAATGTATAGACATGTGTTGCTTAATGATGGGGATCTGTTCTGAGAAATGCATCATTAGGCGATTTCGTCGTTGTGCAAACATCACAGAGTGTACTTACAAAAACCTAAATGGTATAGCCTACTACATACCTAGACTATATGGTTCTAATCTTATGGACCACCATCATATATGGGTCCATCGTTGACTGAAACGTCGCTACGCGGCACATGGGTGTATTGTGTTTGGGGAAGCTTCTGAAATCTGTTTGCTGAGAGTGAAATTCAGCTGAGGTGGACTTCCCTGAGCACACCCAACACTTCCAGAAGCAGGTCGTGTGCAAGTCCCTGCCTTTCTCTGGGCCTCAGCTCCCTATCTGTAAAAGGGAGAATTGCCCTAACTGATCACGTGCTCCCTACCAGCTCTGATATCCATGTGTCTGTGAGTCTGGATACATGGAAGTCAGCAGGGGAAAGCCAGTTTTAGATGATGCCCAAAGTTAGGTGAGGTAGCTGGAGTTGTGCAAATACTAGGAAAAAAGTCACAAGCTGCCAAAATGGTATTATTAATCTCATTAATAGAATAGGCAAAAAGAAAAGCCAGTCGAGGGTCTAAGAAACCATGGCTGACATTTAAGGAACTGATCAAAAGAAGAAATTGGAGGAGAGAGTAAAAATAACATCTGTGGATAGAAAAGGCTGGAATGATAGCAATGTCAAATGCTGCTGTCACAGAGGGATATGCACAAGATGAGTCCGTTTGTGCTATTTCTGTTCAGGCGTCACAACTCGTCTCAATTCACCTGATTTTTTTCTTTCCTTTCAATCATGTCCTTTTCAAAATTCATCTTGGAAGTGTTCCTGAGCCATTCTGATAGCTTTTGCTAAAACCAATCAGCAGAGGTCTGTCTACAGTTCAGGGCAATCAGCAGAGACCATGGTGTTGGTCAGAGACTATGTCTTTATTTAGATGGACTGTGGCTAACGGATTTGACTTCAGTTAAAGTCAGAAAATCTTGGAACAGTGCTGCTGCCTAGGAGCAGCTTCCCATACAATTTTAGGAATGGTGCCTGACTAAATACAGCGTTTTTAAATATTTGCATCAGAAATAGAGTATGAAAATGACATATGTTACACTCTAATATTTTTTCTTTTTAACCCATCTAGCGCTCTTTCAGCCTGTCAGAATTTAACAACAGTGATAAATGACAGTCAAATAAGTATGAGTAAAATAAGATCCCAAATTGGGCTCTCCTGACACTGTGCTTTGTGATAGTAGTCTGCAGTTGAGTCTTCCTGGAAATTGGGAAGGCAGGGACATTGTTGTATGTGATTTGGGATTCTGTGATAGGGTGCTATGTAATGTTGCATGGTAGTCATCCCTGGTTTTATATACCCCATACATTCCCAGAAACTACATCTTAATTCAGACTCAAGTCTTCATTGTGCATAATGAATAGGAACCAAAATATGAATAGCCACAAGCTATGAGAAATGAAGTACAGGTGTATATTAGTCAGTATCAGATAAGTGACAAACTAGAAAGGGGGCTCATCAGACTGTATCCAGGTATATAATATTATTATTACTGTAGAACTGTAAGAGTTCTTTAGATATTCAGAATACTAGACCCTTATCAGATATGTGATTTGAAAATATTATCTCCCATTCTGTAGGTTTTCTTTTCACTTTCTTTTTTTTTTTTGAACTTTTTTTATTAAGGTTATGAAAGTTAACAACCTTGTGAAATTACAGTTGTACATCATTATTAGTCATGTTGTAGGTACACCACTTCACCCCTAGTGCCCTCCCCCTACCCCCCTTTCTCCTGGCAACCACTGGTCAGTTCTCTTTGTCCATATGTTAACTTCTACCTATGAGTGGAGTCATACAGAGTTCGTCTTTCTCTGTCTGGCTTATTTCATTCAACATAACACCCTCAAGGTCTATCCATGTTGTTGTGAATGGGACGACTTTGTCCTTTTTTATGGCTGAGTAGTATTCCATGGTATATATATACCACATCTTCTTTATCCAATCATCAGTTGCTGGGCACTTAGGTTGGTTCCATGACTTGGTTATTGTGAATAATGCTGCGATGAACATAGGGGTGCATGGAACTTTTGGAATTGCTGAATTCAGGTTCTTAGGATAGATACCCAGTAGTGGGATGGCTGGGTCATAAGGTATTTCTATTCTTAACATTTTGAGGAATCTCCATACTGTTTTCCATAGTGGCTGCACCAGTTTGCATTCCCACCAACAATGTATGAGGGTTCCCTTTTCACCACAGCCTCTCCAACATTTGTCACTCTTGGTTTTGGATATTTTTGCCATTCTAACAGGTGTAAGGTGATATCTTAGTGTAGTTTTGATTTGCATTTTCCTAATGAGTAGTGATGATGAGCATCTTTTCATGTGTCTATTGGCCATCCATATATCGTCTTTGGAGAAATGTCTGTTCATGTCCCCTGCCCATTTTGTAATTGGATTGTTTGATTTTTTATTGTTGAGTTGTGTGAGTTCTTTGTATATTAGGGAGATTAACCCTTTGTCGGATAAATAACGTGAATTTTTTTTTTAATTTTTTTTAATTTTTTCCTTTTTCTCCCCAAAGCCCCCCCGGTACATAGTTGTATATTCTTCGTTGTGGGTCCTTCTAGTTGTGGCATGTGGGACGCTGCCTCAGCGTGGCTTGATGAGCAGTGCCATGTCCGCGCCCAGGATTCGAACCAACGAAACACTGGGCCGCCCGCAGCGGAGCGTGCGAACTTAACCACTCGGCCATGGGGCCAGCCCCATAACGTGAATATTTTTTCCCAGTTAGTGGGCTGTTTTTTTGTTTCAATCCTGTTTTCCCTTGCCTTGAAGAAGCTCCTTAGTCTGATGAAGTCCCATTTGTTTATTCTTTCTATTGTTTCCCTCATGTGAGGGGTTATGGTGTCCAAAAAGATTCTTTTGAAGCTGATGTCAAAGAGTGTACTGCCAATATTCTCTTCTGGAAGACTTATTGTTTCAGGCCTAATCTTTAGGTCTTTGACCCATTTTGAGTTTATTTTAGTGAATGGTGAAAAAGAATGGTCAATTTTCATTCTTTTACACGTGGCTGTCCAGTTTTCCCAGCACCATTTGTTGAAGAGACTTTCTTTCCTCCATTGTAGGCCCTCAGCTCCTTTGTCAAAGATTAGCTGTCCATAGATGTGTGGTTTTATTTCTGGGCTTTCAATTCTGTTCCATTGATCTGTGCATCTGTTTTTGTACCAGTACCATGCTGTTTTGATTACTGTAGCTTTGTAGTATGTTTTGAAGTCAGGGATTGTGATGCCTCCAGCTTTGTTCTTCTTTCTCAGGATTGCTTCAGCAATTCGGGGTCTTTTGTTGCCCCATATGAATTTTAGGATTCTTTGTTCAATTTCTGTAAAGAATGACATTGGAATTCTGATTGGGATAGCGTTGAATCTGTAGATTGCTTTAGGTAGTATGGACATTGTAACTATGTTTATTCTTCCAATCCATGTGCATGGAATGTCTTTCCATCTCTTTATGTCGTTGTCGATTTCTTTCAAGAAGGTCTTGTAGTTTTCGTTGTATAGATCTTTCACTTCCTTGGTTAAATTTATCCCAAGGTATTTTATTCTTTTGTTGCGATCGTGAATGAGATCCTTTTCACTTTCTTAATAGTGTCCTTTGAAGCATGAAAGTGCTTTAATTTTTACGAAGTCCAATTCCTCTATTTTTTCTTTGGTCACTTGTGCTTTTGGTGTCATATCTAAGAAAACTTTGCCAGATAAATCCAAGGTCATAAAACTTTACACTTATGTTTTCTTCTAAGAGTTTTATAGTTTTAGCACTTAAATTTAAGTCTTTATCCATTTTGAGTTAATTTTTGTATGTGGTGTGAGGTAGGGGTCCAAATTCAGGATATACTACTAGATCTGGCTTGTTAGTATTTAGTTGAAGATTTTGAGTCTATCTTCATAACTGATATTTGTCTGTAGTTTTCTTGTGATGGCTTTGTCTAATTTTGATATCAGACTAATACTGGTCTCATAGAATGCTCGTTGTTCCTACTGAAATTCAGCCTTTTTCTTGAATAAATACTCCTTGGATTGATGCTATATTTTTGTTGATTTCCGGAGCTATGAAAAAGTTGATTCTGACATGTTTTGTCACTTTTCTCACTGTTTTTGTGGAAGATAGAATTTTTCAGGTTCTTACTCTGAAATTTTTGCTGAAGTCCTATTACTAATATTTTAATATGTATGTTGTATAGCATTTTATTGCTTAATTTATCATTCATTCAACAAATGTTAGTCACCTAATAAGTGGAGTGCTTTGCTAAGCAATGGAAATACAATGACGAAAAAACTGCTTTTGTCTGTGCCCTCATGAAGCTTACACCCTTGTGGAGGAAGACAGGCTAAAAGAAGCAATTACAATGCAGTGTGGTGACTGCCCAGATGAGGGAACTATAGAGGGCTGTAGGAAATTATAGAATGGGATCAAATTGAGACCTAGGGGAGGATAAAAGTCTTTTGAAAGGAAATTAGATGTAAATTGGAACCCAAAGAACAAAGGAGGGGATGGTTTCCAGGCAGAAGGTAGAGCGTGTGTAAAGGTTCATGATACTATGAAGGAACTGAACAGAGAATGTGATGGGAGGAGGGTGACATCAAGTTAGGAGATTTGCAAGAACAAGATCATCAAGGATCTTATAAGTGAAGTTAAGATACATACTTCATCCTAAGGGGTATGGAAAGCCACTGAGGAGTTTTAAGCTGAGCAATGAAGTTATCTTTGTATTTACTCCAGCACTTAGAACACAGAGAAGGTGATGAATTAATAAATTATTATTAATAAATAATATTTACTTACAATTAATTAATTTATAATTTACTTATAAATTATTATTTTCAGATTATTCAGATTATTCTGAGTGTTAGTGTAAAGCACACATTTTGGTGTCAGGACTCTTTTACACTCTTAAAAATGATAGAGACCAGGGCCGGCCTGGTGGTGCAGCAGTTAAGTTTGTGCATTCTGCTTCTCGGTGGCCCGGGGTTCACCGGTTTGGATCCCACGTGCGGACGTGGCACCGCTTGGCACGCCATGCTGTGGTAGGCGTCCCACATAGAAAGTAGAGGAAGATGGGCATGGATGTTAGCTCAGGGCCAGTCTTCCTCAGCAAAAAAGAGGCGGACTGGCAGTAGTTAGCTCAGGGCTAATCTTCCCCCCCCAAAAAAAATGATAGAGACCCCCCAAAAGACTTGTTTAAGTGAATTATATCTATTGTTACTTATTATATTAGAAATTAAAACTGAGGATTTTTAAAAATGTTTATTTACTATTTAATTTTAAATTAATAATAAGTCTTCACACGTTCACATGTATTTTTTTCTAAGAAAATAGATAAGTTTTCCAAAACAAAATACTTTAGTGGGATTGTTTTACATTTTTGCAAATCTTTTTAATTTCTAATTAATAGTAGACAGCTGGATTCTCATATCTGCTTCTGCACTCAATCTAGTTAGATTGATGAACATTTGGCCTCACACAGATATACAGTTGGAAAAGAACAGTGTTTTAGTACTCTTTTCAGATAATTAAGGCTATTTTTCTCTGATATACTACACAAAAATTTGACAAGTGATGGTTTCTTAAAGGTTAGTGGCAATATACAATCTGAAACCATATCAATTAACTTTTCATTTCCTGTTAAATAAACTCTTTTTTTTAATTTGAGTGGATCTTTAGCCATTGTGTGATTTTGTATCACACTGCATTGGTCATTTGAAAAGTATTGGTTCATTGAGTTATGCATATCTGCCAAAGATTAACACACTTCGTTATACAACATCAAAATATCATATATATTAATATCACCACGTGCTCATCAGAAAAGCCTTTAAGTATTGGGAAGCTTTCAAGCTTGTAGTGGAAAATATAAGTTTTCCCAAATTCCAATTTTTGCTCAACAGTGAAAAATTTTTTAATTTATATTTGAAGACTTCATTTTTTAAGAGCAGTTTTAGGTTTACAAGAAAATTAAGAGCAAGGTAAGGAGATTTCCCATATACCCCCAGTCCCCACACAGGCATAGCCACCCCAGTTATCAACATCACTCACCATAATGGTACCTTTTTTATTTTTTTTTACCAAGGATACACCTACATTGACACATATAATCACTCAAAGTTCATAGTTTATCTTAGGGTTCACTCTTGGTGTTGTACATTCTATGGGTTTGGACAAAAGTATAATGACACATATCCATCATTGTAATATCATACAGAGTGTTTTCACTGCCCTAAAAATCCTTTGTATTCTGCCTATTCATCTATCTCACCGTCCCCCAACCCCACCCACTGATTTTATTGTCTCCATCGTTTTGCCTTTTCCAGAATGTCATATAGTTGGAATCATATGGTATGTAGCCTTTTCAGATTGCCTTGTTTCACTTAGTAATACGCGTTGAAGGTTCCTCCATGTCTTTCATGACTTGATAGCTCATTACTTTTAGGTGCTAAATAATATTCCATTGTCTGATGTACCACAGTTTATTTATCCATTCACCTACTAAGGGCCATCTTTGTTGCTTCCAAGTTTTGGCAGTTATGAATAAAACTGCTATAAACATCTGTGTACAGGTTTTGTGTGGACATAAGTTTTCAACTCCCTTGGGAAAATGCCAAGGGGCACAACTGCTGAATGGTATGGTAAGAGTACGTTTAGTTTTGTAGTAAACCACCAAACTGTCTTCCCAAGTGGCTGTACCATTTTGCATTCCCACCAGGAATGAAGAAGAGTTCCTGTTGCTCCACATCCTCCTCAGCATTTGGTGTTGTCAGTGTTCCAGATTTTGGGCATTCTAATACCCAAAATAATTCTAAGGCCATTCTAATAGCTGTGTAGTGGTGTCTCATTGTTGTTTTAATTTGCATTTCCCTGATGACATATGATATGGAGGATCTTTTGACATGCTTATTTGTCATCTGTATATCCTCTTTAGAGAGGTGTCTGTTAAGATCTTTGGCCCATTTTTTAATTGGGTTTTTTTCTTATTGTTAAGTTTTAAGAATTCTTTGTATATTTTAGATAACAATCCTTTATTGGATTTTTTTTGCAACTATTTTCTCCCAGTCTCATTCTCTTGACAGTGTCTCATGTAGAGCAAAAGATTTTAATTTTAATGAAGTCCAGCTTATCAATTATTTCTTTCATAGACTGTGTCTTTGGTAGTGTATCTAAAAAAGCATCATCATGCCCAGTGTCATCTAGGTTTTCTCCTATTTTGTCTTCTAGGAGTGTTATAGTTTTGTGTTTTATGTTTACGTTTATGATCCATTTTGAGTTAGTTTTTGTAAAGGGTGTAAGGTCTGTGTCTGGATTCTTTTTCTGCATGTAGATATCTGGTTGTTCCAGCACCGTTTATTGAAAAGATTATCTTTGCTTCATTGTATTGCCTTTGCTTCTTTGTCAAAGATCAGTTGACTATATTCATGTGGGTCTATTGTGGGCCCTCTATTCTGTTCCACTGATCTATTTGTCTATTCTTTCACCAATACTATATTCTCTTGGATATTGTAGCTCTGTAGTAAGTCTTGAAGTCAGGTGGTGTCAGTCCTCCAACTTTGTTCTTCTCCAATATTGTGTTGGCTATTACGGGTCTTTTGCCTCTCTATATAAACTTTAGAATCAATTTGTCGATATCCATAAAATAATTTGCTAGGATTTTTATTGGGATTGCATTGGCTCTATGGCAAGTTGAGAAAAACTGACATTTGACAATATTGAGTCTTCCTATCCATGAATGTGAAATAGCTCTCCATTTATTTAGTTTTTGATTTTCTTCATCAGAGTTTTGTAGCTTTTCTCATATAGACCTTATACATATTTTGTTAGATTTATACTTAAGTATTTCATTTTGGGGGTGATACTATAAATGGTATCATGTTTTTAATATTAAATTCCACTTGTTCATTGTTGGTATATAGGAAATCAATTGACTTTTATATATTACCCTTGCCCACGCAACCTTGCTATAATTGCTTATTAGTTCCAGGAGTCTTTTTGTTGATTCTTTTGTATTTTTTATATGTAGACAATCAGATCATCTGCAAAAAAAGATTGTTCACATCTTCCTTCCCAATCTGTATACCTTTTCTTTTCTTTTCTCGCCTTAATGCATTAGCAAGGACTTCTACTATGATGCTGAAAAGGAATGATGACAGGGAACATCCTTGCCTTGTACCTGATCTTAGTGGGAAAGCTTTGAGTTTCTTACCACTAAGTATGATGCTAGCTGTAGGTTATTTGCAGATAGTCTCTATCAAGTTGGGAAAATCTGCCTCTATTCCTAGTTTACTGGGAGTTTTTATCATGAATGAGTGTTGGATTTTGTCATATGCGTTTTCTTTATCTGTTGATATGATCATGTGATTTTTCTTTTTTGGTCTGTTGATGTGATAGGTTACATTAATTAATTTTTGTATATTGAAACAGCCTTGCACACCTGGAATAAATCCCACTTGGTCATGGTGTATAATAATTCTTATTATAATTTTTTTAATTTGATTTGCTAACATTTTGTTGAGGATTTTTGCATGTATGTTCATGAAAGATATTTGTCTGTAGTTTTCTTTTCTTAGAATGTCTTTGGTTTTGGTATTAGGGTAATGCTGGCTTCACAGAATGAATTAGGAAGTATTCTCTTTCCTTCTATCCTTTGAAAGAGATTGTAGAGAATTGATGTAATTTCTTCCTTAAATATTTGATAGAATTCACCAGTGAACCCATCTGGGTCTGGTGCTTTCTGTTTTGGAAGGATATTAATTATTGATTCAATTTCTTCAGTAGATAATAGGCCTATTCAGATAGTCTATTTCTTCTTGTGTGAGTTTTGGCAGATTGTGTCTTTCAAGGAATTGGTCTGTTTCATTTAGGTTATCAAATTTGTGGGCATAGAGTTGTTCATAGTATTACTTTAGTAACCTTTTAGTTTCCATGGAATCTGTAGTGATCTTCCCTTCCATTTCTGATGTTACTAATTTGTGTCCTCTCTTTTTTTTTCTTAGTGTGGCTAGAGGCTTATTGATTTTCTTGATCTTTTCAACAAACCAGCTTTTGGTTTCATTGATTTTTCTCTATTGATTTTCTGTTTTCAATTTCATTGATTTCTGCTCTAATTCTTATTATTTCTGTTCTTCTGCTTACTTGGGATTTAATTTGCTCTCTTTTTTCTAGTTTCCTAAGGTGGAAACTTAGATTATTGGTTTTAGAACGTTCTTCTTTTCTAATATATGCACTAAATGCTATAAATTTCCCTCTAAGTACTACTTTCACTACATCCCACAAATTTTGTAAGGGATTTTGCTGTATTTTCATTTTCGTTAGTTGTCTTGGCCCCATGTGTTATTTAGAAGTGTATTGTCTAATGTCCAGGTATTTTGGAATTTTCAGTTATCTTTCTGTTATTGATTTTTAATTTCATTCCATTGTGGTCTGAGAGTGGACAGTGTATGATTTATTTTCTTTTAAATTTGTTAAGGTGTGTTTATGGCCCAGAATGTGATCTATCTTGCTGAATATTCTATGAGAGCTTGAGAAGAATGTGTTATCTGCTCTTGTTGGATGAAGTAGTCTATAGATGACAATTACATCCAGTTGACTGATGGTGTTGTTAAGTTCCACTATGTCCTTACTGATTTTCTGCCTGCTGGATATGTCCATTTCCAAGAGCAGATGTCAAAGTCTCCAACTGTGATAGTGGATTCATCCATTTCTCTTTGCAGTTCTATCAGTTTTTGCCTCATATAGTTTGATGCTCTTTTAGGCACATACATATTAAGAATTATTATGTGTTCTTGGAGAATTGACCCCTTTATCATTATGTAAGGTCCCTCTTTATCCCTGATAACTTTCCTTACTTTAAAGTCTGCTGTGTCTGAAATTAATATAGCTACCCCTGCTATGTTTTGATTAGTGTTAGCATGGTATCTTTTTCTCTATCCATTTACTTTTAATCTCTATGTGTCTTTATATTTAAATTGGGTTTCTTGGCGACAGCATATAGTTGGGTCGTGTTTTTGATCCACTCTGACAATCTCTGTCTTTTAATTGAGGCATTTAGACCCTTGACATTCAAAGTGATTATTTATATAGTTGGATTAACATCTACCATGTTAGTTACTGTGGTTTTTGTTGCCCTTGTTCTTTGTTTCTATTTTTGTCTCCCACTCTTTTTCTCTCTTTTGTGGTTTAAGTTGAGCTTTTATATGATTCTGTTTTCTCTCTTTTCTTAGCATGTCAGTTGTAGCTCTTTAAACTTCTTTTAGTGGTTGCCCTAGAGTTTGCAATATATATTTACAACTAATCCAAGTCCAGTTTCAAATAACACAATACCACTTCACGGGTAGTGTGAGTACCTTATACTAACAAAATGATCTCAATTCCTTCCTCCCATCCCTTGTATCATTGCTGTCATTCATTTCACATTTTTATGAGCATGTACATGATATATCCATGAAATATACACATAAGCATACATCATCAAACACATTGTTGCTATTATTATTTTGAACAGATTATCTGTTAGGTAAGTTAAGAATAAGAAAAAAAGGTTTTATTTTTATTTTACCTTCACTTATTCCTTCTCTGACGCTCTGCCTTTCTTTAGGTATCTCTGAGATTCTGACCTATATTATTTGCATCTCTCTAAAGAACTTTTTTTTTTTAACATTTCTTGCAAGGCATGTCTACTGACAACAAATTCCCTTAACCTTTGTTTGTTTGAGAAAGTCTATTTCTCTTTCATTTTTGAAGGATAATTTTTCAGAGTATAGAATTCTATGTTGGTGATTTTTTTCTCTTAACACTTTAAATATTTCTCTCCACTCTCTTCTTGCTTGCATGGTTTGTGAAGAGAGGTCAGATGTAATTGTTAATCTTTGTTCCTCTATAGGTAAGATATTTTTTTCCTCTGACTGCTTTTAGGAATTATTCTTTATCTTTGATTTTCTATGATTTGAAGATGATATGCCTAGCTGTAGTCTTTTTGGCATTTATCCTTCTTGGTGTTCTCTAAGCTTCTTGGATCTGTGTTTTGGTGTCTGACATTAATTTGGGGAAATTCTCGGTCATTATCATTTCAAATAGTTCTTCTTTTTTTCTCTCTTTCATCTTCTTCTGGTATTCCCATTACACACATGTTATACCTTTTATAATTGTCCCACAGTCCTTCAATATTCTAGTTGGTTTTTTTCAGTCTTTGTTCTTGTTGCTTTTTGGTTTTTGAGGATTCTATTGATATATCCTCTAGCTTAGAGTTTCTTTGCTCAGCTGTGTCCAGCCTACTAATAAGCCTTTCAAAGGCATTCTTTATTTATGTTAGTGTTTTTTCACCCAAGCTTTTTTTTTTGTTTTTTTTTTTTTTGGTTCTTTCTTAGGATTTCCGTCTCTCTGCTTACACTGCCAATCAGTTCTTGCATTCTGTCTACTTTATTCATTATTAATAGATCATAGTTGTTTTAAAATCCCAGTCTGATAATTCCACCATCCCTGCCATGTCAGGTTTTGGTGCTTTCTCTGTCTCTTCAGATTGTTTGTTGCCTTTTGGTGTGCCTTTTAATTTTTTCTTGATAGTTGGACTGATTAAAAGGAACTTCTGTAAATAGGTCCTTAGTAATGTGGTGGTAAGGTGTTGGGGGAGGGGAAGGACACTATAGTCCTATGATTAGAGCTCATTCTTTTAATAAGCCTATGCTCTGGACTGTGAACTTCATAAGTGTTTCTCGGGGTTTTTTTTTTTTTTATCTCCTCTTAGGTGGGACAGGATGGCTAGAGTGGATTGGATTTGAGTATTTCCTGAAGTGAGTTGGGCTCTGATAATGCTCCAGCTGATTAGGCACTAGTTAACTAGTTTTCCCCTGAGGGCAGGCCTTGTTGAGAAGAATAGAGTGCTCTGGTTTGTTTCAAAATAGTTCCTTTTCCCCTCCCAATGCTGGAAGACTAAAGGAATTTTTCTCTGATGTTTACTTTAGGAATCTGGTCAAGCTCCTGAAGGTAAATTTCACAATATTGTGGGGGTCCCCTTTTGACTGGGTTCCCCTGGAGATTTTAACTTTCAGAGTTGTCTGCACTGAGTCTCCAGCAATTCATCTGTTACAGTTCGTATTTTCCTACTTCAGCACTGGGTCCCAAGTCAGTTTCTGCTCCTGAGCCTCTGTTCTCATAAACCGTGACTCCCTGTATTTGCCTGTCTTTCCAGTCTTGGTGACAGTGGTCTATCCTCTCCTCCCTTCTCTTATGGATCCAAGAAGAGTTGGTCTTTCAGTCTGTGTAGCTTCTTACTTGTTGTTAGGATGGAGTGACAACTTCCAAGTTTCTTCCATGTGGAATGGGAAATCCTGATAGTGCAAATTTTGTCATTAGCTACCAGCGCTGTTGTTTTCCTTGAAGTAACAAGCTCGCTTTATTCCTTTCCAAGAAAATGCCTGCCAAATACTAAAGTTTGAATAGCATTAGTTTGTCAGTCTTTCTTTAAAGTAAAAATAATGTTTCATGAAAAAAGTGTCTAGTTCACCTCATAACTCAATCACACACGGGCTTTTCCTCTATATGACCGTCATGCTTCAGTATGTAGCAGAAGTACTTTATGCACACTTTCCATTTCATCACACATAATATTGAAAAGATGTAGTCAAGAGTCAAGATTTACTAAAATTAATTTTTACTGCTTCTTCAAGTACATTCTTAAGTGTTACTGGCTTTTTCTTTTTAAACTGGGAGTGCTTAGCAGTGAAAAATACAATGTCTACTATTACATTTTGGTGCCACTACCCTGATTCATACTAAGGTCCCAGCAGTTTTACCTGCCATAGCTTTTGCACCATCGGTGTAAATGGCCTCACATTTGTTTGCAGATAAACCATGGATTTCAACAACATTATTCAACACTGAATATTTCAGCACTATTCGTTGTTTTCTCCCCCAAGCTCTCACATTATAGATCTTCTTTGATGATTAGTTCGTTCTGATACTAGAGGAATACAAGCAAAATGACAAGTCCAGCTCATGTCTCTAGATGTCTCCATTTGAAAGGCAAGAACACAATTCTGCTGAGGAGATATTAACTCCATCTTTATGTTTGCAGCTAAATCTTTTAATTTGATGAGGTAGTTTCTTTCACTGGAAGGTAGTGTGATTTCCTCCATAGACTCTTAATCCAGTCAGCATTCAGCAATGTTAACTCTACAGTGTTTATTAGTTTCCCCACTGCTGTGTGTACTTCTCCAGCTACTATAATACAATAGCTTACCCTATACTATGTTTCAGTGGTTTTTCCATTTCTACTCTAAAAAACTGTAACAAAACAATTTTGACTTTTAAAGAGCTCATCACATCTACTTTTAAATATTTCATTCCTTTTTCTTTGAACTCTGAATGATTGATTTCAAGATGATTCCGCAACTTAGCTCACACTATAACACTATTCTAAAATGTTCTGTTGCATCAGACACAGTAAAATAAATTGTTAGTGTCTATAAGGCCAAAGGAATGATAACTTTTGTCTTATCTTTGTATCTTAATTATAGTTGTAATCTGTATGAGTCAGAGGACTGTGATAAATCCGTTTCATACCTTTTTAGCATCTTTAGACCTAGACATTGCAGCTTTGGGTTGAACAAGTGTCTTCTAATCTCCCCTTGGAAGCCAACCATCCATCCTTAAATATCAGAAAAATATGTTGTAGACAAATTTTGTTGTATTGTATGATAAAATATAAAATCTACAATAATAACAGTTATAGTGGGTTTCTTTTTTGCTTTTTCTCCCCAAATGCCCCCATTACATAGTTGTATATTTTAGTTGTGGGTCTCTCTAGTTGTGGCATGTGGGATGCCGCCTCAACATGGCCCAATGAGTGGTGCCGTGTCGGCGCCCAGGATCCGAACCGGCAAAATCCCGGGCCACTGAAGCAGAGCGCAGGAACTTAACCACTTGGCCACGTAGCCGGCCCCTATAGTTATTTTTAAAACTTAGATTTAAAAAATATTTTTAAATATTAAGCAAATAACACTACAAAATGAATTTACTTCTTATGTTTTCACACAGACACAAAACTTCCAGTTTTCAAAATAACAATTTATTAAATGATAATGAGGTTATAAAGATCATAGTAGGCATAACCTAAGTAGCAAGTAAGAGCACTATGTACTGAGAATAAATTTACCTCTGAAAAATGCATGTATTTGTACCCTAACCCTACCATCTTAGAAAATTCTAGAATACACAAACACATATTCGAGAGCAATGATGTCACTACAGATCATGTAGCTTCTGGAAATTTTCTCTATATATTTGTGAGGGAATAAAAGTGAAAAGGGCAAATAAAGTCTTAGTGTTTTTATGAAAATAGGTTTGACCTCTAGGACCTCCTGAGAGGGCCTCAGACAACTGCTGTTACAGGGAATAAATCGGAGAAGGTCAAAACTGGAGCTTGGGAGACCAATTAACAGGATGTTGGAATGGCCTATGGAGCAGTGGTTCTCCAACTTTAGTGTGCATCAGACTCCCCTAGAGGGCTTATTAAAGCAAGGGACCAGATCCCACTCCCAGAGTGTCTGATTCTTATGTCTAAGGTCGGGCCTTAAAATTTGCATTTGTAACAAGTTCACGGGTGACACTAATGCTGGTTGTTTTGGGGCCACACTTTGAAAACCACTGCACTAGGGCCTTGCTACTCATCTCAGACCCCACCACAGACCTACTGTATATGAATCAACATGAAGAAGATTCCTAGGTGATTTGTATACACATTAAAGTTTGAGAAGTACTGCTCTAAGAACCAGTTAATGGTATCTTAGACCTGAGGATGGAGCAAAGTGCACAAGTTTGTTATTTATAAGACAATAAAACAAGACTCAGTGGCTGGACATAGGAAAGTGAGGGAGAGGGAGAAATCACCAGAAATGCCTTGGTTTCTTCTGGCTTGAGCAACTGAGTAGGTAGTGACTCCTTTTCACTGGGACAGGGGACACAAGAAAATGAGTACATTTGGAGGAGTGGTATTTGACTTGAAGTTTTCTTTTAACCCCTCCAATATTGGTCATATGTGATTAAGCAATAACGTCCTGGGCTCCTGGTGATGGGAAGGGATTGGTATTGCATAAAACGTGCTAGACACACATGCAGGATTCTATTTTCAGCTCAGAATCTGTTTGTGGCAGACATAAATTAGTAAAATGCAAGTCTCTTCTACAAAAGGATATTTAAAACCTATCTCCACCCCCACTGCATTCATCCCCATAGACACCGCATGCAAGTTAGAGATACAGGATAACCAGCAAAGATCATGTACCCCCTCTCGGTAACTGGGGCTCTGAAGAACAGAAAAGAGTATTCCAGGTATCCCAGGGCGAAGCAGATAAGACTGTGTGATGCACAATGTGGGCAAACTCAGTATGGTTCCCTTTCAGAGGAGGGAGCCTTTTGCTGTCTTCCAAAAGTCCCCAGTTAAAGAACTCCTCCAAATATTACTTATGGCTAGCTATGTACCTGACCAGCTGAGCCAGGATTCTAACACACGAAGTGGGCTGCAGAAGGTAAGCAGTCCCCACTTACAGAATGAATAAGTCAGATTTCTCTCTGGATGTGGGAGACATTACACTTTCATCCATTATTTGATCCTCACACTACTGCCAGGCATGGCAGGCATTGTTATTATCTAGGTTTTGCAGATGAGGAAGCTGAGTTTGAAGGAAATTAAATGACTTGTCTGGAGTTATTGAAATGGTAAGACCGTGAACTGGGACTGGAACCCAGGTCACCTGACGCCAAAATGTGGGCTCTGTCCACTATAATATAGTGCTATGGTTCAACTTAACAGCAGACTGATGTATAGGACATTAGTTCCTTTTTTTTGGATTCTAATTTATTTAAAGAGCTGACTTGAATGGAATGTTCCAACAATGGCACCTGATTTCTTAAAATAGCTTGATTCATAATACAGTACAGATTATTAGTGAGCTGTTATTTTAATGGTCAAGCAATTAATAATGAGTCACAGCAAAACGTCTGTGGGGGGAAAAATGCTTACATTGTCACCGGGTCTGTTCATTATCCTCTGTACTCTATATCCAGATCAATCAATAGTTAATTAATAATGATGTGCTTCCTGAAGTACAGGGTTATAAATTAATTTAATGCTCCTATGCATATTTTCTGTAGGAAAAATGAGTGGAAAATGCCTGCCATGCCCATCTCATTGTAAGAAAATGTATGTAATGATTACAAGCATATAATAAGAATGGTTTGCCCAGCCAAATGTTTGTTCATTTCTGTTAATCAGTATTCATTTGAGCTACTTCCATGCAGTTTGTGGAAGCAGTGCAATCAGTTGAGTACTGTGGCAGATTTAAATCAGTAATAAAAGCCCTGGGGAAATTAACAAGACAAAACATTAACCACAGACTAAACATTAACATATATTAGCATTTTTATTATACCTGTAGAATTGTTAAATGGGCATGGTTGCTACTATTAAAAAGTTTATGTTGTATATCACATAATTTCAATGTATATTTTGTTTTAAAACTTTTAAGATTTAATTAAATGAAATTGAACAACAATATAATAGACAATTCAACAGAACGCACTGAGGTTCATTATGGAATTTAACTGGAAACCTATGGAATTCCCACCCCACCCTACCCCCAGCCCCAAGGTACCCTAAAACAAATGCCACAGGTAATATTTCTCCCGAGTGGACCACGGGATCAGAATTGATATTTAAATTACATAACCATCAGGGTTCTGATGAATCCATTGATGACCAGAGACTAAATTTGTACCAATTATTTAGCAACAGTTCTCAGAAAAGACTTCTTGGGAGCACAGCCATCAGCTGGATTCTAGCGGAAAAGTTATTTTATAATTAACTGAAACTGAAAAGACCCTCTAGAGGTCCTCAGGCTTGGCCTCAGGTGCAGCTCTTAAGAGGGAAGGAGTTATGCTGCTCGCTGAGTACAATTCACCTTCCCTCTCAAAGCTGTCAGATTTCTGAGGGCAGTATGTTGTGGCCGGCCGTGGCTCTTGTACCACAGACTCGCTAATGGGAGCTTTTCCCTTCCTGTTTCTGCTTCTCCCTCTCCTTCCCTGTTCCTTCTACCTCCTCCTTGTTCTATTATGGGCCATACGGGTTAAAACACGCAGCATCACACATAACACACACACACACCCCTTCTTATATTTCTTGAGAAAGAAAATGGAAAACCTTTCATTTATCTGATTTTTAAATCAAGAGCAAAATAGATCTCTTAGGGCTAGTTAAGAGTGGGAGAGGTTCAGAGATACGCTTTACTGTAGTAGCACACCCCACACATACAGTTTTCAAATCTTTTAGGCTATAACAGGTAAAGGCTTAAACCTGATCCATTTTTGTAGCCACAGGATCAGCCTGGAATCTCCATTTGGGGGCAAACTGTAAAGAATATACTTGGACCAGACATGAGACTAGACCTGGGTTAAATTGTAGGAATTACAGAAGATTTTGTAGCTGCTCCAAAAATCTGACTTCAGAAGCCGGGGTCCAGGGACCGCCTGCAGGCAGCAAGCAGCAGACTGGACCTACTTGGTGGCCAGCTCCCCCACAGAGCTTGACATCCAGTGCTTTAGTATGGTTACTAATTGACTCTTACCTGACAGGCCAAAAAGTTTACATCATTCTACTAGAAATACTGTCTGAAACAGGTTAAAATTGGATGTCAGCTTTCTGTTGATCTTGAATAACTAGCCCTTCCCTGAAGTACGTTTTAGAATTCTTCATAATCACTAATGTTCTCCAGTTATGGATGGGGTGTCCACAGGACTACAGAGCTGGGCCACACTCAATACTGGGAAGCCCCAGAGTCTCTCCTCTTGACAGAAATCCATAGCATAGGGAGAAAAATAAAAAACAAAAACGTAAGTTTTGGAGTCAGACAGATCTGGGTTCAAGTCCCAGCTCTGCCGTTTACTACCATTGTGACTTTGCTTAAGTTCCTTACACGAACCTCAGTTTCATTATCTCTAAAATGGGGTTAATAACACCTGCTCTGTATGCCTCAGAGGGTTATTGTAGGACTCATTGGAGAGAATGGAGAATGGATGTAGAATTTATTTGTGAAGTACTAGGCGGGTGTAAGGTATTATGTTACAAATGTGAGATATTGGTATTGTTGAGGAGCTTACAATATAGGCTCTCTTTCTCTGCTCAGCCATTCAGAGGGAAAGATGAACTGAGTTTTTGGTCACCTAAGAGTCCCCAGAACCAATAACAAATGGGGACCTGAGAATGAATACAGTTAGATTTTACCAGTGGAGTGTGTGCATTTCTTGACATGTAAATTACGGGGTGCATGTGTGAATTGCATCAAGCCAAATGCTTTGCGTGGTTTTAAAATCTTTGGTAACGTACTCTACTTGGGAAGTAATTTTCCCTTTTTTTCAAAGGAACCCAGGATAACATATGGCACTTCAAATGTCATATCTTCCTCTTTTGTATGAGACTAGAATTACAAGTGGAGTAAGTCTGTGGGACCAGGTCAAAATGAAGTCCTGTTTTGGGTGAGAGAGAGAAGTGGAGTTGTAGGCCTGGTCTCCTAATTCCCAGTCTGCTGGGCTCTTTACTCTACCTTGCTGGTTCCTAGCAGTGTGTTTTCCTTATGTATGTACAAAGCCAGTGCTCTGGACCCTGGTTAGAAAAGAATGGTGCCAAGGTTACTAGAATGACCTTCTGGCCTGGATATGGTTTGAGGCGCTGCCTTCTTATGTTTCAAGTCTTATAACACTTCAGAGCACTATTACTTTCCCTGCCACAGGTTCTGGCACGTGAATAAAGGCACCATTAGGAATCATAGGTCATAGAAAACTAAAAGATTTTATATTCCAGGTCTATTAATAGAGACACTCCCCTATCCAATAAATTCACTCCAACTAACTAAATTTAAAGGTAACGGCATCCTTGACTAGGTACATTAGTTAGTGAAAGGAAATTGGATTGCACTTCTTATTTAAGAGCCTAAACTCCTGGGCAGGATACTGATTTCTAAAATGCCACTCGGGAGGCTGGCTTCTATAGCAGGTGCAGCTGTAGAATAAGACCCGAGTCTCCCAGCATAGCCTGATGTTTCCCAAGTGGGAAGCTGAAAGGACCTCTTTCATGTGAATGCTGCATCTCTTTGTAAATTATGTTTTCTTTTCATGTCCACTTCTCAGAATAAGCTCATAATATTCACCTACAGCTCACACAGTGTGGAGGTGAAAGATGTGGGGAGAAGGGCCCAAAGGGGGGTCCACATTTGACAAATGCTTTGTATATGAGAAGAATTTGCTTCATGGTAGATTTGTGGAAGAAAATACAGCCTGTCTGATAAGATGTGGCAGATTTCAGATGGGAGAGTGGGGGTGTTGGCAGGACACCATTGTTTGCCCCTTACCCCACACAGAGCCTTGGGAAGTCTGCTTGATAATGCCACATTGGGTGGCTTGGGAAGAAAGGTCAGACTCCAGACTGGCTACATTCTCATTTGTTCTTAACCTTCCTACTTTTGCCTCAGCTGCACCCCCTTCCAGTAGGTTGGGAGGGGTTAAAAACTTTAAAGTCTTGCTGTGGCCCAATTAGTATTCACTGCTACAAAGAGCAGACTTTCAATGGGGCGGGAGATTTCACAGCTGTGCGTTGCAAGTAGACAAGTTACTGTGAAAGATGTGTGAAAGATTTTGATTTCAGTGCTGGATTTGGAACAGGTGTCGGTCAAGAGAATGTGTCCTGTGCTCCTGAATGTGCTAGGAATACTTTGATCCTGGTGAAATAGACTCTCACATTGATGTATGTTCACAGAATAATAAACAGATATTTATGGAGCAAAAATCAAGATTTTACTCTATGAATGTTCACCTGTGGTTTAACAAAATAAACATGACTATGTCTATGGACATAAATTTGTGATGCGCAGTCTGCCCTCAGTTATTTGTATCTGTACCATATACTTTGGAAGTGGCTGGAACTTAACTCCCCAGTCCAGCTGGACGGCCCCCTACCCTAAAGCACCCTACCAGACAGCTGCCAGTTAGGGCACATTCAGAGAATGCAGACTCTCCATTTGAAATTAATATTAGCCCAAGTCAAATAGCATTACACAAACACATCTGAAAAATTCAGTACCGTATACTCCAAGCCAAACAAAATATTTTAAAGTGTCTGCAACTTCTGTTTCATTCCTATTAAGATAAACTATTGAAATAACCAGTCTGAATATCAGACTATAGGTGCTGTATTTCATAATTGGAGGCGATGCTACTGCTGCATCTAGATTTCTTCTAATTCAAAAATGTATTCATATGGAAAACCTTCCAAAGCTGTTCAAACTAAATGCCATTTATGCCTTTATAAAAAGATATATAACTTGGTAAATGTTATTTATTGGGGCCAGCTTAGGAAATCCAGAAGCTGGGATTACCACACAGAGCCCGTGGCCTATCAGTAGAATGGCGAGCCAGACCTGATACTAGGCAGTTCCTTCAATCCACTTCAAATAATTCACCTTTACTGAGTGCCAAGCAGTGTACAAAATCCAGTCTGAACTCTGTGGAGGTGCAGAGAGACAGAGATACAGCCCCTGTCCTCACAAGTGTACAGTCTGTATGGTCACCTTGACTATGTTGACCATGTTTTTGAAGACTAGGAATCCTTTTTTTTTTTTTCAAAACATGGAATATAAGCAAGTGGAAATCAAGCATCGTCTTCTAGGGAGGCGATACTGCACAAGCTTTGACATCAGACAAATAGGTTCAAAGTCAGAAAGTGAATCCATTGCCTATTTGCTTTAGGGAAGTCACTTAACCTCTCTAAGCCTTGATTTCCTGACCTATAAAATGGGGGTGATAATATTAACATAGCGTCTGGCACAAAGGAAACATATGAATATGTTCATATTCATACTTCTTTATATGGAAGTTCATTTCGGCTTTTGTCTGAAAGTGAAAAAATAACAAATCTACAAATAATTTACCCAAACAAATCATTTAGAATTGTAACAAAGCTGAAGCCATTTTTCATCACTGCTATTTGAGTGTAAAAGAGCTTATCTTTAGAGGGAGGCATCCAATGAATATTTTTGAATGAATGGATAGAGAAGGAAGGGAGGGAGGGAAGGAGGGATGAAGGTAAAACTCTCTTGAGCACCTGTATTCTTTAATACTCTCTGTCTTGTGCTTATTCAATGATATGTGATTCATAGCTGACGACACTGGCTATTGATTGGTTAACTTGCCTTCTTCCCTTGGGCGTTTTTAGGAAAGCCAGATGAGCATCTACATTGACATTTTTCAGAATACCCTAGCTTGGGTCTTATAACAAAATTCTCATAAGAATCAGGAGTGCTCTGTGCATGGGAGGCTGCTCTTCTGTTAGCAGACTACTCTGCACATCTCTCACACACACCCTCATCTCCTGCACCAGTTCTTCCTGAACTTTGCAATTCCCATTTGTGAACTTCTCATACGTATAAATACCAAGTGCTCTTGAAAGGCACCAGTAGCATAAGTCCTATGTAGAGGGTCCTTGCAAATGTGCACTTCACTATAGAAAAAAAGCCTTTTTCATCTTAGGAAATCTCTGAACACGCTGTGCTCAGAAGGCCCCGCCCCCCATATTCTTCAGTCTTCCTTTCCGCAGATGGTTCTTTGCCTTAAAAGCATATTACCTTTTTTGACACCAGTAATAGCTTCGTTCTGCTCTTTAAAAAGAAATTGGGGAAGAAATTGAAGTGCGTTTCAGAATTTGTTTCTACTATCATATCTGTGAAAGTATCATATAATTATATTGCATTTCTTTTTTCAGATTGGCAAGTTATGTGCCCATTCTCAACAACGCCAATATAGATCTGCTTATTATCCTGAAGATCTGTTTATTGACAAGAAAGTATTAAAAGTTGCTCATGTAGAACATGAAGAAACCTTGTCCAGCCGAAGAAGGTGAGAGGTTTTTTTTCTCTATTTCAGCATACAATTAGTAATCATGTTTTAAGGTCAAAAACCATTGGAGTGAAGCTTCTTAAATACATGTTATATTCTGAGATATATATATATACATATACATATATTCTGAATACAGTGTTTGGATTAATTAAATTCTATCATCTGTCAGTGTTAAAGAAAAAAGATATGATATTATATTCAAGCCATATTTAAATGTAAGTTAGCATATGTAAAAATCTAGTACAGCATCATGGGATGGAATAGACTTCTCTATTCAAGATCTTTATTGATTAAACACAACATTTTATGGTTATGATCTGGTCTCATAATTCCATGGCTTGGTTTGTGACTTTTCCCATTATTAACAGTGGTCAGGGTTGAGTTCACTAGAGAGAAACTGGCAAGACACAGTCGTGTATACACACACTGTACACTCTACACACTCTTTTTAAAATGATAAAATGAAGGATTCAGTTCTTATTTCTTAAGATAGCAGTTAAGAGACTAAATTAAACTTTGTTTCTTTTTCTCTTCATTCCTTCTCCCCCCATTCAGATTCCCTCCTTCTCTATTCCAGTTTCATAGTTACAAATAAGGGGTAGAAACTGGTTGGGAAGCCCAACACAAATCTAGGAGAATTGCCTTCTCTAAAAGGACCACATATGTAGCCAACCCTGCCACTGGCTCAAAAATAGCTAAACGTGAGTTCTGCTTCCTGATGACTTTGAGGGGATTGGAAGAGATTGGCCTGTAGATGGAAAATTAAGAGATGAGATAAGTAACATCTCACATTTGGGCTAAATTACTCCATTCATATCCATTTACTCCAGAAGGTTTTGAAATGGTAATTCCTAGTAATATATGATAAAGTTAAAGTGAAAGAAGGCACTAAGGCTGCTTGAGAGAGAGTCCTCCAAAGAAGCATTTCAGGAAGCCCATTTTCTTCTCTTTTGATGACTTGCAGCCTAATGGATTTCTAGTTTCCCTATAGCAGCAGTTTTAAAGTGTGATTTGAGGACTCAGGGAGTCCCACAGACCTTTTCAGGGGGTCTGTAAGATCCTCCTTTTGCTAACTACACGTGTATGTGAAGCTGGGTTTTGTTCATATACTTCAACCAAAACAACATGTTGCAACATATTAAATGCAGACCCCAATAGGAGAATTTAGTTGTCTCCTATTAAGCCAGGCAGAAAAGATATTTTGCAAAAATAGTATCACTCTTCTCACTATTTTTTTAATAAAAATGTTATTTATGGGGCCAGCCTCTGTGGCCTAGTGGTTAAGTTTGGTGTGCTCTGCTTCAGTGGCCCAGGTTCAGTTCCTGGACTCAGACCTACACCTCTCCTCTGTCAGTGGCTATGCTACCATGGTGGTGGCTCACCTACCAAAAAAACCAAAATACAAAAAAGAGGAAAATTGTCAGCGGACGTTAGCTCAGGGCGAATCTTCCTCAGGAAAAAAAAAAGGTTATGTTAACATATAATGGCTCATTATTGTTAGTTTAAAATTAATAACAGGGGCCAGCTCCGTGGCCGAGTGGTTAAGTTTGCACGCTCCACTGCGGTGGCCCAGGGTTCGGATCCTGGGCACGGACATGGCACTGCTCGTCAGGCCACGTTGAGGCGGTGTCCCACATCCCACAACTAGAAGGACATGCAACTAGGATATAAAACTGTGTACGGGGGGGGGGGGGTTGGGGGAGATAAAGCAGGGAAAAAAAAAAAAAGATTGGTAACAGTTGTTAGCCCAGGTGCCAATCTTTGGGAGAAAAAAAAAGGGAAGATTGGCAACAGTTGTTAGCCCAGGTGCCAATCTATAAAAATAAATAAATAAAAATAAAATAAAATTAAATTAAATTAATAAATTTTTGAAATTTCTTCTAAGTTTTAATTTTTAAGGCAGTAATGTCAATAGATATATATCATATAAATAAAAGCTCTTTGGGGTCTTCAATAATTTTTAAGAGTATAAAGTGGTTTTATTCGTTATCTAGTGCTGTATAACAAATTATCCCAAAGCGTAGTAATTTAAAACAACAAACATTTATTACGTCACAGTTTCTGTCAGGAATTTGGGAGCAGCTTAGCTGGGTAGTTCTCAGTCTGTAGAGAAATTTTGGTCAAGATGTTACCTCGGGCTGCAGTCATCTGACGTGTTGACTGAGGCTGGAGGAGGCACTTCTAAGGTGGGTCACTTCCTCATTTAGTGAGTTAGCGCTGGTGGTTGGAAGGAGGCCTCTCAGCTCCTCACCACTTGGGCCTCATGAGTGTCCTCACAACATTGCTGCTGGCTTCCCTAGAATAAGTGATCCATAGAAGACAGCAAGGAGACAGCTGTGCTGTCTTTTATGATCTAGTCTCGAAAGTGACATACCGTAAATTCTGACGTATTCGATTTGCTAGAAGCAAGACACCAATCCTAGTCCACACTCAAGGGGAGGGAAATTAAGCACCAGCTCTTGAAAGGAGGAGTATCAAAGAATTTGTAGACATGTTGAAGAACCACCACAGGGGTCCTGGCACCAAAATATTTGAGAACCATTTCCCTATAGCATGGGAGTTCTTTGGGAAGTTTTTGTCTTTCTGGGAAGACTGAATTAGGCCATTTCTCCAGTCCCTTTTAGCCCCCACTTGTCCTTCGTCCATTGTTCTCCATTGCTTTCACTCTGCCTAAACCACCTGAGAAATTAACTTCAGTCATTAATCTTTAAGTAGTGGAATCCCCTTGCATATTGGACTGAAGTGAATAATTTATATAATATTAAATATTTCTAAATAACTCATATATTAAAATAAAATTTAAATTATAATATATTGTGCATATACTATATTTGTATTATATATTATTACAGTTATATTACATTTGAATATATAAGTATAATATATATTAATATTTATAAAATATATATATTTTTATATATTGCTTTAATCAACTCAGCAGAAATGTAGGAAGCACCTATTATGTGCCAGGATGTACACTGGGCACTGAAGATCAAGACACAATCTCTGCTGTCCAAATCAGTCTAATGCGGAAATAGACTTAAATACAAATAATTCCCAAACAGTTTTAGAAGGGCAAAAGAACATGCAGTCTATAGAGGCAGCCTATGGGGAAAGAGAGAACCCCTGCCCAGGGTGGTATTGTGGAAGCTTCATGGAAAAGGTGCTGTATGAATTTGTAACAGAATCACATGCAGAGCTTTTTCAAAGAAAACACACCAACCCAGTCCCATTTTGAGATTACCCTGTTAACCTAGACACATTTATGAGTAAGTAGGAGGTTTATCAAGGCCCTGCTGCCATGGCTTCTGTCTTGGGCTCCCTGGGACCTATTCCCTTTCTCCTTACCAGGGAGGGCTCTCTGAGTGTTAATTCCTCCAGGGAAGGAAGAAATTAGTAAATGAGTTCTTGGCTGGGCACCTGAATTTGGCAGGTTGCTTAGATTCTTTTTTTTTTTTTTTTGGTGAGGAAGAGTCACTCTGAGCCAACAGCTGTTGCCAATCTTCCTCCTTTTTTTGCTTGAGGAAGATTAACCCTGAGCTAACATCTGTACAATCTTCCTCTATTTTGTATGTGGGTCACCACCACAGCTTGGCTTGATAAGCAGTGTAGGTCCGCACCCAGGATCTGAACCCATGGACCCAAGCCACTGAGGCGGAACATGCCAGAACCAACCACTATGCCATGAGGCTAGCCCCAATTCATTTTTGAACTTATTGCTAACCCCCACAGAAAAGAAAAGATAGCAAGTAAAATTGCAAAGCCATAGACTTCAGTAAGTGGTGGTCAGGCAGGACTCCTTTGGGTGTTAGGAACATGACCATGTCCCATAATATTTCTCATTTTTTTTTTTGCAAACTGAAACATTAGAGTCTGAGATGGACCTAGTCTTTCTGAATGCTCTGGCAGAATACGAGAACAAAACAACAGGAGAGGGGCCGGCCCCATGGCTGAGTGGTTAAGTTCGTGTGCTCTGCTGTAGCGGCCCAGTGTTTTGTTGGTTCAAATCCTGGGTGCAGACATGGCACCGCTCATCAAGCCATGCTGAGGCGGCATCCCGTATGCCACAACTAGAAGGACCCACAGCTAAGAATATACAACTATGTACCGGGGGGCTTTGGGAGAAAAAGGAAAAATAAAATCTTTAAACAACAACAGCAATAACAATAACAGGAGAGTGTCTGATTCCATTTAACTCTCTCAAATAGGCATTGTAAACCCTCTTAGGGAGAGGGGAGAATTGGAGACTAAGATGATCTCTTGCTAAATGCACTGCCGCCTGCAACCTGGTGTTGTTAGAAGGGTTTGTTTTGGCAGAGTGTTAGTACCTCTATAAATTTCTCAGTATGTTCTGGACAACATTTCACACTGTCCAGAAAAATATATGTGCCTCCAGCATCCCTCACACCCATGCCCAAGCTCCATCCTTTGTGGTTAAAAATATAATAATTGGAAAGGAACCCTATTGTAGCATTCAGCCTTTGGAGGTTGTGAGCAAGCTGTCTGAATCTGATTATGAGTTGAAAAGCCCTCTGCCTTATTAAAATAACAACACACAAAGAATTGCAGGATTCCTTTGGTAGCATTCAGGAGTCATCTGTTTGTTTTGTCTGCCCCCAACTGGGTGGTTTGCAACACACAACTAATCTCAGAAATAGCTTAGTTCAGTTTGAAGGCGATTTGATACTCAACTCGTGGCCTATGTATGGGATTCAGTGTTCCTTTAAGATATAAATATTGAAAATATCTGTCATTGGATTTAAAACAGTGAGGGTAGGACAAGATGCACAAGAAGTATGATCAGAATAGAAGAAATGAGATTTTCACAGTCCTTTCCAGCTCTAGTATTTTCAGCATGTCTCATATGTCAGCCTCTCCCTCCTTTGCCTTCTTGAATGTCTCTTTCACCACTTCCCTGATGATACTGTTTACCATGTCGTCTGTGTATGCCCCATAAAATTTGATAAAATACATAAGCAACATCTTTCCTTTTTCCAGACCTCAACTCTATAGTTGAATAGTTCATCCTGCATCTGTATACCAAGCTCTGGCCCAATTGCTAACCTGTGAGAAAGTCACACAGCCCCTCCACCCTTGTGAAGTTACATCTATGTATTCCGGTGTTCCCCTTCCTCTGCTCACCCTCCTCCTCTTCCCCTCTGACTTGGTCTAAAAGGGCAATGGATTAGGTGACACTAGTAAATGACCTCAAGAGAAAAGAACAAAAGCTGATCTCAGCTCCCTGGTTCAAAATCAATGCTTACTCCCACTCCCTCTCAGACTGCTGTTCTGGTCGGGCTAGGCAGCTTTGTAAGCTCAATGGTGCCTTCCACCCTCTGAACAAAACAACAAAGTATGTCCTGAGTGAATCAACCAGTTTCGGGTCTGGTACAAGTCATTCTGCCCTAAATAGGATTCTACTTCTTTCAACATTTGTCAGTGCCATCTATATGCTAAGCATTGTGTAAGGATTAGGCTCTGATGAATAGGAGGAGCTCCTAGCCTGGTTAGGGAGACAGGCACACAAATAAATAATTTTCATACATTGGGGGTGAGTGCACAAACAGAGCTATGTGCAAAAGGGCGCCAGCATCACAGCTGGGGGAGTTAGCAGCTGTCCTGTGAGAGTCAAGAACTGCTTCTTGAAAAACATAACTTTTGAGCTGCGCCTTGAAGGAATAGTAGAAATTCAACAGATAGAGGAGAGAAAAGAGGGCATTCCAGGCAAAAGGAAGAGGATGAGAAAAAGTATGGGCTAGTCTCTGAATGGTAGAAAATTATAATTTGGGGTCAGACTGTGAAAGGTTCTCTGCAGCAGAATTAAGCAGGATCCTGCATCATTACGATTGTAATTATTATAGTTTATGTGCTTTTCTGTGTTTTCAAGTTTTTTTTTAAAAAGAGCTCATATTACTTTATATTAAGAAAAAAAGAACCTTAATGATAAAGGAGAAAAGTTGAGGATCTACAGTTAGGGGTGAGAGGCTGCTTTCCAGTTAGTGCTGCTTTGGTGCCTGCCCAAGCAAATCATTGCAAGAAAGCAAAGGGTACCCCCTCCCCCACAGGCCAAGAAGGGGACGCTCCTCTGGAGGATGGTGGAGCCCTCCAGGGAAGATCACACGCACCCAGCCACAATATTTCAAAATGGCTCATGCGTGCAAAGGGGCCCTATCCTTTTTTTTAAGGAAGATTAGGCCTGAGCTAACATCTGCCACCAAACCACCTCTTTTTTTCTTTTTCTTTTTTTTTTTGCTGAGGAAGACTGGCCCTGGGCTAACATCCATGCCCGTCTTCCTCTACTTTTTTTTTATATGCGGGACACCTGCCACAGCATGGGTTGACAAGCGGTGCATAGGTCTGCACCCGGGATCCGAACCGGCAAAGGAGAACCCCGGGCTACCAAAGCAGAACGTGGGAACTTAACCGCTGCACCACCTGGCCAAAGGGGCCCTATTCTTTAGTTCAACATTTAACACATGGAATGGAAACCTCTAGGAAGAGACTCTTACTAAGCAGACCACTATAAACAAGTGTTGGGTTTGTCCTAAGTGTGAGCTGTAGGCTCCACTCTTTATATGTCAAATGGTATGTTTGGCATGTATGTATTAGAATAAAGTAGAATTGGAATCAAAGAACATTCCCCTCAATCAAATTGTTTTTCATTCTGGGCAACTAATCGTCCAAACTTTATCTCTCTTTTTTTTTTTCTAGACACAATTCGGTTAAGCAGACTGCCTTAGTTCATGGGTGGAGATTCTTTTGTTGTCTGCCATGGGCTACTAACACAAAGATAAGAAATCTGGAGTGAGTCGTACATGGGCAATTAATATGTCACAATTTAGTTTCAGGTGTCTTTCTTTAAAGAGAAAAATAGAAAGATTTGACTCACCTCCTTTTAAAATTATAAGTAGAGAGCTAAAAAGCTTTATTTAAGAAAAGATAAAAATAAAATACACTTAATTCCCATGCCAGAACAAATTTAGAAAGGAGTGATGAGAAGAGACAAGGACAAGGAAGAGGAGAAATGAGAGAGGCCCACTGAACTCCGTAGGAGGCAAACTACTCCGGTCACACTCTGCTGCCTGCGGGACTGTGGTGTCAGAGGACATTCTCACCTGTTGTTGTGGTCTTTTGAAAAGCTCATTAACTCTCCAACAGTTTAGAAAGTCTTTCTTCTACCCTGCAAAATAGTATATCTGGATTTATTTTCAAAACTCCGAAAGTTTCTTTTGGGAACTCAGGTTTATTTTCCCATAGCATTTAGAAAGTTTTGCATAAAGGAATGGCCTGCACTATAATACTGTACTTGGGAACTCAGAGGTATTGGCCAGTTTGCTAGATGTGCTAGAGCCCTGCTCTTTGTTCTCCCAAAGGTGAGTACTGCCTTATCCCATGGGTTCTGGAAATTATTTGCAAACCAGCATTTATTTCATTATTCCAAGGTTCTTTTCTAATCAAATCCACCTTGGATTCTAGGTGGGTTCCAATGGGAATAATATATACTGAGATCCAAAAAGAACTCAGTGACAAGCCTATCAGGAAGAATAGGTTTTAGAGAAATAAACATAAAACTTTACTGGGAAGAAAAGCCTAGAAGGAAATATATCCAAATATTAACAGTGATTAACTCTGACTGGTAGGACTATGAATAAGGTTTTTTTCCCCTCTACTTTTCTATATTTTCTAAATTCTCCATAGGGAGCATATATTTATTTCTTTTACCATGAGAAAGAAAACCAATAGACTTCATTTTAAAAGCTAAAGGAAGAAATAAATTTTAACCACTGTTTATGGTTCTTGCAGTGCTGAAATTGCTGCTCTTACCAATTTTTCTTTTCACCCCTCACCCATGCCTTTCTTTCACGTCCTTCCAAAGCTGGCTCTTTCCCAGCTCTCCTGTCTCCTCCCATTGTTCCAAGGGGAGGGGGCATCCCTCCCCATAGTAGGTAAGCCTCTCTTTTTCTGAGATATATTTCACCTCTTCTCTACCCTTTTTTCAGGTTATATGTCAATAACAGCTTTATTGACATATAATCCATGTACCATACAATTCATCCATTTAAATTATATAATTAAACTGTTTTTAGTATTTTCACAGAGTTGTGCAACCATTACCACAATCAATTATAGAACATTTTCATCACCTCGAGAAGAAATCCCATACCCTTCAGCTATCCTTCCCCAACTCTCATCCACCCAGCCCTAGGCAATCACTAATCTACTTTCTGTCTCTATAGATTTGCCTATTCTGGACATTTCACATAAATGGAATCATATAATATGTGGTCTTCCGTGATTGGCTTCTTTCACTTAGCATAATGTTTTCAAGGTTCACCCATATTGTAGCATGCATGAATGCTTAATTCTTCTTAAGGCTGAATAATATTCCATTGTATAGAATATGTATTTGTTTATCCATTCATCAGTTGATGAACATCTGTCTTGTTTCACCTTTTGGCTATTGTTAATAGTACTGCTATGAGCATGCATGTACATGTGCTTATTTGAGTACTTGTTTTTATTTATTTATTTATTGTTTTTATTTATTATATACCACTGGTATATATGTAGTGGTAGAATTGTTGGGTCATATGGTAACTCTATGCTTAACTTTGTGAAGAACCACCAAACTGTTTTCCAGAGCCGCTGCATCATGTTGCATTCCCATCAGCAATGTATGAGGGTCCCATTTTCTCCACATCCTTCCCAGTACTTGTCGTCTTTTTTAGTATAGTCATCCTAGTGAAGTGCCATCTCACTGTGATTTTGATTTGCATTTCCTTGATGACTAATCTACCTTTTTATTTATTTATTTGTGTGTGTGTGAGGAAGATTGGCCCTGAGCTAACATCTATGCCAATCTTCTTCTATTTTATGGGGATGCCGCCAAAGCGTGGCTTGACAAGCAGTGCTAGGTCCGTGCCCGGAATCCAAACTTGTGAACCCTGGGCTGCCAAAGCGGAGCACGCAAACTTAAGCACTACGCCGCCAGGCCGGACCCCTAATCTACCTTTTTAAACTCAACTTCATCTTGGCCTTCCATATCTGATGCTCCCCATTTGATTCTTAGACACAAATCTCTGTGAAGGCCACCACTACCTTCCTACCAAAGAATGTTCAAACTGCTTTACCAGATTAGTTCAGTGGTTTACCCAGCCCAATAGCTAGCTAGTCTTTGAAAAAGAATATTAGTAAAAATATTTTGGCAGAGAACATGGTTGTACTCATTAATACCCACCTCAAAAGATGAAGGATTTATTTATCTTGTGCATGTAAAGTTATCTGGAACTTGAAGAAATCTTAATTATCTTGCACACATAAATTTATCTGGAATATAATACGTATTTCATACATATATTTATATTCTATAGGCTCATAATAATGGTAATGTTGGCAATGGCTAAAATTGTGGGGGAATTACTCTGTGTCAGGTAGTATGCTAAACACTTTACATGTATTGTCTCATTTAGTCATCGCAGAAACCTATCATTAGCTTCATTTTACAGATAAGGAAACTCAAGCTCAGAGAAGTTTAGAATTTGCCTAAAGTTTCGCTACTAAGTAAGTGAGGGAGTAGCTGGCATTTGAAACTCACATGGGTCAGACTCCAAAATCAGTGCTCTTAGCTACTACTTTGAACAGGTTTTAAGGGGCTGTTCTGAGAATCCACCCATCATTATAGCATGGTTGCTCAATGAAACTGTATTCTAAATTCAAAATAACTAATTAAGAAGCAAAGTTTGAAAACACAATCTCTTCCTAGAGCCATCCTGTGTGTCCTGTGGAGGTAATGAGTACTCTATGGAGTAGGATGGCCTTTTATTTCCCCAAGTTACCTTGTTCAAGTTTCAAAGAGATTCCCCCAAGTTCTAGAGTTTGATGACCCAGACTGTGTTCACATTATTCACATTCTTGGTGGTTTTCTTGGACTTTTATCTTGACCTCGCCGAGTCATATCCTTCCATACTAAAGTGGGAGGGCTTGTATTTGTCGCAGCCTCTCATCCCTTCCACGTTTAGACAGACCTTCTCTGAATCTTCTCCAACTTGTTGATATCTTTATGATCAACCAAGAAAACTGCAGGGGTTGGGAGGTTTGGAGAAGTTTGGAGTGTTTTTTTTTCAACTTCTAGGGAAGTCAAATTGGAAGGCTTGGCTATGAGTTCAATTTTTCTTGCCATGTGCCATGTTAGTGAGAGAGAGTTTAGAGGTAGGAGGAAGCCTAAGGGAAACTCTTTCATTAAAGAGAGGGCCATCGCTTCCCCTAGACTAATGGCCATATTCCATTTCCTCCCGGAGCAGGGGGAATTACTCAGCCTCAGCCTTCAGTTGTTCAGTTTCCACTCTTGGGAACTGTATTATTACCTTGTAAAATAGAGCATCTCTCCTATTAGTGTTAATTGAACCCATTTTTTTCCTCTGTGAGAAGCTATTATGTTGACTTTTATTTTCAGAGCCCCGTATTGAGCCTCTTCACTTCGGGGACTGAAGGAGCTCAGCCACCAGGAGTAGGCTACGAGGGGGTTTGAGCAGAGCAGGGAGCAACTCTTGGGGTATCAGGAGTTATCTATGTCCCAAGAACAGTTCTTGAGTTGTTCTGTTCATCACCCCGGCTTTACTGTGACCTAAGCCTTTGTGAAGATGTGCTGAGTATTGTAGACACTCTCTCTCTTTTAAATCATTATTTGAAATGAATCGTTTTTTATGGTAATAAAATGGAAAATGGCATTAAATGCAAGAAAATAATTTCTACCAGTCTTCCTCTTTTGGCCAGATTTGAGAACAACCCCCAAAAGGCATTTCTGGGCTCAGGACTCCCACCAGTGTCCAAATGAGATTCAGGCCTCTGGCTCCTCCAGAGGCCTATGCATCAGGCCAGTCCATTCTTAGCCTGGAGACAGCATTGAATAATTACTCCACTGCCAGCAAATTCCCTGGCTAGAGTCTCCAAAAACTTAGCGGAGACTTAAGATAGACTTGGATGTGAAGAACGCTTTAACTTCCTTTCTACTAGGAACATTTGCTTTAGAAAATAAAGAGTATTTTATTTTGGTTTGTTTATCACTGGACACCGATTGCAGAGATATTTTAACATTTCTCTATAAGCATATCCACTTCTTTTGAGTCTATAGTGTCTTATTTTGTGTGTCTATGTCTACCTGAAACAAGATAATAGGCCAAAAATTTTGCTGGGTATTTATGTGTGTGTGTTTGTAAATATTTGCATATAGCACGCACTCGCTTGCTCCCTCTCTCTCTCCGTCTCTCTCTCCCTCTCTCTCTCTCTCTCTCTCTCTCTCTCACACACACACACACACACACAAACACACACACTCGTCTTATTATATATAGCATAAAACCAAAGCAAATAAATAATAAAATATACTAGGATTCCCTCCCTCCTCTCTGCCCCTCAGAGGAACAATATACAGACAAAGAACAAAGAAACCTTCCTCCTCTAGCACATGTGAGTTTCTCTGACGATATTGTCAGGAGAATTTCATAGAGCTTGTACTGCTCTGAGCACCCTGCGATTCTGATCTGCAACTATTAGCCAGAGCCTGTATGGAAAGGGGCCATCTCTAGGGTAATAGCATTGTAAATTACAATCAATGCACTCAATTACACTCAGAAACCAAAAGATATGTAGTGCTCCAGTGTGCCTTGTAATCAGCACCTTTGAGAATGGAGGTAACAGCATTCTGAACAAAAAATGGAAGCTGACCGTGTTAGAAAATGGATGTTGGAATTAAATCATCCTTCTGATAGGAACAGCACCTTATATGGTAGGCAACTTTTTTTCTAATATCATTTTATTGATTTTTTAAAAAAACTAAATTGTGGCCTTGTAGCCAAGAATGTCTTTAAAAATCATTTATTGCTCTAATCAGCCTGGCAGAGCCTTTTGTCATGCTGATAAGGAAATTAAACTTTTCTCATACTGGGTTTACTTGCCTCTAATGCACAGATGTTTTGTTTTTCTTTCAGGGAACTAATTCAAAAGTTGAAATCTTTCATCAGCTTCTATAGTGCTTTGCCTGGCTACATCTGCAGCCATAGCCCTGTGGCCGAAAACGACACTCTTTGCTGGAATGGACAAGAGCTCGTGGAGAGGTAATCTTTTTTGTCTGTTAAATATAGCAATATTTGAGGAATAACCATCATATGTTCATCTCAAGGTTAGGTCTGTCTTCTCTCTGCCTCCATGAATTTCACAAGACAAATTCTAGAAAAAACATACATCTATGATCAAACATGAGCATCTGTGACATGCCAGATGCCATCTATAACTTATAGCCCTCATAGAATTTACAAACTTTGAAGCACAGAGAACTATATATTCAGGAACATTTTACAAAGTGCAAACCTTAAAACAACTGTTTTTTTTCTTTTCTTTGCCATCTTCCATCTCCTCATTATGTGGGCCCTTATTGATTGATTGATTTGAAGAAATCATATTCATACTAATAGCTATCATTTATTGAGAGTTAGCTACATATTAAGCACCATGCTAAGTGCTTGTCTGTATTACTTCTTTTATCTTTCCACCAATCCTATTAAATAAATACTGTTATTTTTCCCCATTTTATAGATGAAGATGGAGAAAAGAAGAAAGGGGAGGGAAAGAGGAGTACCCTTTCACTGAGCAAGTTTACTGAAATGTTTGATCATTTGAGTGTTAGTATAATCTATGCTAATATTCGTTGTCTATGAAGAATTTCCTCATTGCTGGAAAGCAAGTAATATATGTTCATTTATTCAGCAAATATTTACTGAGCACCTTTTTGGTGCTAGTCACATTGAAGTGAACAAAACAGGCAAAATTTCCTCTCCTCATGGAGCTTTTATTCTAGTGGGCTAATGGCATTGATAACCTCCATTGCCTTGCATGTGTGAGGAATAGCTTGCAATTAAGGAATTAAGGCAGGAGGGTAGAATGCTTAGGAAACCACATGGAGTTGACGAACACGCTTTCACAGATGTTTGTACAAGTGGTAGTGCGTTATAGAGAGAATACAGAAAAGACCTGAACCTCGGGTTCTGAATCTTTCACTAATGAGTAGCGTAACCTATGGCAAGTGACTTAATCTCTCTGGGCCTTGGTTTCCCCATCTAAAAAATGAGTTGGTTGGATTAGAGCTCCTTTAGCTCTGACAATCTGTGTGTTTTTTTCCTTGTTGATTTATTCATTCATTCATACCTTCAAATTTATGTTTCAAGATACTGTGTGTTAGCCACCAAGCTAGGTGCTAGGGACGTGAGGGTGAACAAGACAGGCAAGTTACCTGCTTTGAGGAGCTTACATTCTAGTGGGACCCAATATCAGGACATGGGATAATTAATCATGATGCTAAATGGAATTAATTAGCAATGTAATGTAATGGACACAAGAAGGCTTTGGAGCCAGATAAACTTGGGTTCGCATCTCAGTCCTGCTACTTACTGTGTGTGGCTTTGTGTGAGTCACTTAACTTAGAAAGTCTCAGGGTCCTCCTCTGCAAGGGAAGGCCATCTCACAGGGTTGTTGGAACTATTAGGTGAGGCTGGAAGTGTAAAGCTACTGGCAGACTGGCACATACTGGAAGCTCGATTCATGTTACTTCTCTTTCTCCCTTCCCTCTCCACCCCTCCTCTTCCCAATGCGAGGCAAAAAGCATGCCTGAAAACAGCTTGTTTCTCCACTAAGCTATTTTACTGACCTCGGACAATGAGAATGAGGTGCTAATGAGACTGAGGTGGCAGGCCACCCTGGACGAGGCACCGAACTTGCATGGAGATCGACTTCCCTCTAGCAAATATGAGTCAGGCTGGAGGGATTAATGGCCCCATGCAGCACTCTGCAGAAATAATGTGTATTTATCATCCTCAAAGCTCATCAGCTACTAAGTAGAATCATGAAAATGTACCTAATTGTTATGACATATTGTTTTAAACTGTCAGAGAAAAGCAGTTGGTATTTGGCTTTATAAAAAGCAGATGCTTTAAAACAGGTGAAAACAATATAACATTTGAAAAAGAAAATGCCCACAGGTCAAATATGTGGTTCTTGCATAAACTCGATGAGAAACCATCCCAGTGGTTTCTCACTCACTGGTATGTTGACATGGTAAAAGATGACTAACTCCTGAATACGAATTTGTTTTAAGCAGCGTATCTTCTAACCATGGTCTCTTATGAAAAAGAGAATTTTAGTTTATGATATATTTATTTACTAATGTAATCGTTTATTTATTTACTCATTTAATCAATATTTGAGCACCTACTATGTGTCAAGCGCTAACATTGGTTTCTTCATTGTGATTGTTTGGGGCAAATGTGGTAACCCTGTGGATATATCTTCTATTGCTCTTCAAGAAAAAAAAAATCAGATGGTCCAGTTTTAGCTAATTCAAAAGAATTTCTTTTCAGGCCTACGTTTCTTGAATGAGTGGTATTTTTAAAATTGAATTTTCCTCACATAAACTCCTTCCTGTCCGGTGTACTTTCGTGAAGGATGTTGCCCTGAGGCCAAGAAAGTCCTATTCTACCCAATGGTGGAATCCAAAGCCTGCTAAACTTGAATGAGTCCAAAAGTTAGCCAAGTGCACCTTTGCACCATTAAAAGAACTCTGTTAACTGACAAAATTTTTAATTTGGTAGCTTTAAATATCTTAGTGTATTGAACAAAATAATGGCATAAAATAAATATTACAGTTTGGAGAAAAGCTGTTATTCCTAACTCACATTTATACTTCTGAAAAGTCTGTTTTTTTCAAAACAACTTTTATCGTTGATATATACTATCCAGAAAAGAAAGAAAGGAAGGAAGGAAGAAAGAGAAAGAAGGACGGAGGAAGGAAGGAAGTCAAACATATTTTAGACAGCATAAGGGGAAAGTAATCCAGGAAGTGACTCTTCCGTGGTTAGTAACCTTGGGTTATAATTAACCTATACTTAAGTTACCAACTTAGTGCAGTGATGGGACTAGGGAATAGTATCAAACTACATTTTTAAAAAATTACTCAGGAATATACATTTAATAATGTGAAGTTCTGTAGCCTGAGGACATGTGTGCCCTCTGTTTGTACCATTTATAAAGATTAGCTTTTCGCTGCGTGTCTCATCTATAGTTAAAACCTCTTCCCAGAGCTTTTCATTGAATTTCTCATTTAATTTAGTCTTAAGTAACAGTTGCCACTTTGTACTGACAAATGGGTGTAACTTTGTTATCTTTATATGTTAGGTTTGTGTTCCTTTGAGAATGTTTTACTTTTAGTCAAGAAAATTTATAAAAATCAAGGATCCTGAAAAGGGATGAGACTTGTCGGTGAAGATACCTGGTTATAAGGAAAATATCGTTGCTGAAGAAAATACTGATCGATAGCCATGTCAGCTGCGTTATCAGAGCTATTGATACCCTCGAACTGTGGACGTACAGATCTCTCAACTTTTAAAGAGTTAAACAAGTCATTGTCTCTCTAAGTAAGGTCATATTTCACATCCTTTCAGTTTTTCTCTCTTATAAAGCCAATCAATTGAAGTATGAATGAAGAGAATATTTTCACAGATCTAGTCTCAGGGAATATCACGTAAGTCTGTCATTTGTCCTTCTCACCCCCCCACCACAACCACCCCATCTTGGCTTGACATAAACATTAGCTTTCAGGATTTAGCCGAGAAATCTTCAAATTAGCAAGCTTGGTTCCTGTGAGGCATACTCTTTCATGTGAGCCACCATGTATCCTACAGGCAAAGATTTCCTACAACTGCCAAAGGCAGAAAATCCTCCATCTTTTGCTTTTGTGTAACTACCGAGAATTTCAATTAGAGAATCCCTGAGACCAAGAGAAAAGTAAAGAACCCATGGAAGTAAGCCAACACTGAGCTTAACAACAGCTAAATGTAGGCTTTGCCTGCACTGGCACTGAAAAATACCTGTATGAAGAGTGAACAGCTTAGTAAATGCATTCTCAAACACCTCTTTAGAACTGTTAGGCCAAATATCTGGATAACCGACTAAAATTTGTATGCTTCTTCTGGATAGTTTGATACTATGTAAGCCCCATTTTATTGTTTAATCAAGTTTATCTTTAAATTAGTGTAACGAAGAAATTATTTAAACATATACATGTTCAAAAATCCCTAGTTGGAGAGAAAAAAAGGCTGTTTTGTCTTTATATTTAACAGCCAATAATTCAGGTTCATTCAACAAAGATTGAGCACTTACTATACACTAGTCCCTGTGGAGCATACAGCGATAAGTAGAGTCCAGTGCCTGCCCCTGCTGAAGAGTTTACAATTCATGAGAAGGATGAGGAAAAAACATCACCCAGCCTCCTTCGTGAGCAGTCCAGGGAGAGTTCCCCTCAGAGGTGTCACAACAAGGGCTCTACCCATTTGTATTGAGCGCATGTGCAAGTGTTTATGTGTATGTGTATTTTATTGAGGTGAAACTCACATAACATTAAATTAACTATTTTAAGGTGTACAATTCAGTGGAATTTAGTACATTCACAATGTTGTACAATCATCACCTCTATCTAGATTCAAAACATTGTCATTACTCCGAAGTAAAACCTTGTACCCATTAGCAGTCACTCTGTATTTCCCCCTTCCTCTAGTGCCTGGCAACCAACAATCTGCTCTCTGTCTCTATGGATTTACCTATTCTGGATGTTTCATATGAATGGAATCATTCCCTTAGCATAATGTTTTCAAGGTTCATCCAAGTTGTAGCATGTGTCAGTACTTCATTACTTTTTATGGCCGAATAATATTTCATTGTATGCATATAGCACATTTTGTTTATCCAGTCATCAGTTTTCCACCCATATTTATGTGAACCCTGAGCAACTACTGCTCTATCAGGCTTCTCCCACCACCTCTGGGTCCAGTTTGGCTCACCCTTAACCTTGAGGACAGAATAGCCAAACCTTGAGGCCTCTCATCCCCGTCATACTTGACCACCACATAAATGCTAGCCTCTCCTTCACCTGGCCCTGTCTCAATATGCCTTTGCGATACTTCTCCCCCAAGCCTTTTCTCTCAACCCTATGTATGTAGTCAACTAGCCTTTCCTACAATCAGCGCATCTCCTACAGGGGTTTATTCTTGCCTATTGACTTTGAGGCTTATCAATTGTGCATATACAGCTACTTGTACTTTACTTTGTGGCATGATGCCTTAGTTCCCTGTGTGATTCACTCCTAGCTGGTCTTGCTGCTCCTCTGGCATGTTGCTGGACCAAATGGGCCTGGATCCAGGTGTCAGCTCCAGAATATTGCTGTTGTCTTCTGACTGACAGTTCTACATAGCTACTTCTGTCAATTATAAATCAGTATCCATTTTGTATTTTCTCGGGATGACTCTAGGTCTGTCAGTGGAATACCTGGGTACCTGGCGTTAGAGAATAAACTCCCTGAGATCCACAGGGGCAAATTGCAGTGAAGGTGCCTCCTCTCCCTCCGAGGCAATCTTATCTGCCATTTCACCTGAGAAATTATAGACACATACAATCACTGTGAATTCTCCCTCATTTCCATGATCAGATAAGTCTTCCAATGTTTATGATGCCTCTCCAGGATTTCTCTGCTTAATTGGAAAGGCAGAAGCAGGAATATACAAAGCAATTATTTTAGTTCTCAAGGAGTTTTGTTCTTGTCTCAAAACCTTCTGGATGTTGCAGAAGAGTAGGGTAAGGAGACAATTTTTCTCTCTCTTCTGCTGGATTGGAGGGCTAGACTGTGGCATATCAGTAAGTGAGAATGAACAAGAGAGCACTTAACACCCGATTGCTGATGTGCAAAATAACTTAAAAAAATGAGGTGAACAAAAGTGTTTGTTTTTCCCCTATAAGCTAGGAAAGGTGAGGGAGAATAGTTGAGTCTGTTTTTAAAATGAAAATATTTTAAGAGCACTATGTTTTGAGGACTTGGGGGGTTAGGGACCAATTTCTAACAGCAACAAGTCTTTCACTAGCTTACATAGCAAAATGGAAAGACCTTCAGAATCTTCAATCTGGTGGTAAAGGAATCAAGTGAAGAAAAGACCTATATGCTGAGTGTATACATATTCAGACACATATATGCACATGCACAGCTCACTCCAGTCTCATCAGAACAGACATGTGCTATGCAGCAGTTGCTATATATAGCTCCCATGCTCTTATGCTAAAATAAGTTGTTCACTATTTGGTATTTGGGTTTTGTTTGTTTGCCTGTTTATTCAGATTTATGTGGTGGCTTTTCTCCAAAGGGCTCACGACAGTGTACATACAACTTTAAATATGGGATAGCCAATGAAATCACAAATGGGGATGCAAATATATAAGATAAAATAGAGAGCCAAGAGGAAGAGGACATAGGACAGAAAGTAAACAATGGATAATGGAAATAATATTCAATGGTGTTGAGTCAGGTCCTAAAGTCATTTGATTCCGAGTTTGTTTGGGCACAATCCAGACTGAAATCATGCTGAAGCCAAGGCTCAGTAGCTCTTCTTAGTAGCCCCTCTCATGATGGTTTGAGGGTTACAAACTAAGGTACAGTCTCCAACATCCCAGGTCTTTCTTCTTGTGACGAGTTCTTCCTTTGCCCCCTATCCTGCGGGAAGCTCTGTTTATGAACAGCCAGTAGGAGGGAGAGAGTATTTGTTTTATCACTATCTCCACAGTTCATGGTCCCCCTCAGACAGTTTTGAATTTCATTTCTGCTTTAGTTTTCCTGGAAGCAGAAACATGATACTTGATTTTTCTTGACTTGGGGAACTGCTCTGTTAGCCTGAGTGTGTGCCCTAGAATGAAGGTACTGAAGTATAATGCTGCTTGCTAGTAATGGCAGTTTACATATTCTACTTTACTTTAAGTAGGTCAAGATTGTTTGTGGAAAAGCTTTGAAGGAAAAATGAATAATGTAGAAAATGACCTTATTTGGTGTAGCATGAAATATTTATTGCAGCTAAAGATTGTTTACCATCCTGGTAAGGTAAGATAGGTAAGTTTGGGGTGTACTCCCATATAATAATCCCTCCAAGGACTTAAATTGGCATATTTTTTATCATACGTATATCTCAGAAGTAGTCTTTAGTGACAGCTATTTTTCAGGACCTACTCTATGGCAATACTGTGACATTTATCCCTTAAAGTTATGGTGTCGCATACAATAGCTCTACCTTCAGAATCGAGTGAGAAAAACCCAGCTTCTCCTGCTGGCTGACAGCTTAATACGGTGTGCCACATTCAGGATGGGCTGTACTTGTCTGCTGTCATGTCTTAAGTAGCAAGAGAAGACACTTTCATGGCTCAACGTTGATATCTATAACCACCTGTTGAAGGTTGGATGGGTTATTCCTGTAAGCACATTGTGTCCTATTAGCACTATACCAGCTCCTCCTGAGCTCAGCTGGATCATTTCACTATGTGGAGAGCATTTGGGGGCCTCCAAGGCAGGTCCCAGCATATCCATACCCTCAACAAATAAATATCACCTCCTAATTTCCTCTTTGAAATGTGATTCTGATGGTGAGGTAAGGCCCAAGTCCTCTTACTGTCACTGCGCTATAGAGCTCTCCTGTTAGCCCAGAAGGCTTAGGAGATGGGCCCGTGAAAGACTATATAACTGCTTTTAAGGAATTATTAATTTAACGTACTATAGCTGCTATGCCCTTTAAATATTTCCCTCCTTCAAAGCAGGCACTTTGGGAGATCATAGACTGATTTCACTGACGCTGCCAGTCCCCAAGACATTTTGCTACATGTTCTTTGGGAAAAGCCTTGAGGGCCTATGGCCAGTCCCTGCAGTCTGCAAGTTGTTGGTTCTCAGCCAGTTGGTCATCTGCAGTGCAGGCTGAGGGTTATAGTGAGAAGACCCTGAGTTAGGAAACATGAGCCAGGCAATTGGTGCATATTGGGAAGAGTGCAGTCTTTGGAATGATACAGAGGGGGATTTTAATCCTGGTTCAGACGTTAACTGTGTGCTTTGGGCAGGTCATGTAACATCAAATTCTGTTACCCTATTTGTAAGGTGGGGCTAATGATACCTATTCTACAGTGTTGTTGTGAAGATGTGTTCTGGCACATAGGCACTGAGTCACTGATAGCTGTTGTTGATGTTATCACATCATTAGAGTGTGATGGAGCAGGCCATGCAGAGGTTCAGAGCAAGGGGGAAGAGGTGTAGGCTATTCTCCTATAAAGGTGAACTGGATTGTTTTGAAATATCTATGTCTTTTGGAACCAAACTATTGCATGGGGTAGCTATTCAAGCAGGGTCATACCATTTAGGGTCCATTTGGGCTGAGAGGATGAAATAACTGGGCTGTTTATTTCTTGTAACACTTAAATGGACTTTAAATGGGGTTTCCAAAGAGGAGTTCCAGAAATGTTTTCAATAATGTCAGAATCATTGATGGACACAACACGGTTTGGGCTGTATACATTTTAGTAGATATTTATGAATTTGAAATCTGTCAATCTTTCTATTCACCCCTGAGAGACCATGTAAGGTAGGTGGAGAATTCATTGCAACCAAGGCTGCTAGCTCCTGATAAGACGGATGGTCAGTCAACAGAATGCCTCTGGCCTCCATAAACAGTAACCCACCCGAAACATTTTCATCCAATTACTCCGACCCAGAAGGGTTATTTCTGGTAGCTGGTCAGTGAGCATTAAAGAAAACGGACTCTTGAGACTTAGAGTTTGAAGGACACGGAGAGGTCTGTTAGGGGAGCCTCTTTCTTGGGAGCCTCCTGCCGGTAGCCCTACTCTTAGACCCTGCTGGCTCCCTTGTTGTTGTCACTGTTGTGGTTGTGGTGGTTTTTCTCCCTTGCAGGCCACAGGAAATGGTTAGCAGGTGCCACTTCTTTACTACCGGCTGGCCCTAGTTCTTCCCCCAGGGTATGAGCTTTTGGTGACTCCTTTAAAAGAAACTCAGCTCTCCAGTTCTTTGCCCTTGCCTCCTATACTGAAGCAAGTGCAAAATATTGTTTGATTTTCTCCGATGATTCTTTACTGATAGACGTAAAGCCAAACAGTTGGGGGTTAACAAAAGGCACGCAGAGGCAGCTTCCAACATTACATAGCAATCATAAAAAGCAGCAGACCAGAGTGTTCCAGCACATAACTTGGGGTCAGCAAGCCTGGGTTTGGATTTCTGCTCCAGTACATATTAGTCTGTCTCTTTTCTGAGCCCTGGTTTCCCCATTTGTGCAATGGAGTTAATAATTTCTACCTTAACAGATTTTTGAGAGAATTCAGAGAGATTGTGAAATGCAGAATGTAGTGCCTGGAGCACAGTAGGCCCTCCAGAAATGGTAGCTATTATTGCTGTTATTCAATAAAATGAGCCTGTAAAAACAGCCTTGCAGTTCTTTACTGGAAGACAGACGGCGGTAGGCCTGATTTTAGCTGCCTTCGATGATCCATTTCTTAATTCTTCAGGGAGACAGCTTTACCCATTCGTTCTCATTTTTATCTTATTTCCTCTCCCTTCTGCAAAAACATCAAAATCCCCAACCTTTGTCCTGGTTGGTGCAAATGGTGAACATTTATGCCCACTGTGGATCAAATGAGTTATTTGCATCTAAAGGTATGTACTGGACTGGCCTTGCTACCTTCAATATCTTGTTTTATAGCAAAGACACTTTCAAAAATTCCTCCTAGGACTTGTTAATAGTGATTGACCCAGGTGATCTTCCTAAATTACTTACATTAGAAACTGGGATGGGTCTAGTTGCGGGTCAAATCTAGTTGCTCAACGCTCTAAAGTCCTTTCTGTCACCCTTGGGTTAGCCTTTGTGGAAAAAGAGAGGGATCATTAAAAGCAGTCATGATTTCCCAATTTCTCAAGCCATGAATTTTATTCTTTTACGTGAGTATGGCTTTGATCCTTGGGTTTGTCACCCTTGTAATGAAGTTTCATTTCCCCATGAAGGAAAATTTCTTTTAAATTGTAGCTCCAGTGTCACAAGAGCTTCCTCCTTTTTGTCCCCTCATATTTTGGTGATCTATATGTCAGATGGATCTTAAACTACCCTGTTAGAGCCACTTGTTTGCCCACTTTGTCCCCCTTCTTGCTCCTGGGCACAGCGTCAGGCCCAGAGCTGGGATAAGTCTCTGTTTAACAGGAGCCAGAGTAAGCTGTCCTCACCCAAGGTCGGGGTACACCAGCTTTGGGTTGGAGGGACGTGTGGAGGGCTGTGCTACACAAGAACTCAGGCTGAAAAGCTAATCTCCAAATACTATTAGAGAGGACTAAGGACTATCCTAGAAGGGGCCAGAAAAAGAACCGTAGGGCTGGCTTACCCCAACTTATCCTTAACTCAATGGCATCTCCTCTGAGGAGCCTGAATCCTCCTGTGCCATGCCCCGGTCTGGGTTAAGGACCCCTCAGCATGAAGTGTCCCTCTAGCATAGCTCCGGTTGCCCTATATTGGGAGTTTTTACATGTCAGTCTCTCATCTTCCACTAGCTCCCTCAAGACAAATGCCATATCTTCTATCTATATATCTTCATTGCTTAGTTGCACCTGCCATAGAGTAGACTCTCCATGTGTGTTTATTGAATTCAGTGGATGAACTGATGAACCTGCTTGTTGATAACAAACCTGAGTACCAGATCTAGCTTCCCCATGGCATATCTGTGTGCCTTTGGGCAGATTACTTAAACTCGTTGTGTTTTGTTTTCTCCTTTTGTGAAATGGTAAAATTAATGTCTCCCCAGCCTACCTTACAGGGTTGTTGTGAGCCTCCAAAAAGAAAATACATATTAAATATCTTTGAAAATTATAAAGCACTCTCCATTTATTAGGTGTTAATGTAGAAAAGTAGATCAGATGTGGAGGGAAGTTCTAGCCTAAATAAATGGAACTATATAGTGGCTAATTAACACAGCATTACTGGGCTCTCTTTACACACACCCTTTAACAGCTTCCTGAGTATCTCTCTCTATGAATCTTTCAAGAAATATTACTTTTTAATGTTTTTTCCTTAAGCAAATCCACCTAGGGCCTCCTGCCCTGCTGGTCTAGTGGTTAAGGTTTGGCGCTCTCACTGCCATGGCCCAGGTTGTTTTCCAGTCAAGGAACCACACCACTGTCTGTCGGTTGTCATACTATGCGGCTGTATGTTGCTGTGATGCTGAAAGCTCTGCCACTGGTATTTCAAATACCAGCAGGGTCACCCATGGTGGACAGGTTTCAGCGGAGCTTCCAGACTAAGACAGACTAGGAAGAAGGACCTGGCCACCCACTTCTGAAAAAATTGGCCATAAAACCCTGTGAGGAGCAGCAGAGCATTGTCTGATATAGCGCCAAAGGTGAGAGGATGGTGCAGAAAGACCGGGCAGGGTTCCACTCTGCTGTCCACAGGGTCGCTAGGAGTCAGAATCCACTCGACAGCACTAACAACAACAAATCCACTTATCCCCACGAATTCTATTTTTAAACAAGTCAGTCCATGATGCTGAATAAACCATTTGGCCCTGGATAAGGAAATACTTTGAGGGGTTGGTAGCAACAGTTTAAATTAATGAAAAGTCTGAATGACAGAGCATTTTAAATAAATGCAATTTTATTACTATCAAACACATATCACAGCTATACTGGGAATAGAACTTGGAGAAAGACAGCTTGCGTCAGAGAATCGAAGCAGACAAATAAGAATCATTGATAATGAGGCTATTGCTGTGTGAATGTCCTGCTAAAGACCATCATCCTCAAATTGGCTAGCATTTCCCTGGTGAAGCCCATTTATTTAAGAAATTCTTTTTTCCCGTCATAGACATGAAGAAAGTTCCATTAAAAATCCCTCTACATGGCTTCTGGATAATGCAGCTTTTCAGCCCCAGTGTATGGCATCTAGAAGCAGTGCTCTGTGCTATGGTTATAGCAAATAATAAGCCCAAACAACAAACACCCTCTGGCCCCTACTTGTTCCAGTTTGCCCAAGTTTGGGCAGAGAGAGTCCCAAGTCCTGGGAAACCCCTCAGTTCCAGGCAAACTGGAAGGGTAGGTCACCTACTGGCGCCTGTGTCACTAGCAGCTACTAAATATGGGGAAAAGGTGCAGTTGTATGGTGTTCACATTGGAGGCGGGAAGGAGAGCTGTTAGTTTTTCTGCCTTCACTTTTTAACTTCTTTTACTATCTGTCCCCCAAACATTCTGATCACTTCTTTCTTTCCTTTGCTTCCCAAATCTTGTCTCAGGATGCAGTGAAACCTCAGAAAGTAGGACTGGAACGGTAGAGGTGGTTAATGATAATAACAGCTAACGTTTCTCTGGTGCTTACCATGGGCCAGGCTGTGTGCTAGGCACTTTGTATGCATTACGTAAGTTAATCCTCACAAAAGCCTTTGAGCTGGACGTTATTATTACCCCTATTTTACTGAGGAGGTTCAGTAACTTACCAAAAGTTACAGCACTGGTAAGGGAGATGGGATCCACACTCAGGCAGTCTATGCCCTCTTACCCACTACTCTGCCCGGCCTGCCAAATACCTGGCTTCATGGGTTCAAAGCTGTCCTACCTTCTTCTTGTTCTTGATGGAAATCCTGACCTAAGCTTGCTTTCCTCTCTAGTCCCGCAGACCTGGAATGGGTGTTCTTTCTGCCTTTTCCCTGGCATGTGCTGCTAAATCCTGTCCTTTCCTTGGTCTCTCCCTGGTCCAGGTCCACTGAAATAGCTGTATCTTTCCTGCCTCTTACCAGGCTTCTCTGTTCTGAGATCCTCTGAGGGCTGTACCGTGGCATCCCCTGGGAGAAAGCTGATGACCTTCACCTGCCTCTGAAGCTAGCCCTCCATTAAGTGTCCTTTGCACACACGGCTCCTATAATAAAGCCATTGCCTGTGTATCTGCTGTGGAGCTTTGGAGCCTGTGCAAAAAAGAAATCCCTTTAGCCCTAGGCTGGGAGTCCAGCCTGGGCCCTAGCTCTACCATGAACTGGTTGTGTGACCTTGGGCAAGTCACTGCCCTTCAGCTTTTTCTTTCTTTTCTTTATAGAATGAAGGAATTGGGCAAAATGACCTCTAAAACTCTTTCCAGCTCAACAGGCTATGAGAACGTATGACAAAGATTTTTGAGAGGGGGGAGTCTGAAAGGAGGAGGAATGCCATAAAGCCACCTTGATGACTTTGAATGTCCAGTTCTTTCCCTGGTGGCTTCCCAAAGAGATCAAAGTGAAAGTGATTCGAAAGGAGCCCCAGGTATACTCATTCTCTTTAGGACAGCAGTGAGCTCGTCATTTGAGTCCCCCGGGTATCTTTGGGGCTACAGGCGAGCAGGTAGGTTGGCTGTTGGAGATGTTGTCAGAGTTGTTCTCAGTTTCTAATATTGGAGAGTTTGGGGTGAAATTCACATAATTAAACCTTAAAGAAAATGTCTCCCCCATAGCACCGCATAACCCCAATGGGGCTTCTGAGCAAAAGAAACGGAATTCAATGTCTGTTGCTCCAAATAATATTTGACACAACCACCCAGAATGAAAATTAGAAGCCCTCTAACCACAGAGATATATCAGTGACGGGAGGGATACATCTAGAGAAGTGCCAAAGGCTGAAGGGCACGTAAGAGCTGAGGAATACAAAGTGGCTGAGAAACCCAGAATTAGGGAGGCAATTTTCACTCTTTCTGAGACCCTCTGGGCTAGACAGCTAGGGTGAGTTTTGACCTAGTTGTCCTTGTGTGCATTGCTGTGAGCTTTTATTAAGTATTTATGTAGCCGTTTATATTTTACCAAGTGCTTTACAATCACTTTTATTTGGCTTAGTAAAGTTTTCCTGGAATCCCATCTACTTTATGATCAAGAGAGTCATTTCTTGTTTGCTTAGCACCTCCATGCGCACAGCCTCACACAATAGGCTGCTTGTTCCGGCAGGAGAGCAGGTGCAAAGAGGCAGGAGCTGAAGGCACCTGCAGCTACTGGGGCAGTTGGAGGCGGGGTGGTTTACACTTCAGTTCACCTTTCCTTCCCTCCGTTGTTCTTTAGTTTTATTTTATTGCTGGCAACTAGAGAGTGGCGGTGCCAGGTTTGGGTCTGCTGAGGTCGGAGCTATTCTGATAGTCTGACACTGGCAGTAGTAGGCTCTTTCCCCTATGCTAGTGGCTCTGTTCCAGCTCCTCTGCCCATGCCCACCTTTACCGCTGTCTTCCATCAGGCAGATTTGCTGAGTGCGTTTCCTTCTGCTACCTCAGGGCTCTGCCTGCAGCCTGGATTCTGGGGCTCTGGGAGTGATTTTAAGAGAAGACAGCAGAAGTAGCAGTTCTGCTTGCTGCAGACAAGACCTTTCAGTGTTCTTGGGCAAGTCTGACACTGAGTCATCTCATTCTTGCTAGTGCCCTCTCCCTCGCATCAGCCACAACAGCACTCCATGCCAGTGCTCTGACTGTCGTGACGTAGGATGATGTGTCTGTGGGTGGGCCATGACGAAGCAGAGCTGTACCCTCTCAATCACGGGTTTGCAGGAGAATCCAACACAGTCACTACTTGAAGATTTCACTTTCTGAGGACCAGATTTGCCAAAGCCAAAACCAGGATCTTGTCCATGAAGTCCAAACTGGAAACAGTGGGCCAGAACATTGGAAAATTCAGGACCTCCAACTCCCAGGGTTCTGTGGCTAAGAACAGGGTTATGTAGATGCATAATAGGTAAGTGTTGAGTAGACAGCATTTGCATTCTGTTACTGACAGAAGACAGCAAATCCTTTCTCTGAGCCAAAGGAACTGAGAACCTAGAAACTTCACCATCAGATTTGAAACTCTCTCAAAGTTATTGCCTTGACCATAGTAAATATAATAAGGATGTCAGAAGATTTGTTTTCACAATAGTAAAATCTCATTAAATCAGACCCAGAAGTGGGCAAGGTTTTCACTATTAGAAAAGGGTTAGTGGGGCTGGCCCCGTGGCCGAGTGGGTAGGTTCACATGCTCCACTGCAGGCGGCCCAGTGTTTCTTTGGTTCGAATCCTGGGCGTGGACATGGCACTGCTCATCAAGCCATGCTGAGGCGGCATCCCACACGCCACAACTAGGAGGACCCAGAACGAAGAATATACAACTATGTACCGAGGGGCTTTGGGGAGAAAAAGGAAAAAATAAAATCTTTAAAAAAAAAAGAAAAGAAAAGGGTTAGTCATGCCAACTGATTTTACTAGCAGGTGTGTATCTTGGATGGGCTCAATGTGGGAGCCCAGTGATTGGTCCAAGGGGATGGGACAGAGGCTGGAAGGAGTGGTGCTTGGGCTGTGGGAACTCACCTGCCTGGCTGGCCGAAGTGGAAGTGACCCACCACCTGAATAATGACATTCATTGGGGCATAGAGAAGGAACTGTCATTCTCTAGGTAGGCATTGGTTTTCAAAGTGGTCCAATCTAGTGGGTGGGACGCAGTGGCAGGTTTTCCTGGCAGGGCCCAGACAAAAGTCCAGTATAAAGCAGGTACTCAGTCAATGACTGCACATTCAAGGGAAGGCCCCAAGGGGAAGAGGCTGACAAGAGTAGCGCAGAGGAGATCAGAGTCTCCACCATATAAGCTGAGCTTTGGGTTTGGTCTTCAGTCTCAGTTCAGTTCAACAGGCATGTTTGACTACCTACCATGTGCCAGGCGCTGAGTAAAGCAGAGGACCAAGAAACAAATACAAACACGGAAACCAGGACCAAGTTCAGGTTGTACAGCCCAGGGAAATACAGCTGGCAAGAGGAAGTCGTGCCTGAACATCTGGAGTTCACTCCAAAAACATGAAATACTGGCTTCGAGCAGCAAGACCTGGGGCCTAACAGCCAGTCAGCTAAGTTATCACCTTCCTGCCTTTGTCACCATTGGTTCAGGATCTGGTTAGGCCTAATCCTGCACATTGAAGGTTTGAGACCCACAAGTGACTGTGGCTAAGACAAGAGGAGCTGACAGCAAAACAGTGGCAGGCATGTTGAACTTTCTTTTAAAGTATTTCAGAAGTACCCATTCGTGTGAAAAGTTTGTCCTTCACTCATGATCTTTCGCGGTTCATTAAATAAGGTCCAGTGGGACAACCGAAGCAATATTTAGGAGGCTTTCCTTTGTGTGGCTACATACACTTGAAATGCAACAGCAGAAAAAAATCCACAAGTCAAACTTTCCCTGACTCAGACTTGCCTCTCTCAGTGAAGTGTGATTGTAGTGGACTTTGAGGGTCCTATTCTTCGTGTTGAAGATCCTGCTTTGAAGAATGGCAGTTTGTCGTGGACCCCGTGGGGACCCAAGACAAACAAAGCAGTGTTCTGAAGAGAGAGATTTGGAAAAGCGTGTGGGTGTTTTCAAGAGCCTTCTAATTCGTTACTTGTGACAGTTAAGCAAAGTGGAAGCAGAATATTTTCCGTCGCAGAGAGGAGGAATATGAAATGTGGGGGTAGGAGAGAGTGGAACAGGCTTCTGACACCGAAAGTTGGTCACTTGGGGAGCTTGGCTGTCTGCCCTGGGCCACAGGTGAATGATTTGTTCTTCAATGGACTCTAATTAATTTTGAACCATTTGAAGTCTTGTCTGCTAAGTTTCCCCTCAGATGCCCTGTCTCCTGGAAGCTCTGAGAAAACTTCTCTACTGAAGAGTTCCTTTCAGCCAGGCCTACATGCTCAGTGCTAGCTACTCACACGTCATTGCTCAATCATAATACCAAAGAAAGCTCCGGTGCTTTTGGCCTTGTTCATTTTCCCGAATCCTAAACCATTCCCACCCATTTCAACCCGTCCTTTAGTTAGAACATACTTAGACAACTGAGACTCCTCTGTTTCTTAAATTCTCTCAGTGTGGGGGTGAGGGGATTTGAAGCTTGCCCTAACTATTCATTGTAAGGTTTATTCATCCTCTCTCAAGAAATCCATTTCAAATAACATGTACTGAACACCTCCTGCATGTCAGGCGCTGTGTTTGGTGCTTTCACATAGATGTACTGGGCATTGTTCTAAGCGCATTGCCTATGTTATGTCAATTTACTAGCATTCATTATATCAACTAACCTCAAAACAATGCAGGTGGCATTATCCCCATTTTACAGACCAGGAAACTCAAGCTCAGCAGGGTTTAATAACCTGTCAAAAGGCAAATGGTAAGTGGTGGAACCAGGGTTTTTTTTTTCCAGTTTTATTGAGAAATAATTGACATACATCACTATGTATAATAAGTTTAAAGTGTACAGCATGATGGTTTCCTTTACATATATTGTGAAGTGATTACCACAATAGGGTTAGTTAACATCCATCATCTCGTATAGACACAATAAAAAGAAAAGAACATTTCTCCTTGTGATGAGAACTCTTTGGATCTAGTCTCTTAACAGCTTTCCTATAGATCATACAGCAGTCATAACTATAGTCGTCATGTGGGACGTTACATCCCCAGTGCTTATTTATCTTATCACTGGAAGTTTGTACCTTTTGACCACCTTCCTCCAATTCCCCCTCGCCCACCCCAAACCAGCTTTTGAACTTATGTCTTGACTCTAAGGCCAGTGCTCTTTCTACCATGCGGCTCAGCCTTTCTAAACGTTTTTGTACTCGCAGTCTGAGTAAGTTGCGTATGCCAAACTGAATTTCACCTCTTAAAAATAATTATTGATCGTTATTTTGAATATCAGCTACTTTCACGCAATGCTTTCATGTGTTGTTGAGGAATGTGATCAGTTCTTTGGCCCCTTCTTCTTGGCTCTTCTCTTTGGGGTGAATTACAGCTCCACTCACGTCCCACCAGCAGCGAGGCCAATACTCATTTGAACGCCTGCTGCTTGGTGTCTCTGGGCCCCAGCTTACCCATCTGTAAGAGGAGGGCATTGGATTAAATGTTTTGAGGATCCTTTCCAACTCTGATATTTTTGTGAGTTAAAATCTAACTTAAAAAAGACTAACTTAAAAACAGGTAAAGATCATTTCCTTTTGGTTTAATTCCAGTGGGACAAAAAAAAAAATCTGGTTTTCTGGACCAGTTCTCTGGGCTAGAAGGACTTGGTAAATGAGTTCAGAGTGACTGGAAAATAAATGCCCATCTCACACCATGCTCTTGTTACATCTCTACCCCCAATTATTGAGCTTTTGAATTGCATCTTTTTTTCTGTTTTTCTAAGAGTTAAAGTGGGTCAGAGTCCTCTCCTCATTGGTATGTTCCCCTCAAGGACACTCCTCAGAGAACCCTTCACGAGGCCCGCGGCCCTGGCTTAGTGTCCCGGCTGCCCATGGTAGGGGCTCAAAGCCCAGAAGGCAGTTCTGGCCAGCATTCCCACACATCAGGCTCTGCCTATTCTGCAGTTCCCACAAAAATCACTGTTGCTTCCTTGTTTACTTTTCCCTCTCCTTACCTCCAGGCTCCTCGGCAGTTTGCTTCTTTGAACAAACATTCAGGTGATCCCATTTCCCGTGTTGTCTCTCCCCCTTCCCTCCCTTTCTGGGCGGGGGGCTGCTCCCCACAGCCACAGCCTCTTCTCCCTATGGCGGGTGGTATCAACTTCTCATGCTATCCTCGCCATCTGGAAAATATTCTTCGCTTCTCTAGGTTTAAATGACTTCTTGATTATATTCCAAGACCAATCTTTTAGTCCCTCCTCACAGTGAGGTTTGAAACTAGGCTAAAAGCAGAATCTAATACAGTTATTCCATTATATAGCTATTGTCCACTAAGAAGACATAAATGGGTTTACACCTCCCTGGTTTCTTCTCTAGCTTTTGCTTCCTTTCTGTTGAAATCTATATGCAATTTCTAAAAGGCTATTGTTTGAGAACAGAGGTGCTTGGAGTGTGGTGGACATATCCGTTTTTAACACCCTCTTGGCTGAAATTTGCTCTGAAGTGGTACTGCTATGCCGACAACTATGAAAAACACTTTTCTTTGAATATGGGCATAAATAAATAAGAAACAACTTGTTGCTATCTTTATTAAGCATGTTTACAGAACTCAGCTATTTTCACCTTTGCTTTATTTTTCTGTTCATTTATGTAAGTTAAGACTGCATTGTGGACAGAAAAAAGAACATTTTCTTGGGCCTCTTTATAAGCTGGTTTTTCTACTCTGTGTTCTCGTTTGTTCTTAAAGCTATTTATACTCTTTAAATTATCCCAGTTTTCCACAGTGATTATTGTGGCCGGAGTCCTTTCCAAGGAAACGGTCTGATACATCACTCATTTGGGGTTGGGGGCTATCTGCAATACTGCAGTCTTTCCATAAGATGGCGCTCTGAGAATGTGAGATCTATAACTCATTTGCAGCCATCTATAACCGGGCAGCAAATTAAACTTTTGTGAAATCAAATATTTGGGGGGAGGGGGAAGTTAGTCCTTCTAAGACTTGCTCTCAAACTCTTGCCACCATTCTAATGCCAGGGGAAAGAAGGAAAGTGAGTTTTCTAACAGCTTCCCTCTCTTAAATCAGTAGTAATAGTGTTCAAAATCAGCAATGTGGTTTTAAGGAACTTTTTAAAAAAAGAAATTTCTTCGAAATGTGGGAGTTGTGATACTAACAACTTGTGCTGTTAGAAAAGTCCCTCTCTGGGTGTCAGTTTCTTCCTCTACACAATGAGTGGATTGGATGAGATGATCGCTTAAGAGTGCTTCCATTTTGAATGTTCGATATTTGGATTCGTTGATTTCCTTCCCCTGCACCCTGGCTGCCCTAGCCAGCCCAGAGATGGGAAGAAAAGATCGCCCATTTTACGCTTGTTTGACTCTATTGCTCTTCTACAAGTGCTCTCTTTGCTTCAACTGTCCCAAGACAAACATGCCCAGATGTCCTGTTTAATTAGGTTCCTTTTCTCTTTATGGCTTTTGCACAGGTTTTTTCTCCCCTCCTTCTCCTCCCTGATCCCTGACCAATTACCTGAACAGAAGTATGTCCCCCTTTTCACTTCATAAATAGGGTTTTCTCAGTGTTATTTCTTCATATTATGGCACTCGTTTTTGTGCTAAACAGATACCAAGCTGGACACCATGTGTAATGCATAAATGTGACGCTTCTAACATCACATGTAACATGTCCAGTTAAGAAAACTTTAGATTTGGGAGGTGGGAACTTATCTCTTTTTCCTCCTGCTCTCGCCAGTATTCATTACCAGAACCATGGCAAAGTTTCAGGAAAGAAGCAGTTTTCCTGAGAAAGGACAATTAATCTAATTAGAGATGAGTGTTACTAAGTAGGTAACTCATCATTAAATCCCCTGTGGCCAGCAGTGTCCCCATTCCTGACACTCTGGGCAGTGTGTAGATGAGCAGAACTGTGGCTGTGATGGCTCCTCCTCATTCAAAGCTTGTCATGAACCATGTACACCACTGGCACAGAGGGAGAGAGTGGAAATGAAATGCTGAATTAATCAATTAATGCAAAGCTATGGAGACACCCCTAACCGAGTCCCTCTGAGCTTGAAGCTCGGAGAATGCATATTGCATAAGATTCCCCGGGCATCGAGCACAACATTCTCCTGCACTCATTTTCCTATTGTCCTTAGAGATTTCAGATTGCCTTTGGTGTTTGTCTAGTGGCCTGGTGGTGGTTGTGGTGGTGGATTATTTATTTCTCTAACTTCTACACCTTATCTCCCAAGAATGCAACTATTTCACTGAATAGCGATACTGTCAGATCTCTGTTTGGGAGAAAAAACTCCATACACAGGGCTCTCCCAAAGGACTTTTAAAGGGCAAACCTAGGAATCTGCTGAGTAGGCAAAGAGCTGTCGCTGCAGGCACGGTTGTGAGCCTCGTAGACTATTACAAGCAGCTTGTGAATTGTCTCCTGCAATGCAGCGGTGTGGTGAGGAAATGTCCGCTATTTACTCAGCATGGATTATTTCTAAGGAAGCGTTAGTAGCACAGTGGTTAAGAACAGAAGCAGCTGGCGATGGACTCACAAGGTTCAGTCTTCAGCTGTGTGACTGGGCCGTGTGATTATTGATTAGCTGTGTGACTGTGGGCAAGTGACTTCACTTCTCTGTGCCTCAGTTTCCTCATCTGCAAAAAAGGGCTGATAATAATAGTATCTATCTCATAAGGTTGTTAGGAGGATTAAGTGAGATAGTGCATGTTTGCCTTTTCCTCAGTGCTTGGAATAGTATCTGGCACAGAGAAAGCACTCAATACTGGCAGCTATTATTATTCTAAGTACCACGAGGCACTTGGGGTGACAGAAAAGAGAACTAACCAAGCTTCTGCCTTCCAAGACCTCACAGACTATCTGGGCTGGCAAATGGAATGTACATGAAAGGAGCACGAGCAACTCAGGGCGGTCCCCGCAATACCTTTAGATGCCAGGGCAGCAGGTCAGGATGAATCAGAGTGCTTCACAGAGGCCCTCCATTCCCATCAGGAGAGGACTTCAGGCATCTACAGGGAAGGAGAGTGAGAACTTGAGTAATTTTTTGCCTCCATTTTGGGAGAAGGTACACAAAATAATGTACGTTCATAGTCACATCCTCACTGATATACTGTCCTTTTGAAACAGGCGGGTTGGAGTTACCTCACTGGAGAGTAGAAAACATACAGGCTGTGTTTAACCTAACAAAGTAGAGTTTGTGACCTGATGATAACCATCTGAGGTTTGAAGGAATTCCAGGGTGACATTGTATATATTGGCCCAAATATGCATTCCGCCTTTAAGCCAGACCACTAGTGATGGCCAACATAACTCTTACTAACAACGGGATTTCACAAAGGCCCTGAGATATCTATGTGAGTTAGCCCTGTTTTTAATTTTTCTTTTCTTTTCATTTTTGTTTTCTCTTCTGCCTTAAGAAAACCTACTATTTAAATTTCACTCATTAAAAATTAAATTATTATAAAGATTACAAATCTGAAAGATATGGAAGGACATAAAAGAAAAAAGTAACACTTCCCTGGCATCTTCCCTTACTCACAGGAAGTAACTGCTATTATCATTTTCTAAAAATTTTCGGCATATATTGGAACATGTATAAAGTGTATGAGACTAAGACACATGCAGACCCATTTTTACCCCAAATGGAATCATACTGTACATTCTTAACCATTACCTGTATCTGTTACAGTGTATCTTGGATTTGGTTCCATATCAGCACATAGAGATCTACTTTGTTCTTTTAACATCTGCATAGTATTCTATTATAGCACTCGTCGCTTTTAAGATTCGATTCTATATTTTGTCTGGCTAAGGAGAAAAGGATGGAGAGGTGAGAAACAGAAAAGAGATTGGAGATCGAGGGAGAGATATTGAGACGCCTGAAAGGATAGTGCAAGAACACAGATTTTTTAAATAATGCCACTAAATTTTAGCAGCTATGGGCATCAATTAGATCAGTACTTTTGGTTATTGCTTTGCAGAATAAATGAAATAAAGGCAAGTTTTTGGTCTAAGCCACAGGCCAGCTCTTCCCAACACTTCTGTAACCAGAAACCATGCTTAATTTACTAGAGTCCTTTGAGGATTTAAATAGCACATGGATAGAGCGGAACAGTGGATGCTATTTCGACGTTCAAAAAGTCTGGCAAGCTTTTAAACCCAAAGCTGTTTTTAAAAAATTGAGTCACCATGGGATTGGGGAGCAGTGTTTAGTCCTGGCTCTTTATCCATGGCTTGGAGGTAAGAAACAAAAAAACACAGCTACAGGGGCACTTTTGGGAATGGCAAAAAAGTAGAACCACAAGGAATCAGCTGTGGGACTAATTTGACTTAATATTTATAAATGATTTGGAAGAGGGCGTATAGGGCAAAATCACTAAGTTGGCAGATGTCTTTACACTGTTCCAATGAGGATAATAAACTTCAGGAAGACGTTTGTTTTGTAGGAGTGGGCATAAAAATGGCCGGCAAGCTTTGATATCAACAAGTCCAAGGAAATGTCTCTAGGGACACATTCCTGAAGTTCATTTCAGAAGATTTATAATGAACTTTAGTCTTTGTCTGTGAATAGGGTCTCTGCTTCAGGCGTCACTAGGTGTAAAGAAGGAGAAGATGGAGTTGATGGAATCATCAGAAGGGAGGTGGTATTTAAACAGACGGCATTATGCGAACGTGAAAGAGGAGGCTAGGAGTGAGCTGAGTCTCAGCAGATGTACCAATAAAGAATGTTGCTTTACATTTCTTTAATACAGCCCCAAAGGCAATTGGTATTTGATGGTTGGTGATCTGTGTATTCACTAACTTTTAGAGTTAAATAAGCTGAATATGTTAGGCTGCTGTTTTGGAAGAAATGCAATCAAATGTTCTCTTCAACTTTCCTGCAAAATATTTGCCTGTTCAAAGGATGACTTTTAATTTTGAAAGTCAGAACTAGATTTCCTGATTTCCTCTGCTAACATTCATGTTTTTCAAAGCTTGTCCTTAACATTGGCAGATACATTATATCATGGAAGGAAACGCCTAACAGTTGGATCAGTATCTTCTGAAGTTATAAAATTTCCAGTAACAACGAGATAATGGGGCCAGCCCCATGGCTGAGTGGTTGTTTGCACGCTCCGCTTGGGTGGCCCAGGTTTTCACTGGTTCGGATCCCGCGTGCGGACATGGCACTGCTCATCAGGCCCTGATGAGGTGGTGTCCCACATAGCACAACCAGAAGGACCTATAACTAGAATATGCAACTATGTACTGAGGGGCTTTGGGGAGAAGAAGAAGGGGAAAAAAAGAAGATTGGCAATAGATGTTAGCTCAGGTGCCAATCTAAAAAAAAAAGAGAGAGAATGAAGTCTGCCCTATCCACCTCACAGTGTGGTTGAGAAGCTCCAATAAGCTGAGTGATATGCAACAGCTTTGTAAAGCACTGTGAAAAATACAGTAGTGTTAATTATTCAATGCATGTCATAATTTAGGACTAGACATATAAATTGATTAAATTCTAGGAAGTTATCCTTTATTGCTATTCATGCAAATACGCAAAGATTGGCATACAAGGGTGTTCTTTGCAGCATTGTTTATATTAACAAAATATTAGAAATAACTCAATTGTTCATCAGTAAGGAATTGGATAAGTGAATTATGATATAGCTATAAAGAGGAATAAGAACAAGGCAGATATTTATGTTCTGACATGTAAATATGTCCAAGATATATATTAAGTGATAAAAAGTTGCAAAGCAGTATGACTAGTATGATTCCAATTTTCGTTAAAAGTCCGTGTTAGTATATGCAAGTGAAAACCCCTAGAAGAATATATCTCAAACTTAACCATGGTCTCTCTCAGAAGGATAGGACAATGGGAGAACTTTTACTTCATGTTTTATTTCTGTACCATTTGAATTATTTACAATGAGCATTATTATTTTTGTAATCAAAAATATGAATAAAAGAAATACCAATTTTCCCATAACCCGACTACCCTATTGTAATTGAGGGAAAAACGTGTAGAAAGTGGGGACAAATTTAGTCTGCACATGGCTTAGGAAAGCCCCCTGAAAAAAACCCCGCTCCAAGGCCTGCAGGAAATGGTGGGAGAAGGAAGTGGAGGAATAGGAAGAGGTAAAGAACATGCAAGAGTCTTTCTCCCTCAGATGAGTGGAAAGCACACTCAAGAGTTAAGGTCCTTTCTATGTGCTTCCCTGGCCAAGAACCGGGACCTCCCTCAGCATAGCTCTTACTGCTCTGTGTTGCCGTTGGCCTTTACTCTTCTGGACTCCACACTACACTGAGAGCACAATAAGGGCAGAGACTGTGTCTGTCCTGTTCATTGTTGTATCCTCAACACCTAGAAAAAAAGGATGTTGAATTAAGTTTGTTGACTATTGAATGAATGTTCTATACAGCAAATAGACTCTATCTGGAGTGGTTTACTTTCACACCCTGGGGTCATCCCGTGGTTTAAAAGACTGAAGATAGCTTTTGGTCAGCTTGACCGTTGGTGCCGAACACAGCCAGCTTTCACTTTGCTTGAGACTCTCTTGTGACAAACCTTTTCTTTACCTTCACCTTTCCAGGTACAGCCAAAAGGCAGCAAGGAATGGAATGAAAAATCAGTTCAACCTCCATGAGCTGAAAATGAAGGGCCCTGAGCCAGTGGTCAGTCAAATTATTGACAAACTGAAGCACATTAACCAGGTATGTGGTACATCCAACAAAAATGCAAATGGCGAGGAAATGAGGGATGGACAGTGTCCACTGTTCCAACTGTATTCTTGGCCTTTTGGAGAGGCAGTCATTGTTCATTTTCTTCGAAGATTCTCTCTGCTACAAAGGACTTCTGCCCCTTGTTTTTGACCCCACTTCTAAATTATAAAAATAGTATTGTAATATAAGAGAATGCTTGGAAAATAGAGGGGAAAATACTCACAATCCCCCTACTCTATCCCGACTGTTTTCATTTTTACATGTTCTTTTCTAATATTTGTTCAGAAAATCACACTCACACAGACTTTTTACATAATTGGAAGTAAACAAGTGATTTATAGTTCTTAAAATTGACACTATATTGGAAACACTTTTCCATGTTACCACAAGTCATTTTTTGTGCCACATAGATTCCTTTAAGTATTCATTATAATTAATCCGCCTGCTTTTGCTGGACGTTCAGATTGCTTCAAATTTTTTACCATCAGAAATAAAGCTACCTCTTCATGCATGGTTCTTTCTCCTTATCTTAGATCATTTTCTTAAAATACTGGAGTTATTAGTTAAAGGATATGAGCACTTTAATGCATGTTTCCAAATTGCTTTCCAATGGGGATGTATCATCTTTCACTGCCACCAGCAAGATACGAGAGGACCAGCTTCACTGAGCCCTTGCCAGCTTCTGACTCACTGCCATGCTCAGAGACACCCACAGATTCCCTTGACCTGTACATAGAGTTTTTCCTCTCATAAGAAGTTTAGTAACTAAGACACAAATAGAAGTTAGTTGTACCATCTGCTTGTGATTGCTTTGTGGCCACAATTTAAAAAATGTCGCCAAAAATTCCACCATATACCAGAGTGACAGTGTTCCTTCCCCATGATCCATGGATGGGAGGGTCCTGGCACCACTGACTTCTATTTGTAGCCTAGGAAGAACTTAATGAAACTAAAATCCTTCTGCAAGGACAGAGGTTTCTGTATGAAGACAATGGCATGATTTTGTTTTTTAATATGAAGTTTAGTAGTGAAATTTTTGTGGTTCTTAGGAAATGTCTGGAAGGGCTTTCTCATAGCGGTATACTGCACTGCCAATGGCATTGTGAAAGTATTTCCAACATGCTTGAGTGTGACTCCTCCAGTGCCTGATAAACTGCTCTGTACTCAGTGAGCACTTAGTGAATAGTTGTTACTGCTGCTGAGCACATGATAATGGCAGTATTTGCATAACAGATCCTTCTTTCTTTGAGCTCACAACTTTGCTAAATTCTAGAAAGCCTGGTTAGATGTAGTATGATAATTTCAAAACACATGTCTGACAGGTTCAGAGCACAATGTAAACCACTTACAACTGAACTGAGGACATGGTATGCTTCACCTGGGGACAATGGCAGGATTTGTCCTCTGAATTATTTCCGAATTATCTCAGACCAATTGTGTTTGGGTGGCTCCACTCAACTGGTTAGAGCCCCGCACTGGTGAGGCTAAAATCTCAGGGTCCATCACTGTACCCCTAATCCCAAATGAGGAATAGTGTCGACCGTTCTCTTTGATCAACAGACCTTAAGGAATACCTACTATGTGCTCAGCCAGATGCCAGGGAGTTTGAGGATTCAAAAGAAGCCTAATCCTCTATTTTCACAGCTTCTTTCAGGGGGGAAGCACAAGCATAGAAAGTGCTTAAATAAAAATAAAAGGCAGCCTATGGTGAAGAACCAGAAGAATTATGTTGCTTATCAGTTCTGGGTAGTTTGCTTAGGCCTAAGATGGACTAGACTAGCGCGAGAAGGATTCCAGAGAGGGGCCAGTGTTGAGATCTGTGGTAAACAATGAGTAGGTGAAGACAAACAAGGCAGTGGCAGTCATCAGAAAGATCATACAAAGACCTGTGGATGGAGCCCCACCCTGGAAAAAGGGATGCATCAGACGTGGGCTTCAACATGACCCAACAGACACTAAAAATATTTATAGCAAACCCTTTTAGCAAAGACTTTGGGTGTTTGATATTAATACTATGAGAGACCCAGTGGTATAGTGGAAAGAATATGACCTTTGGATCCAGATGAATCTGAACTCAGCTGTGGATCTTACTAGATATGTAATCTCGGGCAAATCATTCAACCTTTCTGAGCTTTGGTTCTCTCATCTGTAGTATATGGAGACACCAAAACCTCCTTCACAAAGTTATTGTGAGGGCTAGAAATTTTATATATATCCCCATTATATAAAATTTATATATAATTAGATAGATATTTTGTATATTATATATATTTTATATATATACACATATATAATTGCATACATGACAGATAATAAGTAGCAGTTAAGATGATTATATCTATCTCATAGGATTTTCTCTGTAGGCAGGACTTGAATTTGAAAGGGAGCCGGTCCAATTCTGCTCCCCCAATTCTGTGTGGTTGCAGATCCCTTGATTCATCTTTTCTGTTCTTTCCCACATCGTTTCCTTCTTTTCCTTTCCTCAAACGTCCAGCCACAAAAGCTGAAACCACTTCATAGGTAGGAAAGTGTATATTACCAGAGTCGAAAAGGTCACCATTAAAATTCCTTTGTCTTACCTCTACCATGGATGTATGTGTGAACATTTTTGGTTCCCTTGCAAATACCATTGAGCAACCAATTAATTCTCATTGATAGACCAGTTTTACCTGTTTAAGTTGAGCTGTTAAAATTGGTTGGGCTCCAAACACCCACATTGATGTTTTTTCTCATCTGTGCTGCTTTAAATGGCCAAAGCACATTTTTTCAGCCCTTCAATAAAATTCATTTTTTGGCTGTGATTCAATCTGAAAGTGAGACACTTTAGAGAAGTCATGAAGAAGAATGTTATGATGGTGCTGATCTTGATGATGATAATGATAATGTGTCGTATTTATATAGCATGTAACCAGATTTCAAAGTGATTTGGTGTCCTAAAAGTCTAACTGCTTATATTGGAAAAAATATCCAACCTGGAATTGTATAAGATACAACACTATCACAAAATCATTCAAGAACTCATTGTTACTCTTGCACATTATTTCATCCTCACTGCCCACTGGGATATAAATGATAAATATCCTTTGTTCCTTTTTGTGTGTGTGTGAGGAAGATTGGCCCTGAGCTAACATCTGTGCCAACTTCCTCTGTTTTATGTGGGATGCCACCACAGCGTCACTTGACGAGCGGTGCTAGGTCCAAACCTGGGAACCCCAGACCACTGAAGCAGAGTGCACGAACTTAATCACTATGCCACCGGGCCAGCCCCTGTTTGTCCCTTTTGTATAGCTAGGGAAACTGAGGCAGAAAGCCATTTAAAGGCTGTGTGGGCATACTGCCAAAACATCCAGTGATTTCAGTTGAAAATTTGATCAATCATCCAGATGTTGTTTCCTATACACTGCCAAACATCTGGATTCACTGAATGCCTGACTAAATTAACCTAAAGTTTTAGTGATGGGGAGATAGAATCAAGTTAACTTGCCCAAGTTCACATGTGAGTAAGTAGTGAAGCCAGGAGTGTAATGTTATTTTCCTAAGTCCCTTGCTTTGTGCTGCATCTATTAAACTACAGTAGGATGCTCCCAACATACACGTCTATAGATGCAGAGATGCTTTTCTCTGTCTGTGCATGAATGTCCATGTGTGTCCATCTAGATGGACTGTAGCTAGGCCATGTATGAGCATATCCCAAAATAACTCTTCGCTTTCTTCCATGGAAATTCTCAGCTGCCTCCTTTCAGGTTATGGTTGCTGTTGATAGCACTGGAAATAATATACTCACTAAGGAAATAAAGTAACGTTATTTCCATATTGACAGTCCCATGGTGTAACCTTGAGGGGATAAGTTCAGGGTCAGGCCCAGGTCCCTTTCCTGGGAAGGCCTGCAGGTGTGGAATGTCCTCCCCTCCTCCCTCCCAACCAGAGTTCATGTGTAACATTCCCACGATTGGAAATGAGGACCTTTTTATTTCCTTCTCAGTTTCTAATTTGTGTGAGGATTTATTGTCTTGTGTTAGGAGAGGAATTGAACTCAAGTCCTCAATGTCAGTCCTGGAATTTGCTAGGCCATATTGCTTTTTTAAAAAAAGTTTTGTTTTTGCTAGTGTTCTGCTCCAAGGCTCCTGCATGGAGAGAAGACCCCACAAATACCAAGAATGATCATAATGCATTCTTCCCCATATGATACTGTGGGCCATCTGTCTCTAACCCAGTTTTGTTGGTAACATTTTCTCTCTCTTTAAGAGTAGCTATGTAGTTAGTGCTAATTTAGCAGTCCCTAAACAGCTATAGAAGTTATTGTTCGTAAGGAAAATCTAGCCGTTTATTGTGTTTTTCCAGTTTCAGTTCAGGTTCAAATGAAATTCCAGAAATTGTTTTCCTGCCTGTTGTAAACAGTTGAAGCCAGAGCAGTCAATACCTGCCCATTTGGTGTCAGAGCTTTTCATTCAAAGTTGGATAAAGTCTCATCTGTTTGGGATGGTTGAAATGTCCTGCTGAATGGTGGGGGAGTGAACAAGATGGCCTCTTAAGATTCCTTCCAGCCGTGTGATTCTGTGATTTGTGGCTCAAGGTCAGGCTTTAACCCAACACCCTCTTGTGAACAAGTCTTGCGACTTTATTCTCTGCTCTGCCACTCTTTTTAAAACACCCTGTTCCCAGGTCACCCCTTTCTACTTTGTAACCTCTCATCTTTTCAGAGCTTGGTCCCTTCCCACCAGTCTTCCAGCCTGGGCAGATGGAACTTAAACTTGCCCTTCCCCCCACCCAAGTCTTCTGTTCTACTGCCTTGTTCTCATTAGGCTATGAAAACATTAAACTATAAAAACACTTTTGCATTCATCACCCCTAAATTTCCCTCCCAGGGCCAGAGAGGTGACCTATCTTTGGATCACGTTAGTCACGTGATTCCATGTGGATAAGAATTTTGCCGTGTTTTGGAGAGTACAATTCAGTTTGTAAAGCTCTTTCATGTACATTAGATAAGTTGATCTTCACAATGGCTCTGAGAAGCAGGCATTGTTACCTACAATTATCAGATGGAGAAACTGTGGGCACTAGAAAGCTAAATGACCTGCATATAGCAAGTGATAGAACTAGAGGGAGAATCCAGGGCTACTGATTTCAGTCTCTGTGCTCTTTCCTTTTGTTTCTTTAAAGACATGGCACACCTGGCTATGGTTGGCAAGATCCACGTATAAAAGATGTGCAGAAGGACAAGTAGCAGAAACTCCTTAATTCGTCTAACAATTTCCAAATCCCTAATATAGTCATTTCTATGATCTGAAGCTCTAAAATCAGCAGCAAAGAAAGAATAAGCATGTTGCTTACCAAATCTCAACTGAGACGATTCTTAGAAAACTAACCACCACACTGCATGGTGTGGAAACTGAGGCACTTTGTGACATGGGTTTGAGTTATAGATAGCAGACAAACTTTCCATTAGCTATCTCTAATTCATAACATGGTGTTAAACGGTCAAAGAAAATTTTAAAATGTAGAGTAGACAGTGGGATGTCTCCATTTCTATCCCCCTCCATGAACACCTGAGAAGTACTTTTAAGATGCCTGGTAGACTACTCTGGTATCATGAAAAGACACTAACTTTTGAAATAGAAAGTTAAAATTTTTAATAAGTTAATTAGTAAAGTTGTTAAGTGTCAGAGAAGTACCCAGGACGTTCCTTAGCATGTGATTTCTTTTTAAATCTTTAACTGAATCTCAGGCATGATAGAAAACACTCCAAGTAACTTTTTTCATAGTCTTCTCACAATGAAAACAGTGAGAATCATAAAACACTGGCCTAGTCCAATGGTTACTAGAAAATCCAACATTGATCTAAAAATTCTAGATAAAAGGAGAAACGTTTTGAGAGTCAAATTTTTAAAGAAGGCCTTTCCAAATGGAATTAGGTTCCAGTGTCTGTCACACTTCTTCACATACAAGGAGCATGGCAGAGCTCTAGCAATTGCCATTTCCGTATAGAGCCAGAATGTGCAGTGTGTGAAAGACAGTGTATCTACAATGGCATGTTAACAAGAGCCAATGAATGACTTCTGAGTTACAAAAGGGCAATGTGAGTTGCTCTTTAAATACCAGACCTAGACTCTGTGGAGCTAAACATTATTTCATGAAGTAAAAGGGATTTAGCTGATGCATTCCAAAACACATTTATCATTAAAAAATCTTCTGTCATTTTGCTTAATAGCCTGAAAAATAATTACAATGTCTGGTGGCTTTGGGGAGCATGTGTTTTTAATATCTTAATGACTATGTACAGTTTAATAACACTGCACCAAGAAGAATTCCGAAGCATTTCATATTAATTTCTTGAAAATGAACTATTTGCTATATTTAGAACATACGGGATTAAAGGTACTTAAACTGGGTCGTGTATTTTAGTCCTTGCGTATTAAATTAGCCAAAAATGGAAGATGAGTCAGGAGTGGTGAGCCAAAATGTTGTTGGTAGCAGTTTTGTGGTAATCTTGATTTAGCCATGAAGGGAAATACATTACTTTTTTCATTGCAGTATTGTACTCTTTTGTAAGTTTTTTTTTCAGTTAGAGGTCATGGAAGTGTTAGCTATAGAAAGACAAATTCTACATATGAAAAGGGAATTCTATCAAACTATGAAGGCTACCAGGTTTACAAAGTTAGAAATACATTTCCAAAATATCTGTGAAATCCATGAGGTCTCATATTCTGTTTACATTTATCTACTGGCCAAATACAACTTTTTTTTTTGTGGAAGATTAGCCCTGAGCTAACATCTGCTGCCAATCCTCCTCTTTCTTTCTTTCTTTCTTTCTTTTTTTTTTTTTGCTGAGGAAGATTGGCCCTGAGTTAACATCCGTACCCATCTTCCTCTATTTTATATGTGGGAGGCCTACCACAGCATGGCTTGACAAGTGGTGTGTAGGTCTGCACCCAGGATCCGAACCAGCAAACCCTGGACCACCAAAGTGGAACATGTGAACTTAACTGCTGCGCCGCTGGGCCGGCCCCCAAGTACAACATTTTTTAAATAAACCATTACAGATGGTTGTTCAATACTCCCATAAACCTTGATTATGGGCAGTATATTGGAATATGTATGTTCAAATACTATTCAAGAAATTCAGAGATAACTTTTCACTAGATATATTTGTGAACATGTACCTTGCCTCTGGACTGTCAGCTCCTTAAGTCTGGGATCCTGTGTATAATTCTCTGTTTCCTATAGCACGTAACGTAGTATCATATACAAAGTAGATGCTCAGTATATACAATATTTTATTGATTAGTTCATTCAAAGAACTCAACCTTTGCTCCCCTCAATTTATTTCTGAATTTAGATTCAATTTAAGACACTTTTCACCTTCAATATTGCCCAGTTTCTGTGCTAAAGGACAGAGTTACAGAAGTGCAGAGTTATGGTTAGCAGGGGCTTTTAGGTCATAGGGTCCAACCCTCTGATGTTACAGATGAAGAAATGAAAGCCAAGAGAGGGAAATGACTTGCCCAAAGTCATATTGCCAGTAAACGACAAAGCTGGGACTGAGAAATGAACAGATCGATATTCTGTAGTGCCATTGCTCTGCTTCCAAGGGCTCTTGTGTAATATGAAACATGCTTGCAAACGTGCCGGCACATTTTCTTATGCAGTGCTCCCAATCAGAGCAGAAGCCCATCCTTCAGCAGTTCATCTTTGGAACAAAAAGTGGTACAACATTAGGCAGGAACTTGCTAATTATTTATCTCTTCCTATGGATGTTAACTAGTGTTTGGTCATAACAAGTACACCTCACTGCCCACTGCCTCATTAAACCCACTGAGCAATTGCACGTGGGTCGGGGGTGGTCTCTGATGAGATCACTGAACCAAAAGCAAGCAGAATCAGCAGGACCGGTTGTTCATGGCCTTATACCTCCTCAGAGAGTCTGACTTGGGCTCCTGTCCACATTCAGGATCAGTCATCTTTTCACTCATGCTCTGGATCTCAACTTCTCCACCTTCCTGGGCACCCTATAATAATTTGTTCAGTGCCTTCTCCCTCCTTCCAGAATGGCAAAATTAGCACCATATTAGTTAACGGAGTTATATGCCAGTTAGCTCAGCTGTTTAAGCAGTGTATTCAGATTGTGTTCCCCAGGGAGTAGAGATGTGGGAGAGGTGCTATGGGGGTTGTTCTGAGTCCCCCATTCCTGTTTTAACCAGAGCAGCCACATTTTAAATATATGCTTTACAGATCAATCTTCTAAGTAAGATTTCACTTAAACAAAGGGTTCCAACTGCTAAAACAATAAAATAAAATACAAATCTCAGGGTGCCCTTGAAGCTAACATTAAAAGTTTAATCCCATATGAGCCATTTATTCATCTGAGTGTTCATTCAATGAATGTACTAGTATCTACAATACACAAGGCAGTCACAGAATGCCTTCCAGTCCCCAACAGCCACCTCCTAAAATAAACTGTTGGTTAAAATGGGGACTAAATGAGAGAGTGTGAATGGCTCGGTGGAGACATTATTCCTATTGGAAGTGATGTTACTACTGGAAAGCCCATGTTCTCATACTAAGGAGCCAAAACTGTCTTCTTCGAAGCTGAAGACCAACACATCTGAAGTTTTCCTTGCCCATGTCATTAGGATTCTGACAAAATTCAATGGAAATAAAGTACTGAGCTCTTTTGTCTTAAACTAGTTTTTCCATACAGAGCAGACACTTTTGCCCCTGGATGGTAGTCCCGTGTTAGTTGGCTCAATCAAATGTTTGGCCTCAGTCCTGTATGCCCATGGTTATTTGAGACCTAACCTTCAACTGTAAACTTAATTGACACATAACCAGGGATGTTTCCGTATTCTGTGTGGGCTTAGTGTTAGTCCTTAGTGAAGGTAAAATAATAATAATGGTGTCAATTCTGTATCCCTATCTATATACTTTTCTTAGATAGTAACCACAGTGATTTTCCATAGCAACTAAGTGGAATATTTCCAGCAGAGCTCTAATGAATGTCCAAAGTAGAAATTACATTATTATTCATATCCACTGGATTTTATTGGATAATTTCCTAATAGGGTTAAAGTATGATCATATTTCTTTATTTAGTTGATCTAGATGTCATTTTCTTCATATTTTTCTAGGTTGTCACTTTTCAGGGTAATATCTATTCTGTATTATGGGCAAGCAATTGACGAGACAAAAAACCTAAGAGAATTACCGTTGTGGTATGTCATAAATAATGAGGCCCTAGTTCAGATCAGTTATATCCCAGGGCACTGAAGAGTCTTTTGGTCATTATCATTGTATCACTGTTAGCAAATTTTGAGTCATCGCAACAAATAGAAGAAGAGCCGAAACACTGGAGACAGGCACAAGTTTTTACGTTAACCTTTAATAAGGGGTGGAAACCACAAATTGGGGCACCTGATATCACATCTTAACAAATAGATTTTTGGAGAGCATGAGCTTTTAGAAGCCTCCGTGATGACTACTATGAGCCACTGTGGGCTCACTCAGAACAAATCAGGCCATTTCCCCTTAGGTGTGTATGCGCCTGTCGGATTTTACTAGCTCAACAAAATGGCACAGACCTGGTATGTCTAGATTTCAGCAAAATGTTTGACAGAGATTCCTATGATCGTTTTTAAACAAATGACAAGAAATGTTAGCTAAGTAATATAGTGTAGTACATGTGTAGCTAATTACCCATCATACCTGAAGAGTATTTTCTTAACATATCAATATCAGCCTGGAGAGGGGCTTTTAGTTGTTTGCTTTGTACTTGACCCTGACTGCCTCAAGTTTTTACCAGTGACTTAACTGAAGACAGAGAAAGCATACTTCTAGTATTTAGCGATGGCATGAAGCGAGCTCGGGTTAGCTAATACAGAGATAACACAATCAGACTCTACACATCTCAATGGGCTGGAATGGCAGGGAAAATTAGCAAAGTCAAATGTTACAGGGATAAATGTAAAGTATTACATGTAGATTCATAAACACGACTGCATAAGCACAATGAATGAAACCCAACTTAGTTGACATGTTTGTTCTTAGGATGGAAACAACACAGGAACAATGAAACCTTCACTGACCCACAAGAATATAGCTCTCAAATGCAGTGATCACTTAGCAGCTCTTTTGATGTTGTGGCCATTATTGGGGTGGGGTGTTGTTATATGTACGTGTATGTTAGGGTAGGGGAGGGAGGGTCATGGAACTGAGTCTAGAGAAATATTATCTATCCTGTTTAAAGGTTCAGAAGGACTATTTGCGGATTGTAATGTTCACTTCTCCACATGAGTTTTTGTTAAATCAGTACTACCTGCTTTCATTGTAAAGTCTTATTGGTATGCGATTTAGAGTCATAGTGAGAGATTTGAGAGCCACAGCACTATGTAATCTAGTTTGGGGGAAGTACAAAGACTTTAGGACCGAACGCAGATCTCTGTTAAAGTCCCAGATATGTCATTTTGTAGCAGCCTGGCTTTAGGCCAAATTATTCAACCTCCCTGTACTGAAGTTTTCTAATCTGTGAAATGGGTATACTACAATCTATCTTGTAAGGTTAGTCCAAGGGTTAGAGATACTGCATGTAGCAGACACTTAATAAATCATAGCTATTTTTTTATTCACATTTGTTTGTGATAGTATGAAAAGTTAGCATAAGGGAAAGTCAGATGTGACCTTTTAAGTGGCTTGCTTCTCTGTGCCTCAGTTTGTCAGTTTCTGGAATGGAGCAACTACAACTTTTCTAGTTTGGATTGTTGTTTAAATGATTTAAAAATTCTAAATATAATAATCTTAACCCTAAGGATTCTTGGAAAAATATATCTAGCCAACCTTCGACAGATTTTTGAACTATTTAAAGTTTAGTTTGGCTCAAAGTAACTGAATGGAAAATGACGAAGATAAATTTAAAAAATTATATATATGTGAAGGAATGTGTGTTTAAACCAAGTTCTTCAGATTTTCCCAAGTTCGACCTCTGCCCTAAAGTGGAGGATCTATAAATAGGCAGGCTGCCCATAGAGTACAGCTGAGAGATCTTACCACATGATCCAGAAGTCCCATCGTAATCTTCAGCCCCTCCAGGACCTTTCATGGAAGGATGGTATCAAGTGAAGAGACTTCAGAGCTATAAAGTTCAGGGCAAGTTAATCTGCATTCCTTTTGCATTTTGCTCTCTGGTTGAAGATGGTGAGAGGTTCCTATATTTAAAACCCGACTGACATGATATCCTTATTGGCAGATGTCTCACAGGAGGATTTAGAATGATTTTGAGTGGCATATAATATGTTTGTGAGTGTGTGTGTATTTCACATGCCGACAGAGCAGAAAGAATTCACAGGGCTTGGGGCTACTGAGCTTTCTTGAGACACCATCACTCTCAGCTGTTGGAGTGATGTCTCAGATGCCAGGAACACTGCCTAGGCCCAAATTCCCAAAGCTCTATTTTGCACTACAGAGCCTAAGGTGGACAAGATCCATTCCCTGTGCTCTACCATCAAAGAACTATGAAATGTGTTAGCCACAGGCTGCGACCAGCGACTACTTGTTGTCTGGCAAAAGGAAAGCTGCCCCCTGCTGCCTGAGCCTTTGTCCCTGCCTGGGATACCATGGAAAATGGGGAAGGAATCCAGACTCATTAATGAGCTAATACAAAAGATTAAGCCAAGCTGGAGGCAGTTCGTTATAGCTGCATATGGATTCTTGAAGGCAGTTGAGAGCTGAAAGATCCTCCAGACCAGAACCCAGTGGCGCTGCTGCCTTTGTTCGCCAGACCCAAGTATAAGATAAGAGTATTCCTCTGGGGAGCGATTTTCTTATTGCCGATTTCTTTCTTAGGGAATGCCATTCTCTGAGCTATTGTAGGGCAAATTGGTTGATCAGTAATTGCAATCTGATAACGCACAGTACAAATTATTGTAAAGCTGCAGGTTTCATTATATGATGCTGAGAGGGAACTCAGCTCTGAGCTTCCACTTGGTTGAATGGCCTTTGTTATTGTCTGTTGTTCTTGGAAGTCACTTAAAGCATGACTCCTTATATGACTGCTTTTCCAAAATGAAACTCATCAGGCAAAAAATTTAAAGTAAAATAAAAGAAAAAATATATATATATTTATATACTTTGCCATTTATTTAGCAGTTACTTATTGAATACCCATGTTGTGTGTAGTGTTGAGTTTGATGGGCTCTGTTGATAAAGACATATGGAATCCCACCCATAAACACTTATCATCACATATACACATATCATTACAATTTGAATTCGTTTGTTCAATTTGGGCAGCTGTATGTGCCAAGCTGTACTGGGAGTAGGGGCTGTGGACAAGGATACAGAGATAACTTAAGCACAATCCGTGCTCTCAATGAGGGTGATGAAAACATACCTACATAACTATAATCCAAGGCATAGTGTAAGTGTCATAAGAGAAATATAAACCAAGTACTTTGCTAGCCCAGAGAAGGGAAGGATTAATTCCTACCAAGGGAATTAGACTAGGCTTCAAAAATAGGTAGCCTTTAAGCCAGGCTTTGAAAGATGAGGAGAATTTTGACAGATAGAGGTTGGAAGGGAGGATCTTCCTGGCTGAGGAATGTGGTATGAGCAGTGGCACAAAGACATAAAAGTACATCAACAGCCTTATGTGGCTGCAGTGGAAGAGGATGTGGGCAATGAAAGATGAGACTGAAAAGGGGGTACAGAATTTGCAAGGGCCATGAGTAGTGTAATAAGGAATCGGAACTTTTCTCTGTTAGCAGTGGAGAGCCAGTGAAAGGACTGGAGCAAGAGAGTGACATGGTCAGATCAGTGTTTTAAGATGTTAACTCTGCCAGCAGTGTGAAGGGTGGTTTGGAGATCAGAAATTGGAGGCAAGGAGTAAAGCTTCTTAGTCTAATTCCTTACCTTCCTTTCCACTGTCTGATTGAACCGTTTAGGGATGAGAATGGCTTTGTCCCTGAAGTTGGACCTATCTTGACTGTTAGCCAGGTTATGGGAGGGGCTGTAGCATGCAGTAGTTTGTGTCTCAGGAGAGAAGGTAGCATGGCATGAACTTCTCACAGCAGACCAGTACCTTATCCAGGTCCCACAGTAGAAAATTAAAAGAAAATTCTAGTCCCTGCAGAGATGTGTCCCATGTTGAACCATAAGTAGAAATTCTCACAGGGAAGTATTTAGATTCCCTGATGAATGTGATGACTATTACTTTTTAATCAATTTGTTACACTTTTTTTTAGTGAGGATTCCAATTAAAAGTGGCTCCTTGGCTGTTGAATGTTGAGTGCCATCCGTTCACCGAAGTCTCAAAAATTACCAAAACTGTGAGAAAGATTGAGAGAGATTATAGTGTTTTTCTTCAGCTGCCACTATGGGTGCTTAGATGTGTTGGAGAGACTACTGTGTTTCGTGACAGGCTCACAAAGAGGAGTGGGGGAACCCGAGGGAAGCAATGACTGTTCGCCTTCTCTAACCTTCTTAAAACACATTTTCCCACTTGTTATCAACTCCTGTGTTTTTCTAATTATGGAAGCTACTTACGGTTTGTGCCGTTTCCCTACAACGGTCTCCAAGAACTTTATATATAGGACCCTGCTTGTTAATTTTACTGAAGCGTGTGATGACAATGAGCTAACCTGACCTTTCACCAAGACTGGCTGGCTGGCACTCAACCCTGCTTTTTCTCTCCACCTTAGCACTCCTCTGCCCTACTAGTCAGAGCAGATGCTAAGAAGGCAGATAAGGTGCCTTGTTTAGGCAGTGTAGAAGCTTGTTTACAGCACTTCCGCAAAGGTAGTTTTGTCCACCCCACTCACCACTATATCTTCTGCTTCTAAAACAGTTCTTGGCACATAGTAGGCGACCAATAACTATTTATTGCATGAATAAGTGAAGGATTCTGTTCTAACTTTTGACTTGGCTGTTTTCTTCCAGTATACGGTAAATGTCTACAACTTTTATCCTGTGCCTGTCCCACACTGTGGACGGAAGCAGGTAACTTGTTTTCTAGTTTCACAGGTACACAGATGGAGTGGAATTTTGACCTAGGATGGACCATACCCGGCATCTCCTCGGTACTTGATTTAGATGATGAGATTTGGGACTTTTGAGCTAATGAGACTTAGGACTTAGAATTGATGCTATAATGGGTTGAGACTTTTAGGGATGTTAGTATAGGGTGAATGTATTTTGCACATGGGACAGACCCGGATTTGGGGAGAAAATGTATGTGTGTATATGGAGAGAAAGCAAGAGAGTAGGATTTTTTTCACCATTAAAAATAATTATAATGTTACACTGGGGTTTTGCCTTTAAAGTATATACAGAATATTCTGTCTTCCAAAAGTCATCTACAATAGTCCTTCCTCCACTTTAAAAAAATTATTTTATTTTTCCAGCTTTATTGAGATATAATTGACATATAACTTGTGAAAGTTTAAGGTGTACAGTGTGTTCATTTTGTAAAATGATTCCCACCATAGCATTAGTTCACACCTCCATCACGTCACATAATTACCATTGCTTTTTTGTGGTGAGAATATTTACGATCTACTCTCCTCCTTCACCTTCTTGAGAAGCATTGTGGAAAAGTACCGTGTGTTCCCTGTGAGTCTTCATTTCATTCATTCAGAAGGTCCTCAACTTGAGAGAACCTGGAAGATCCATGAACTCTCTTCCCGTTCTCTCTCCCTTTTCTGACCTTCACCTGGCGGCTGTCATCCAGTGGAATTATTTTTGACAGAGACCCCAGGCTATGGCCTACTCCCTCCTACTATGCCTATTCTGTCACTGTAAAATACGGTATTGAGCAAAGATAGAAAATCTACTTTATCTGTCAAAGCCTGAGTAATAGGAACTTTCATTTTCTTGGCTGTCTCCTTTCAACTCCAAGCTCAGCTTGTTGAGGCTTGAAGAGCTAAGATGAAGCCATAATTCATGTGCCTCTTTTATTTCTAGACTGCAGTCTTCCCGGGTCTTGAAGTCCTGTGGTGATTCTTGCCTCTGGTATAGGTAGCTAGATAGTGGGAAACTTTCTTATTTGCGGATTATGAATGTGAAAAATTGATCAAAATCTTTAGCATACCTACACTATTAACACAGATTTCTCATGCTTTCCCTCTGGAAATAGTTTGTGTAAGGAAGGAAAGATGAATCTGTGATCTTGTCTACTTTCAGCATATTCATTGGATCTACTATGTGTCACTCACTTTAGTTATCACTTCTCTGCTGACCTTGCTAGCCCTGAACTCCCTTCCTGGTAGCCAGTCAATCACCAAGTTCTTTCAGGTGGTTCTCTGTAACATTCTTTGTCTGAGATCCTTTTCCATCCCTGTGCCATCACTCTAGTCCAGGCCTACCTTACTTCACCATCAATCCCCTGTTGGGCACCGGGGACTAGACAAATCAATGAGATACTCACTGCCCTTGGCTTCTAGGGCTCCACAATCTTTTTTTATGTCTTTGTTTTCCTATAGCACTATAGTCTCCAGCATGACTTATATTTTGCTCTTCTTGATCCATATGGGTAATTTTTGTCTCTGCCACAAAAATACTTGTCACCTTCCTTTTATAAGTCCCATATTTCCTTGATTCCCATTTATGCCATGCCACCTTCTCTGAGGGAGAGGTACTTCTTTCCCCACAACTCCTCACTCCCTTTCTTCCTAACCACCCACTCTCATCTTCCACATACTTTAAAAATTTCTCTTATAGGTTGATTTTTTTCTTATGCCTTTAGTGATTTTTCTCTTTAATGGAAAGTAGTAAAAAAAAAATGACCTGAAGAAAGACAGTGATCAAGACCAAGTAGCATTTATCGAGCACTTGCTGAGTGCTGCTACTCTACTGGGTGTTTCAAAACATCTAATAAAGAGAACCATGCTTGCTATGTGCTCCCTTCTAGATTAAAAAAAATCCATAATCTATAAATGCTTTTGGCTAGTGATGATGAACAGCAGCACTTTTTATTTTTTTCCAAAGCAAAAGCACCAGAAGTTTGGAAAGGAATTTGCAAGTTGTGTTGTAATGCAACTGATCTCTGTCTTCCTGAGAAAGTTGGTTTCTTGCCAGAGTGTTCAATTCAGGCCCACGCAAAATGGGTGTATTTATAGAGGGCCAAACAAGGAAGAGGACATGATAAGCTTTCCTCCCCAGTGCAGCAGACAATGGCAAACAATCACCAGGTGAATGCCATGGAGCACAAAACTTGGGGAGCCACATGCCACCTAGGGATGTTGGCAGCCAGACATCTGCTAGGTTGAAGGGTCCCTCTGCCCCCAGAGGCAGCTGATTCAGGTCTGGGAACTCAGAAGTGTTATTCTGGATGGTGGCAAGCCCTCAGATTTCTTGGGGCCCTCTCAATGTGGGGGACATCCAGGAAACTGGACCCACTAAAACTGCCTCTGAATTCTTAACATAAAGATGTTAATAAGAAAATAAGAATCTCTGCATTTAAGTGTTTTAAAGCTTATGAGGCCCTTTTATTTAAATTACCACATTTATTTCTCACTACTATCCTGTGAGCTAGCTATCATTAATATTCTCTTTTCTAGGTGAAGAAACTGACACTCAGATTGTAAGAAGCAAAGTTCTAAATACTCTAACTTCCATGATCTTTTTGTTCTGTTGAGGGAAGAGCAACCATTAAGACAATCTCATTATCTAGGAGATCACTTGAAGTAGCCTAGAACTAGCAGCTCCACCTCTAGTAATTTCTCCCAAGGAAAACGTTTGACAATCCACAAAGATGTGTGTATGAGGATCTTTCAGTGGCATTGTTTGTAATAAAAAATTGAAAGCATAACCTTAAAAAAAAAATTGAAAGCAACCCAAATATCTATCAATAGGAGATTTACTGTGTGAACTATGCCATTTCCATACAATGGAATAATCTACAGCCATTAAAAATTTTTAAAAATACTATTTGCATAGAAAGATATCCATGATAGATTATTAAGTTAAAAAGCAGGTTATGAGATATTATTAAAGTACAATCCAACTTTTACAAAAGTTAGCACGTATATGTATGTATGTATTGGGAAAAATCTATAAGAGTATATATTAAAATATTAGCAATATTATAGTAACTTTCATTTTCTTTCTTTACCTCTCCGTACTCTGCCCAAATACTTTTTAAAATTATTTTTTAAATTGGAAAAAGCAATAAATCAATTTCCATTACAAACAAAATTTTGAAATAGATGAGCACAGATGTGAGATTGAAACCACCCTGGACCAAACCAGAGTTCTCCCACCACCCCCATCGCCATCTGGGCTGTCTCCATCTCTATTGGCTGTCTCAGAAGTGACCTAGGCCCTGAGAGGAGGCAGCAGGAGTGTATCTGGCCTGGTAGCCTCCTAACCAATGCATACCAACCTAATGTTTCAGCATCCTAGCCCAGCAGTCATCACCTTAATTCTGAAGGCAGACCAAGGACTTTTAGAGAAATTGTCCCAGAGGCAGCCCCAGGATCCACATCGCCCAGGACTCCTTGCTGACAGGCATACTGAGAAATGTGTGCACAGTTAGAGGTGGCCCCCCAAGCTTCTGTGCTTCCCAAAATAACTGAATATTGTTAGCCCATCATTCACAAATTGGTCCGAACATTTTGGAATATATTTCTAGTTTTTTGCCTGCCGTACCCCTTAGGGAAATAAATTCCATAAGTTTAGTATTTGATATTCAAAGTAGGGCCTCCCTTCATCCAAACTAAAAGCATCTCTTTCAAGTTCAAGGGGGCACTCCCCTAATTCCAGTGTTCTGGGACATAAAATCATGATTACCCTACCCATCACGATTGTATGCACTTCTCTTGTTTCCCCGTTAGCCTTCATCTTTTCAGACTTAAGAGGCCAGTGTTTCTGGACTGTCATCATATGGCTTTGCCTTGTTCTCTTCCCTTCATTCTTTTATTTCCCCTTCTCTGGACACTTTCCTGTTCCATTTTGTCTTCTTTAATACACCATCAACAGATTGTAATCCCAAATATTTTGGGAATAAGTTATAGTAGCATCTTACAGTAGCTCTCAAATCAGTACTGCAGCTTAAAAGCAACTTCTCTCTTAGTGGGTTGCTGGGTATAGACATTCAGAAGTTCAGCTTTCAGTGAGAGAAGATTAGTAATTAAAGAGCTGTGTGTGAGTGCTCGTCTGTCTCGTCTTAACTTAGGGGTGTGTATGTGGTCTCGCTTTGTATTGTCTACTACACCAGGATCCAACTAAACCCCAAACGAAGTTTGATTTGGGGGGGGAATCCTCAAATCAATGAAATAAATGCTGATCCCAAATATAACATTCAGGCTCTATGAAATAAGACTCCCTAATCTCTCAAAGACCCGAGATAAGGCCATCTGACAGCTTTGCAACGTCAGAGACGTTCAGCCATTCCTGACACATGTGTAAAACCTTCAGACTTTCTTAAGAAAATAACCTTTATTTCAAAAAGTAGCTTTGAAGTTTGAAAATCAAAGCAGACCAGCTGTTTCTCAGCACAGAAAGGACTTTTCCCAAACTGCTAGAAAGCTAATAAGGATTTTAAAGGGCAGTGATAACTTACTCTAATGCCCACAGTACAGGGAGCACCAGGGGTGGGCCAAGCTGTTTACTGCAACTAACACATTAACTAGGGAGCTTGCCAAGCCTTCCTCTGTGTTTCCTACTCTTCTTTCTCTTGGTGTCTGTTTTGCTTCTACCCTCTTTCTCCATCCCCTGGCCTCATTCTTTCTATCCTGTACCTTTCTTTCTTTTTTCTTTCCTCAATCTCTCTGTCTCTTCCTCCCCCACATCATTTTTTTTAACCACCTCATTCCCCAAACTTGCTGTAGCATAGACCTGAAGAATTTTGATTTATTGTATCTAGGGTGTGGAATTTTCCTTTCCTTGTTCTTCTTTTTTTTTTTTTAAAGGAGGTGAGGTGAATATTTTATATTTCTTCCACAAAAACAAGTAAGCAAAAACCAAACTACATCAAGTGGTTTCTTACTTGTGTGTTGCCCCAATTGATTTTTATCCCCCATGGGTCAGTGGCCCTTGAGAGAAAAAACGTCCCCACCCTTGCACTAGGGGTCTTGCCGATTTAATTCTTCTTCAAAAAACGAGATGAATGACAGTATGGACAATTAGTTACTGTGGGTGGGAGAAGGAATTTGACTGGAGGCAATTTTCTTTGGAAAGAGATAGGAAAGCACAAGAGGTTGCGATAGTTTTACTCGTGAAAAATAGAGGGTACGAAATAACTTGGTGGAAAGTTCAGCTGAGAACAGGAACATCTGGGGCTTATTCATGGTTTTTCAGAAGTTTTTGAAGCTTTTTTATTAGCTGCGTTGACCTCAGATTGAAGAGGAGATTTTTCAACTGTTAAACAGTTTTTTCTTTGCATTCCTAAAGTCATATTGTGTTCAGCTTGTTAATATCTGCACAGGGGGCCTTGGGCAGAGTCGGCCAGAGCGGCATGCTTTCGGGACAAATTTCCCCATAGCTGGTATTTCCCTTTCTTGTTGAGGATTTGCATGTGTCCCTTTCATCCATGCATACAGCAGATTCCTCCACAAATAATTGCATTTGACATCACAGTTGTTAGAGAAAAGGCAGGGGAGGGGGGAAAATCCCCATTTCCCCCACACCGAGACAGCTGGAGGGAGGAAGCAGGTTAGACAGGGAAATACATAAACATAACTGGAATGTAGGAACAGGTAATTCTGTCTGTGTTAGTCACGATAATAACTTGCATGTTGGAATAGCAATGGCATAGGTTGCAAGATGTCTAGAATTCAGGAAGGAAAAAAAACCCACCACAGATCGACACCTAGCATCCCATTGACTTATTGGGCCTGACACTGGAAACATTGGCAAACATGTTTGGTTAGCATCAATGGAGCGTGTTCCAAGGTACTTTCCCTGAATTTTTTCTAGAGAAGGATTTTAGGTTATTTGTTTGGAGCTTCTGGTGGCGAAGGCAATGGAGTCCTGCAGGGAGACCCCAAACCCAGCTTCTGATAGGCTGGGGTGAGCGGGGAGGAAGCTTCATCAAATTGCATTACAGTGGAAGCTCCTATTACTGGGACCCTCAGAAAGGCATACTCTCCGAAAAGGAATGTTTGTTCAGGGCATGATGGTGTTGAGAAATGCAAAAAATAATCCATTCACTAACACTATGACCAGAAATAACTTTCTATGTTAGAAATTACCAGTACTGCCTAAACAGAAGCCCTCATTCTTAATGGTCTGCAAAATGTTCTGTGGCTAAAACTCTTGGGGGTAAGTCAGTGATTTGAGTTCTTTTTTTCTATTCACTGCCAGGCCTACAAAGGTTTTGTGCAAGCAAAAGAATTTAAATAAATTTCCAAAAATTTGACATTTAGAAATTTGGGGAGTTATTCTGACACAGCTGTTCTGTGTTCTGTATTAGGTTTATGGTCTAAGCCAGGCTCCTTGATAAACAGCTAGAAGACATGCAGACAGTTCAATAAATCAACACATAGTACTTGAGGTCCTATTCTAAATGTTTATTGTTTATTCAGACACTGAGTGCCAGGCACTTGGCTAGGCCCTGGGAATCTGGAGAGGCACAAAGATGAATCAGACACAATTCCACCCTGAAAAAGCCTTTGGCCTCCTACAGGAGACAGACATAGACTCAAATAATTAAGATGCAAGGCAGAATGTGATCAGGATTTTAAGACAGGCCCAAACAAAGTGTTGTGGGAGCACAGATGAAACCATTACATTCAGCTGCAGAATTGGAGAAGAATTTGTGGAGGAAATGACATATGAGAGGATTCCTGGAGGATAAATAGAATTTCAACAGAGATCACTCCAGGCTAAGAGAACAGCATGGGCAAAGCATGGAGGTATGAAACCGTATGGTCCATTTGGAGCATGGCAAGTAGTGAAGGTGTATGGAGAGAATTGTGAGAGTGAGGTAGTCATGTGGAAGTGTACCATGGGCACTTATAAATTTGAGTTAAGAGACTGAGAGAAAAGTCTAGACAACAGATTTTAAAAAAAAAATCTGGACAGTTTCATTCCCTTGAAGCCAGGTCCCTTGGGGACAATATTAGAAACCAGCCTCTCCTCTTTGGGAATCCACAATTAAATTAAGAAGCAAAGCATTCATATATATCTACACTGGAAAACAGAATGACTTTGTATTGTGTGATACAACGTGCATGGGAGTGAATGTGGGAAAGCGCAAGATATATTATGGGTGATTTATTGTTTTTGAGGCCAACTTGGAGGCTTGGTATGTCCCCGCCATTCAAATGTCACACCCTTCCTAGACAAACACTGCCACAAACCACGAACAGACATTCATCAACATTGGTGGTTGGGAAGGAATGGGACAAAGAAGAAAATGTTGACAGGCGCAGGAACAAGCAATTCATTTTTAGTTTGGAGAATGAGAAAATTAACTGATCATAAATCCCAGGTGATTGGTTTTTCTCCTGTTTTATCATGAATAAAGGATCTGTTCACATTTTGAAAGTAACACCTCATAGGACGGAATGGAATACGCAGGCAGGCCAAATTCCTTCTGTGTTTTTCTAAAAGTATGCAGATAGGAAGTTTGTCTGACCCACATATACACTCCCTAGGGGACAAAAACCTTTCTCATCATGTATAAACACATAGGTATTTGATACTTCCTGCAGCATTGAAAATAGATTCAATTAAAATATTTAGTAATGACTCATTTTCAGTGCCAGGTGCTTACAAATCTTTATTATTTTGCCTCTAAGAATTTCATAGATTTGAAAGGTAATCCATGGGTGAATTAATATTGCCCCCAGTAGAGTTCCTTTCTGAGCACCATTATGCAAGTCCCCACGGATGGCCTTAGAGGCGAAGCCCTGGGCAGAGTGTAGTTTACTAAGAGTGAACTTCCTTGCTCTCCCTTTGGATCTGGTTGGCTAAGGCATCTGCTGCCTTTTAAAGCCTCATTCTTCCCAATTCATTTCCATTGCCCTACACTACAAGGACTAGTACACCTGTCTTGTACTGGAAAGGAAATAAGTGTCAAAGTGAGAACAAAATAAGGACAATTGGTTCATTCCAAGTTTGTGTGGGATTGGAGTACAAGCACTTTTCCCACTATGTTAAGAGGGGGAAAAGGCAGCCACATGGGAAAGGAGTGTTAAATTGTGGCTTGTTTCCAGATCACTCCACCTATCATCCCTTTCAATCACCCCAAAGAATGCCAAGTTCTTATTTAGATGTGAATTTTCCAGAGAGCCTACCTTCTGAATGGTGAAGGGAGATCTGCTAGTGAGAGCATGCAAGTCACCCCCCTCCACCTGAAAACTAGATCCATGCAACAGCAAAGGGTCAGGGCTCTAGAGGATTCCATTTTGAATGAGATGTGATGCCAAGGTTGCAATGACTTTTGGGCATTAAAGATCCCATGGCACTTCTTAAAGGAGCATTAGCCCTGACCTCTTTGGCCAAAGTTCACATCTGGTAATTGCATCTGTGGACATTGGCTTCCCTTGTCCTTTCAGCTGCATACAATATTGCCTCTCTCGTATCCTGTCTTAGACTGTTGTATAGTGTTGCTATGTGCTATTAAACAGCAATTGCTTTTCACCCAGCGGGGAATGCATGTGGAAACCCTTTGGGAGAAGTAGTGCTATAGAAATGTTGGATCGACAGTGTTTTTTCTTTTGCGAGTCAGGAAGTATAGGTGTAAGAAACAGATCCAAACACTGTTCAGAATAATCGTTAATGTATACAGCAGAGTAAGCAATAACCATATGCAAGGCCAGGTATGCCAAGGGTCAATAAGACCCCTTAGAGATAGGGAAATGAAAAGAGAATGTTTCTTTAAAGTAATTTTGGGGAGTGCCCTATAAGTTCAGAATAACATATAAGGAATTTTGGAGTTTTCTGGAAAGTAGATAGCTTCTCTTTGTATGGGTTTCTGCAGTTTACAAAGTACTTTTCATATATAAAACGCATTTAATTCCCATAACCCAGTGAGCTAGGTATGACTGTTATCCTAAGGTTATAGCACAGGAACTAGGGATTAATGAGGTTCAGGGATGTGCCTAAGGTCTCACTTCTGGCAAGCGGAGGAAACAAAGGAGATAGGAATCCAGGTCTTCTGACTCAAAATTCTTTACTCTTGCAGCAAACCATAGCTCAACAAGTGTATTGGTTTGATGAGTGGAGCATGGGTCGGGCATGCTTTCTTAGGTACATTTAAACATTGAGTTACTAGAATTCTTGGGGATTCTGGAAAGCCTGTTTTGGTTTTTCTTTTTTTTTTTTTTTTGACACCTGAAGGTTAGGACCAAAGTTGCAAAATGTTAACTGTTTTAAAAAATAGAAACTTTTCTAAAATAGACTTCCCTACTGTACCATGTGATTGTATTGTACTGCAGATGGAGATGAAGAGCTCACACATACTATAGGAGAAAGGAAGTATGAACTAAGCAAAGAAGCATATTTCCTGCAGGACAAGGCAAAATAAAGCAAACATTGAGAAAAGTGAGAGACATGGGGGTGGAAAAGAGAGATTTCAGAGGGGTAGTAATTGAGTTTTAAAAAGTGTCAACTTGAAATATGTGTAGTAGTTGTGTCTCCTAGCGGATGGCATGATCGTGATGGCTGAATGCTGGGATAAGGGAGTCTGGTAAGACATAGCTGGCTTAAAGATAGCTAGGTTCCTATTGGATTTCAACTCCAAGGGCAGGCGTTTTCATCCAAGCTTGAGTTCTTCCCTTGTCACAGAGACTAGCATAATTTCTCCCTTTTTGCAAAGATACTTTAACTACTTTATTGAGATGTAATTTACATTTCATAAAATTCACCCGTTATAAATGTACATGAAGTTTGAAGGGTTTTGTTTTGTGAGGAAGATTGGCCCTGAGCTAACATCTGTTGCCAATCTTCATCTACTTTGTATGTGGGATGCTGCCACACCATGGTTTGTTGAGCAATCTGTGGGTCTGCATCTGGGATCCAAACCCGGAAACCCCAGGCCACCGAAGTGGAGTGTTGGGACTTAACCACTACGACCCCGGGCCAGCCCCAACAATTCAAAGAGTTTTAGTAAATTTATACAGCTGTGCAACCATCACCCAAATCCAATTTAGAACATTTCCATCACCCCAACAAGTTCTCCTGTTTGCAGTCACTTCCCATTCCTATCCTCAGGCAACCACTAAACTACCTCTGTCTCTATAGATTTGCCTTTTCTGAGTATTTCATATAAGTAGAATTATACAAAATCTGGTCTTTTGTGTCTGCCGTCTTTCACTTAGTGTAATGTTTCTGAGTTTCATTTATGTTATAGTATGTATCAATACTTTCTTCCTTTTTATTGCTCAGTAGTATTTCAATGTCTGGTTAGACCACATTTTGTTTATCCATTCACCAGTAGATGGACATTGGGGTTGTTTCCAGATTTGGACTACTATGAATAAGGCTGCCATGAGCATCCACATTGTAAGTCTTTGTGTGGACATATGTTTTAATTTCTTTTGGGTAAAGACCTAGGAGTGTAATGGCTAGGTCATATGATAAATATCTGTCTTTTTGAGAAACTGCTAAACTGTTTTCCAAAGTGGTTGTACCCTTTTACTTTCCTCCAGCAATGTGTGAGGGTTCTAATTTATTCGCATCCTACTCAACACTTGGTATTGTCATTCTTTGAGCATGGACTTTCTAGTGGGTAGTGGTATCTCTTTGTGGTTTTAATTTGCATTTCCCTAGTGAGTCATAATGTTAAGCAGCTTTTCATGTGTTTATTGGCCACTTGTATATCTTCTTTGATGAAGTGTCTACTCAAATCATTTTACATGGATATTTTACAGTTTAAATAAGGGGAGAGAAGTGGAAAGAATTTGTGCTAGGAGATTTTTGCACTCCCCCTTTCTATGTATTAATTAGCCTTTGTTTCTTTTTGTAGTTGTTTTAGGGGTTTTGTTTATTTGTTTTATTTTGGACAATTAAGAACCGAAATGGTCCATAGTAATTCACCGGGTGAAACAGACTATCTGAGGACACTGATAATCTTCTAAGTGTGGTAGGACTAGTTTCTCTGCTCTCGAGCAGAGGTCAAGTTACCTTAAACTGCTTTGGCTGAGATGTTACACAGTGCTTTCACATACATCACCTCATTGATTCCTCACAGTTGCTCTATGAGGTACTACTTTTCTTAGCTGCTTTTTACAGGTGAGTCTCTGATTAGGGAAGTGACTTGTACACGTGTAATCAGTTGGTAAATTGGTAGAGCTGAGTTTTGACCCAACGTCTGGCTCCCAATCCTCTACTCTTTCCACCATAGCCGGCAGTCACACTTTAAGGTCCACTTTGGTTTTGTGTCTCAGAACTCCAGCAAAGCCCAGACCAGCACCTTCAGGATATCACATGTGGGAATGGCTGCTGGACAAACTTTCAGGAAGCGTTTCCTCCATTACCTGATTGAATGGCTTTGCCCATTTTCCCTCGGCCCAGATGTCTGGGTCTCTGTATTATGGACAACCTGATTGTAATCTGAGAACAATGAGGACTCAGAACATCTGTTAAGAAAAGGAAATCTAATGGATGAGACAGCATATTCTGATTGGAGATTATTTTAGGAACAAATCAGTTTACATAAAACCAACCAAACAATGTTTAATTGACAAAATAAGTCATAGGGTCAAAATATTGTAAAAAAAATGTTAAATGCAGAAATGAGAATACTAATTTATTATTGGAGAATTTTTAAATTTATTTTATTCAGTGGCCCCTAAGGTTTTAAGAAAGTTTTATTATAGGAGTGGTGGGTAACAGTTCTGTGTCATTCAAGGGCACATTTTTAAACATTTTATCTGTTTGGACTCATAAATCACTGAAAATGCACCAGAATTTCAGTATTTTATTATACATATGAAGACTCCCAAACTGCCTCAAATACTCAGATACAGCATGCACACACATGTGCATGCACGCACGCACACACACGCACACACAAACACATCCTTTGTTAGTTGATAGGCCTTCGTTGCGGTTGGAAAATATGGTTATTATTACTCAGGCATGCAAGAGAAATATAACACACAGTGCCTTCCCCGGAAGAGCTTACAAGTTACGAAGCAGTCAATATTCACACATAGAGAACAATTAGAAAATAATATAGGCAGAACCTAAGAAACTGCTAAATTGAGCACAAGAAAATAAGAGTTGTGAGAAGGAAATGATCATTGGAAGCTGAGTGCTGTGGCCAATACTATAGCACAGTGCTGGGCACTCTATCTATTTATCAATTATGTTAAACTTTTAAAATTACATAATACAGATTCATTGTAGAGATTTAGAGATTACAGACAAGCAAGAAAAAATTAATCCACCCCTAATCCTGCTATCCAGAGATAACCACTATTTGGGTACACACATACTGTATATTGTGTTGCTTTTAAAATAGTAAATGTTAACTGTTCTTAAATAGATGAAAATTCCTCTATTGTGAAAAGTAATCATTACCACTCATATACTTCCCTGGCAGTAGATCCCAAAGTGTGTCCCACAGAATTTTTATTGCTGTGATTTTTTTTTAAAAAAAGAATTCCTCCAACAAGCATATGAAAAGATGTTCCACATTGCCAATCATTAGGGAAATGCAAAACAAAACCACAATGAGATATCACTTCACACCTATTTGGATGGCTACTATAAAAAAAAAACAGAAAATAGCAAGTGTTGGCAAGAATGTCGAGAAATTGGAACACTTGTGCACTGTTGGTGGGAATGTAAAATGGTGCAAACAGTGTGAAAAACAGTGTGATGGTTCCTCAAACAATTAAAAATAAAATTACTGTATGACACAGCAATTCCATTTTTGGATATATATCCAAAAGAATTGAAAGCAGAGTCTCAAAGAGATATTTGTACACCCATGTTCATAGCAGCATTATTTACAATAGCCAAAAGATGGCAGCAACCCAAGTGTCCCTCAGTGGATGAATAGATAAACAAAATGTGCTATATACATGCAATGGAATATTATTCAGCCTAGAAGGAAATTCTGACACAGGCTGCAACATGGATGAACCTTGAAGACACTGTGCTAAGTGAGATAAGCCAGTCATAAAAGGACAATACTTTATGATCCCACTTAAATGAGGTAGCTAGAGTAGTCAAAATCATACAGACAGAAAATAGAATGGCGTTTGCCAGGGGCTGGGGGAGGCGGAAATGGAAAGCTATTGTTTACTGGTTAGAGAGGTTCAATTTTGTGAGATGAAAATGTTCTGGAAATTGCACAACAGTGCAATAATATATAACATTACTAAACTATACATTTGAAAATGGCTAAAATGGTAAATTTTATGTGTATTTTACACAGTTTTTTCGAAAGAATTCCATATGCTCAAATAAGGAAACATATAAACAAAATTAATTTAGTTTGTTTGCAGCAGAACTTCTCAGAGCCTTTAATATGCTGATGTGCATTATGACTCTCCAAGAGGAGATGTAGTATGATGTGTTTTCCCTTCTTCTCTGAACATGGATGTCTTTTTCCAATGTATTATGGATCTAGGGAAGTACATTAAGGAATACACCTTAGGAAATGTTACTGTAAAGTGTTTGTGATTTAACATCTTACATCTCATTCTCCCACACACGTTTTATTTTGAGAAGACACCTGGGGTGATCAATGTTTATCCCAGAGGAATGTGTCTCTAGAGATAGAATGCCAAGCCCTGCAAGTGCCTAAGAAGAAAAAGATTTGGGGGCACAGAGCCACCCAGCACCTCTGAGATCTTTGCCTGTCAACAGCCAACTCTTCTGCCTGCTTGCAAGTTCAGCCTTATGTTTTGGTAATTGAGAGAGGAGGCCATCAAACTTAGAAACTATTCTTAGGGGAGAACAATCTTCAGTATCTGATTATAAAGTTTCGTGATTTCTTTAAGCCATCCAGTTATTCCAGGGCAGATAGCATGCATTTCCGAGCAGGAACTTTAATGCAGTACAGAAAACTGGATGGGCAGAATTCAGGTCAAGGGAAAGATAATTCTCTGGGTTGAATATCTTTGTGTGTAATTCAAAACGAGAGGTTGCTAGTAGGTTTAAATGTACTGTAGTTGAGTTAAAGAAGGATGTCATGGTTAAAAGCCAAGAATTTCCTCTAGGAGCAGGTGAAAAAACAGCTGACATTCCCGATTGTTTTCCTCAGTGTTTAAAATGACTTTTCCAGACCTAAAGGCTGTAAGCATTTTATTAACATTTGATTAGCAATTATTCCTTACTGTGTTGAAGCTGAAATTAGGATCGGGTTTCCTTACATTGCCACCAAAAAAAACCTAAGCCCCAAATAACTCAACTCTCTTTCACAAAGAATCATTCCAAAATAATTTTCCCATTTCCTCTCCTTAGCAATCTCAAAAAGTCATGGACAATCAGAGCTGGGAAAGACTTAGAGCTCATGCAGTCCAACTGCCTCCTGTATATATGGGGAAACCAAGGCCCAGAGAGGGAGAGAGATTTTCCCCAAGACCCAAAGAGTGTCAGAGATGACAACACCTGCCTGCTTCTCTAGTGCTCTTTCCAATACACTGTGCTGGCCCATTAGAAGATGATCTGTGGGGGCCCAATATAGCTGTGACTCTGGGTCAAATTTATTTATAATTTATTAGACAAGCAAATAACAGGGGTTTTATTTGAACACCAGAATGTAATTTCTCTTAGGTAATACAATTTGTAGGCTGAGCATGAAACTTAAAACCTGAAATAAATCAGTGTTCACAGCATGTAACAATGTACAGTCAACTGTAATGTGACATTTTGTTTTATGGGTAAACATATAGCAATTAAGTCAAATATATCCAACTGGAATTACTTGGTGGCTTTGATTTGTGTGAATGCCCATAGCAGATTTATTCAGATTCTGAAGGGAATTGTTAGTATGAATTATCTGGCTTTATAGGAGCTTTGTATGATAGTCCCTATTTGTAAGTGATACACAGACTATGTAGCTAAATTAAAAACCAGGAAATAGTCGATGTGATAGGAAAGATTGGCTAGAATATAGCAAAGATGAAATGTTTGTAGCCTAAAAAATAAAAAAAGGACTTTTTGGTAATATTCATATTCACTTGCTAATTAACATATTCGTGTGTATATATTTAAGGCCATATGCTATTAACCCATTTTAAAGCCATCAACATCAACCAATTAGGATGACAATTCTGGTGTCAATCTAGTGGTCTATTTCATGGTTCTCTTCAAGGATTCTTAGTACATTAGAATAGTTAGAATTGGGACATGCTGTTTCTGATAGTTATTTGGGAGAAGCCATCAACTAAATAAACAACCCCATTGGTTTATGAATGCAAATATTGAGAGAGGTACAGTCTACATATTTTAGGATAGCTAAACTTTATTTACATAACTGCCTCCAAATGGAAAGGTTACAAACAACAATAACAACAGCAAAAATAAGAGTCGATTTAAGGATAGTTAAAACACCTAAACGATCAACACTAAAAGTCAAACTGGTTAAGCCATATATTCCCTCTGCCCTGGACTCCAGGCTCCTGATGTGATCGACTGATGTCAAAAAGGTGCAATAGTGCCAACAGGATGCCTAGTAGGCAGCTCTTTCTTAAGGGGAATTAATGGCTTGATAACTTGCAGTAAACATCATACTCCTATAGCCATTGCCCATATGACACTGCATTTACTCAGAGCCCAGGGAGGCAGTCTCCATTTTGCCATAGAGAGATTGCCCACAGAATCATTTGTTTTCCCTATATATTTGGAGTGTGTTTGGAATTTGCCTTTTTCTGTTTTTGTAAAAATAAGCTCCAAAATATTACAAGTAGTGTCCTAAAATACCTTGGATTGGAACAGATTAACCTTTGAATCACCTAACCAGGTTTAGAAGTAGGCCCATGTTGAATTTGTGTTTATTGGACAGAAAGCCAGCACCATTAGTTTAAAGGAAAGAGTGTAGCTAAGTTCCAAAAGCATTGAATGGTGATATTTCTTTTGTAAGATGTAGCTGGAAATATGATGGAAATTTCAGAAATCTAACCACCTCATATGCCAAGTTTCCCATTTGTTATCCAGAGAGTCATTCACACAGCCCCTATTACTATTAACAGTAGGAGTGTTAACTCCCCCAGGAAACTGTAACCTTTCAATATATTATCCATGGCTTAGGAATCATTTTGATTTTCTACCTCAAGAATTTAGCCAAATGAGAACTATTTACTGAACTCTTTTTTTTTCCAGTGCTTCTTCATGTGCTAAAACTCTGCCAGCACTTGTCATATCAGAACTAGCTACAGAACATACAGTAGTATATAAAACATTACTACTATATAGCTTTGTTTCCTCTCCCTTCCTTTGTGCTGTTATTGTCATACAATTTACATCTTTATACATTATAAGCCCATCCACACATATTTATAGTTATTGTTTTATGCAATTGTCCTTTAAAACCAATGGGAGAAAATATTTACTAAGGAAAAATACAATAATAAAAATTTACCTATGTAGTTACCTTTACTGATGTTCTTTGTTTCTTCCTATGGCTTTAGGTTACTGTCTAGTGTCCTTTCATTTCAACCTAAAGGTCTCCCTTTGGTATTTTTCATACGTCTAATAGTGACAGACTCCTTCAGTTTTTGTTTATCTGGGAATGTCTTAATTTCTCCTTCATTTTTGAAGAACAGTTTTGCCAGATATAGAATTCTTGGTTGACAGTTTTTTCCTTTCAGTGTCTTGAATGTGTTATCCCACACCTTCTGGGCTTCTTGGTTTCCGATGAGAAGTTCGTTGTTAATCTTACTGAGTATTAGTTGTACATGATGAGTTGATTCTCTCGCTGCTTTCGTGATTCTCTAATTGTCTTTAACTTTCAACATAGAGCTATGAGAAATAATAGGCTTGGATAATTATTTAACATAGAGCTAGAAAGTGAAATTTCACAAAACAATACAGTGAATGAGTGTCTATTTCTAAAAGGAAGGTAATGTCTCTAAGTGTACACATTTGGCCTGTATAAAGGAGATATTGTCTCATTGACAAAAACGAAGGAACTATTTTCCAAGTTAAGTTAATGGAAAATAAATCTTATTTCCGGCTGGTATACCTAGAATAAGAAACAGAAGTCAAGCTGGTGTCGGGTAGAGTAGGGATATGTTTTGGGAAGGAGAAGAACTTGGTTAGCAGTAATAGCAACCTCCTGCAAACCCCTGTAGCTCTTCAGGTTTTATATTACTTATTAAGGCAGTTATATATTTGCTTCTCGTTAATTAAGGTATCTGCATAAGTGTGATACCTAAGTGTGTGAATTTGTTGGGCACTCAGTCCCTGATGTTGTGGGTGGTACATTTATATCAGAAGGTCTCTGTGCTGTCAGCTCACAGATGGTGCTGCTGGAATTTAGTTCAAACTTGTGGAATCACTACATACAACTTCACTGGTGATTACACTGTATATGTTCCTGCCTCTTTCTGGAAACATGAAAACACAAGATGTCGACCATCTGAGATGTCAGGGTAGTCCTTAAACGTAGTTGCTATTTAAAGATGTATAAATTACAACCAGCCCAACAAATTTAATCTTTGGGACAGGAACATATTTGAAGTTTTGATTTAGGTGAAAGCTACCATAACTTAGGAATTCACCATTTGTTTTAACAAAATTGATCAGATGCTAAATGTGTATAAGTAGAAAGAGTAGGAAACAAAATGGAATTATGTTAAATTGAATGCAAATGCAAGGAGTTCAGTATGATTAAGCCTCTCTAGATGTTTTCAACTAGAATTACTTGGAATAAACAGGAAGAGATGAATGGGAGAAAATAAGGAAGAACCTATACTTTGGCAGGTTGATTTATCCACCTAATCAGGAGTACATGAGATGAGGACCTTGGAAGATTTTATTCCACTACTTTTCCACACCTTCTAGAGAGGAACTCCTTGTGGACTATATATTTCTTGAGGGCAGGCTCCATGTTCTATTGTTACCACTTACCCACGCCAACTTGAAAGTTGGCTGCCACATGCTCCCAGGGGCCATGTTGTCTTCTTCTGAGCCTGTGATTTGACCAGGTTTAGCTGAGGATCTAGGAAGAAGAACTTCATTGCCCCCCTCCTGAACCTAAAGGCATTTTGCAACTCTCAAGTCCCTTTAACCTTTCTCTTATCTTACTTGCCCTCAACTGATTCTCCTGTGATATCCCCAAGGATTAGGCAGAAAGGTAGCATTATCTGCAGTACTGGTGTGGTTGAAAAGCTCTACTAACTATTGTTTGTGTGGGCTTGCTGTACTCATCTGTAAAATGGGGAATTATATGATCTCTCAGGTCCTTTCTAACTCACTTACCATTCCAAGTCTATGACTTAATTCCTTTAGTAACATGTTGAATATAATGCTGAGCATTTATGGGGTGCCTAGTACATCTAATATCTCCATTTCTCATACTGGATGCCATCTCCTGGGAGATAAGTTCTCTGCTTCTCAACCATCTCCTTCCCTGTTGCATCTAGCTAGGACATGCAAGTTGATTTCTTCAAAGATGAAAATTACCATGGCTGAATCCAGAAGTACATTGAACAAACAGGATAGTCAGAATGTATGTATATTACCTGGTATATCAAAAGAGGTAAAATGTGGAGGAGGGAAACAGGTGTTTATTTAACAAAATTTTAATTGAGTATGACTAAACAGAATCTCAGATGATGATGGAGAAGCCCATGTTAGAACTGGTCAAGACATTCTTACCTACTGAGCTCAGTGAAAAGAAACAAAGAAAGGTAGAACTATAAATATGCGTTGGCTGAAGCCTGGTATAAGCTGTCCTTTTTCCCTCCCACACTTATACTCTCCTATTCCTGCCACTCTGTCACTGCCATCATCACCAAATAGTTTTGAGGGATAGGGAAGGAGTCCAGGTAAGACGGCGAGCCAAGCACTTCAGTCCCAGGAGCAAGCAAACTGTGCACATCCCATCCACCAAAGAAAGCCAACAGAGAAAAATAATTCACCACGATCTCTACCAATATATACCTTGCCAAAAGACCACAGGATCAAGCTCTGCCCAAGACAAAGTACAAATTAGCTGGACTTGGTTACATGAGGCTCTTCCCAGACCTTGTGGTTAAATTCTAATAAGCTTCCTAGGAAAAACAAGGTACCTGTCTTGAGGAATGGATTTCTAGGCAGAGCCAATAGGAGAAATGCTTGATGAGGTTTGAAATTCAAAATAAGAAGCAATGATGAGAGAGACCTAGATGGGAATGGAAATTTTTGTATCTATACTAGGCTCCAACTTTATGCTTATTTCAGAAAAGTAAAATTAATCTAAGATATGCTACCAAGTGGCAAGTATATAGGTAGACTAGATTAGCGAGCATTTTTATTTAGGAGATGAAAGGTGAGTGTGAAGGATAGTTTAGTCAAATGCTACATAGAAATTATTTCATAAGCATATACAATCAACCCAGCAGAAAGCTCTGCAACTAGAATTTCTGAAACTAAAATTGACTAAGCTAAAGTTGGAAGAATGATCAACAGTATCAATAGTAAGTAGATGTAAAATGACTGTGAACTTTGTTAAAAGACCATCAGACTAAATATGGGATTCTAATAAAGTAGTGAATATTTTCAAAATGTTAATGGCTAAGCTTGAGTTGCACTACAGTGTTAGTGATTTCCTTTAAAACAGTGTTGTAAAGGCTTACCAAAAGTCAGGGCTTAAATTCCTTTACTGTTGGAGAATACCAGCAGTTCCATTTCACATCTCTTTATCCACTGTTTGACCACTCCATTCAAACCACTTGAGGTATAGGAAGGAAAACTACACCACAATAAGGAAGCTTGGCAGCTTCAGAACGTAACTAGGGTTGTCAATGGCCCTCATAAAATTCCAGTGCTCTAGTAGTCTTCTGTGACCAAAGTATTACAAAACCTATACATGGTGGAGATGACTCAGAAAGAGCCAATTGTTCTAGCATCTTTAATGCTGTATTTACCAAACAAAACACTGTGTTAGGACACTCCCCATTTTTCATATTTAAAAGAATCACCTGAGCATTTCTTAAGTTAATTTTCACTCAAGGAATGAGGCTAAAAAGTATTCAAGTTCACCATTCTTTTGCTTCTTCTGTTTCAACCTTTAAAAGTATGTTATTAGATATGAATATTATAATAATTTTACTCATGTTTCCTGTTTCCTGGGGGAGCCCATTTTCCCCTTAGGATTCTATGGCCTAAAACTTAGAAAGGGAAAGGTTTGAAGCTCTCTGACCTCCAAGGAAGTAATAACTAGAAACTCACAATCTAGTTTTTCATCAAGTCCCAGCGAGTTTATTTATACCAGGTGCACCAGGTCATTTATTATCCTTCCAAATGACACAATGCAGCCTTAATTATTTGAAACATATTTAAATATTCATATTTTTCAAGTAGTACCCCAGAGAAGGAAAACCGTTTCCACTGAAAACCTATTTATAAATCCTAGTCTAGACCTAGTCTTTAAAGGAAGGAAGCTCTGACAGGGAAACTAGAGGCATCTCCCTAATCCTTGGTGGGCCACAGGCCTTCTGGGAGAATAGTGAAGCGTCATCCTCCAGTCGTTGAGGTTGGCTCCTCAAGCTCTGTGCTTAATGACATGGCTGATGTGGTTCATACACAGAGGTTATTTTTAGAGGCAAGAATTCTCATTTCCCAAAAGTATAACCACAAGATGTCTATTTGGAATGAATCAGATTTATACACTAGAATAATAGTAAATGCTCAGATCGTATCTGTGTAACCTCAGTTCCCTGAGGAAATATGTAATATCTTGGTACACTCTCACCCTGGAACCCTTACCCTCTGTCAGTGGCCCTCATCTAACTGAGGCAATTCCTTTGGAAACCGAGTGATGCCGTGGGGTTACACAGATGTCTTCAAAGTAAGTTTCCTTCCAGAAAAGTTATATTTTGTCCTTGTGGCTTTTCACAATAATTTAAAACTGGCATAGGGACAAAAAGTCACTAATCTTCAACAATGGTGGTAGCCAGGGTCAGACGCCTTCCGAGGGAAATTAGACTTGGGATCCTGCAAGGGTATTTCACTGTGTTTGCATTTTGCTGCTACACCTGGCAAATCAGCCTGAGCTGGCCAGCTTCTCGAAGTTAGGCCAAGCTTGGCTCCAGCCTTACAAGTGGAACTTTATTTTGTGGGGCTTTGGCCCCTTAAACTGAGATTTAGTCTAGTAAGTCTAGAGACTGTAGAGGAGGGCATTACAGAGCTGAGAATTAACACACACGGGCTGACTAATCTAGCAAACAGAGTACCCAACAGGGATTGGAAGAGGCTCACTGGGTGGCCTCCGGAACCTCATTCAGCCACTTAGTGCATTGGTTGGCCACATCCCTTTGGATTAGTTGGTTCATTTGCTTAGGAAGATCAATTTTCTGCATTCCTCTTTGACTTTCCCCCACTATATCAGAGGAGGAGGCTCCCTCACCTAGAGGGAAATAGAAGACCTGCCTCTCAGGGTAGCGCCCTAATAAAGTGAGTGATGGCAGTCAGTCAATCAGTCTATCTGTACCTCTGTGTAGGTGTCTAGCCTCAGTGTATCCAGGGCTCCCTGACAGGAATCGGCTATTACCATACCAGAGCAATAGCAATGGAAGATCAGACCAGGGTTAAAGAGAGAGATTGGGAGAAATCAAAAGTTGGTGAATAAGTTGCTTATTTATTTATTTTTTCAAGTAATGTTATTGAGATCATAATGGTTTATAACATTGTGTAATTTCGAGTGTACATCGTTATTTATCAGTTTCTGAACACACTTCATTGTGCTCACCCCCAGTAGTCTAAGTTTTGTCCATCACCATACATATGTGCCCCTTTATCCCTTTAGCCTACCTCCTACCCACTTCCCCTCTGGTAACCACTAATCTGTTCTCTTTATCCATGTGTTTGTTTATCTTCCACATATGACTGAAAGCATGCTGTATTTGTCTTTCTCTGTCTGGCTTATTTCACTTAACAGCATACCCTCAAGGTTCATCCATGTTGTTGCAAATGGGACAATTTTGTCTTTTTTATGGCTGAGTAGTATTCCATTGTATATATATACCACATCTTCTTTATCCATTCATCCACAGAAGGGCACTTGGGTTGCTTCCACATCTTGGCTATTATGAATAATGCTGCAATGAACATATGAGTGCCTAAACTTCTTTGGATCATTGATTTCAAGTTCTTTGGATAAATACCCAGTAGTAGGATAGCTCAATCATATGGTACTTCTATTTTTAACTTTTTGAAAAATCTCCATACTGTTTTCCGTAGTGGCTGCACCAGTTTGCATTCCCACCAGCAGTGTATGAGGATTCTATTTTCTCCACAACCTCTCCAACATTTGTTGTTTTTTACCTTGGTAATTATAGCCATTCTGACCGTTATAAGGGAAATTGCTTATTTATTTTGCTAACCCATTGATTCATTCAGTCTTTCAGTTACCAAGCATTTCCTGAGCACCTACTATGTGTCAGGCACTGTGCTAGCCCCAGGGCCATGCCCTTTCCAAGTCAATACTGGAGTACAGAAGCCCTCCTCCTTGGTTCCATTCCAAATCCTAACAACCTTGCAGTAGCTACCTTTAAACAGTTTTCAAGCTAAAAATGAGCACATTCCCTCACATCTCTCTCCGCCCCAATTTCCTTATTTGTAAAATGAGGCTAATAATACTCTCCCTGCTACCTCACAGGGGTCCTGAATGGATCAACTGAGAAAAGAGATATGGAAGTACTTTTAATTATAAAAATAATGAGGGGCTGGCCTGGTGGTGCAGCGGTTAAGTTCGCATGTTCCGCTTCTCGGCAGCCCGAGGTTCACCAGTTCGGATCCTGGGTGTGGACATGGCACTGCTTGGCAAGCCATGCTGTGGTAGGTGTCCCACGTATAAAGTGGAGGAAGATGGGCACGGATGTTAGCTCAGGGCCAGTCTTCCTCAGCAAAAAGAGGAGGATTGGCAGTAGTTAGCTCAGGGCTAATCTTCCTCAAAAAAATAAAAATAAAAAATAATGAAATGCTGATAGTAATGAAACAATATCTAAGATTTATGGAGGGCCTACGGTGTTCTACAGAATGAGCCCTACCGGGGCCATAACTAAGTTTTAACTGGTACCAAAAATTCACAGTTCATTCCCTTCAGAGATTCAGATTTTATTAATATATAGTTTTTAATAGATAATATTAATATATTATTGTGTGAGCACTTACTGTTTGTGAGATACTAAGCTCAGTGCTTTACATGGATTTCGGCATTTAATCCCCACAGTAATGCACTGTGGGAGATAGGTACTGGTATTATGTCCATTTTATAGATAAGAAGCATAAAACACAGAGACGTTAAAGAATAACTTGTTTATAGTAACAAAGCTAGAAAATGATAGAATCTAGATTTGAATGCAAGTTTTCTGACTCTAGAATATGAGCTTTTAACTGCCATGCTATGCTTCCTCTTGGAAAAGGATAAAACTCTATATAGTTCTATGCCGTTGGTAATATTATTATAAATGTTATATTTTAAGGCAGTGGACAGCTTCCTAAAACAGCAGAGAACCATTTCTGGGAGGGAGCCCCACTGAAATAGTTTTCATTTCATCCTGAGTTTGCTTCTTTCACATCCTGGTTTGTTTTACTATCCAGACATTTATTTAATGGGGAGGACTTATTTTCAGAAGTTTCAGCACCACGTTAACAAACATAAAGTAAGAATCGGGGAAGCTGGAAGTGGTAGAGAAAGTGTGTGCTGAGGATAAGAGGCGGCCATGGAAGCAATGCCCAGACCACAGCGTAACTGGGTGTGGGTGGTCTTCTTACTGAGACCATATGGAAGCACAGCCTCTAGCAGGTCCCTTTGCTCTCCATTACTAAGCATCTCTCCATGCAGCCTTAGTGCGCAGACTTATCTTATTGGGAACATCCAGAAGGGTTTCCTCAGACTCTTACGAAAATTCCACCCAGCCTTCTTTCTGGTGCCTCAGTATTTGTCCATGGAGTATTATTTGTTTTGCTTTACAAGACATTTGTAATAAGCTCTGCATGTCTGCTACTGTGGCTGCTACTGCTTCTCCTTCTCTTCCTCCTCTTCCCCTTCTTCCCCTTCAAGATCATCATCATATTATCCTCAGCAGCAGAGTCAACAAGTTCGAGAACTTATTACCTTGCCAAGGAATGTGCTAAGCACTTTACGTGCATTGTTCTATTTATTTGTTCATTCATCCATTTAATGAATATTTATTGAACATTTGCTTTGTACTAAACACTGCTACGCGCTGGTAATGGAAACGGACTATTATCTCTTCTGTTGGTCTAGTGGGGGTGCAACACAGGAATATATAGTAATTACAAACTGTGGAAAGTTCTATGAAAGAATGACACATAGGGCTGTGAAAGGTGAATGGTGCTATTTAATTTAATTCTGCAACAACCCTGTGAAGTTAATGAATAGTATAATCCTCCATTTCACAAGTGAGGAAACTAAAGTTCAGAGAAGTTAAGTGGCTTGCCCAAAGTGACACAGCTAGTAACTAGGCTGAGCAGAGATTCAAATCCATGCTGGTCAGATTCCAAAGCTTACACTCTTAACTGCTATACTTTATTGCCTCTTCAGTGTGTGAAGTGCATATATAGCCATTAATTCTAGCCCTATACATTTGGATTCTGGCTTCATCTCAAATGTGTGGCATTGCAATTGTTTCCAATTAGTTGTGGCTGTGGTTTGGTGGATTCGTTCAAAGAAAGTGTGCGCGCAAAACAGAGGTCACGTGCCCTAGGCCTTGTGGATGTGCACAATGTATAAATAATAATGGCATTCCAGAAAAACTGGGAGTCATTGGAGTCACCACATTTGTTTCCCATTAGCTTATGCTACTCAAATACAAACAGTCAAGCAGATGTTTACATTGCTGTGGACATGGAAAGCCGGGCCCCCAAAGCATTCCTTGCAGGTTGTATAAAGCTGAGCATCCAAATAGTTCAAAATCAGTTTTGTAAGCCCAGCTTAATAGCTTTAAAATGTAACCTGGATTCCAGATATTTAAAAAAATGCCTAGAGAGAGGTATGCAAGTAGCCAAAAGAGACAAAACCAGCTAAATCCTCAAAATATGCAGCAAACCTCATATTTGCAGTATCTATTTTGTTACTTCTCTTTGATTTTTAAAATGCTAAAGAGCCTAAAGTCAAGAAAACTCTTAGCCATGTAGCAGCAGTAATGGAATTTTTCATTCTCTTCTAACCAGCTGTCTGAAGCTTTTCAAAACAAAGCTGTTTATGATGAGATAGTTTGGTTATTTAAGACACAGTAGATGGCAAGGCTGGGGAAAACAAGCAGGAGACATCCAATGTCACAATCTCCCCATCTCGGCTCTCGCACTCAATAACAAAAGGCTTTCCCATCCAGGTAAAGTTCGTGGCTAGCATCTGAGAAAATGAGATTGGACTAGAAATTCTCTCAGGTAAAGGCAGTCAAGATGGCAAAAATGTGAGAGGAAGACCCCATTAGTTGATGTCTTTACCCAAGACAGCACATTTTTCTTGAAGAGCACTAGACTTGGGAGCAGAGGACTTTATTTTTAGTGAGGTTTCTGTCACTTACTCGGTGACTTGGTCAAGTCAGGTCCCCTCTCTGAGCCTCAGTGTCTTCCCTTGATGTGGGAAATGGGGATGGCAGTTTTCCCTGTTACACAAATTGGTAGTGAGGATTCAAGGATTATGTGAGAGAACATATGTTAACCCCTAGCACAGTGTGTGGCTGATAAGGTTCCTATCTTTGCAATCAAGATAATTCCCAGAGGCACATTATTTATACCATATAGACAGATCGAGAGTTGCTGCTCTCACTGGTCTAATTTCAGCATATTTGGTCCTCCTAAGAACAACAAGTATGTCCTTTGATCTTTGTTCTCCTGTCAACCAAGCACGAAAAGAGCTTTGGCGAAATCACATTGTCCCATGCTGCAGTGCCTTTTGTTATCTTCGCTATGGTTTTAAGAACATGAAATTGCTCTATTCTAGAAAGTCTTTTTTTCTCTTACACTGTGGTTCTAATTTTCTCAAGTAATTATTCCGGGCTTTTTGTTTCCTTTTATCACACAATCCTGAGTACCTGTTCCAGGGCTAACTTTAAATATTTCCCTTTCGAATCAAATGAAGTCAATCACCTTTACATAAGGGTATTTTCATTAACTACAAAGACAAAAAGGTCATGATGTCCATACCTAAGCGAAAATGAAATCATCACATTGCATTTGCTTTTTTAAAAAAATGGTTTGGAGAGCATGTACTAAGGATTTATGTGTGTTACATGGGGCTAAGGTGACTCTTGTCCAAAGATGGTTTCAGAAGGCTTCTGGAAATTGGAGCGACACTGGAGCAGCCTTTCTTAAAGTGTGGTCTCTGGTTCACTCACGGTAAGATATGGGGGAGATCTAGTTAAAAATGCAGATCTGGGGGCTGGCCCCGTGGCCGAGTGGTTGAGTTCGCGCGCTCCGCTGCAGGCGGCCCAGTGTTTCGTTGGTTGGAATCCTGGGCGCGGACATGGCACTGCTCATCAAACCACGCTGAGGCAGCGTCCCACATGCCACAACTAGAAGGACCCACAACGAAGAATATACAACTATGTACCGGGGCGGGGGGGGGGGGGGGGGGGGGGGCTTTGGGAGAAAAAGGGAAAAATAAAAAAATCTTAAAAAAAAAAAAATGCAGATCTGTGCTCCACAACAGACCTGCTAAGTCGGAAGCTCTGTGGGTGGGGCCTGGGAGCCTGAGTTTTTAACAAACATCCTAGGTGATTCTTATGGAAATTAGAGACTCCCATGGTGTATAAATATGTACATACACTTTGACTCAGTAGTCCCACTAACAGAAGATAATTCAAAATATGGAAAGAGTTATGTGAATGATCCTGATACTCCATCTTTATTTATAGAAGCAAAAGAACTAGAAGCAATGTAAATACTCAATATTAGGAGAATGGTTAAGTAAATTTCAGTAGATCCTTTAAGGTTTCTGTGCTAGGTATTTTATCACATGCAAAGCATTACATTTATCCCATTAATTCATTATAACAATTCTATGAGGCAGCCGTTATTTTCCTCATTTTACAGATGAGGACATTGAGGTTTATGGAGATTAAGCAGCAGAGTTAATAAGTGGGAAAAAAATTAATAAAGGGAAAAGCCAGGATTTGAACCCAAGTCAGTCTGATTCTAAAATCCAAGCTCAACTATGTAAAAATACAGGCATTAAAAAAAAGCATACCTTTGAAAACACAAATATTGTTTATTAGAGTTTGGAAATTGGTTATTTTTTCCTTACTTTTCTTTCCTTTCACCTTTCTATATTATATTGATACTTATGTAATTTAAATATTAGATTATAAAATAAAAATTGATTGGATATTTAAGCAACTGTGACAGTCTCCTGTGGCTCAAACAGAGTCGCAAGGCGGGTGGTAGCTGTAGAAAGAGCCAGGCTGTGAAAGGCACTGTGCGCTTGCCCCTAAGGCATGCCAAGCAATGCATGGCAGAAATGTCAGGTTTATAGAATGGTTGTGGGAGTAATGGAGTAAAATAATCAACTTGTGTTTTAATAAGATAGTTTACATTGATAATCATTATTCTAAACCTTGGCTTTTAAAAACCTAACAGGATAGGGGCTGGCCCCGTGGCCGAGTGGTTAAGTTCGCGTGCTCCACTGCAGGCAGCCCAGTGTTTCGTTGGTTCCAGTCCTGGGCGCAGACATGGCACTGCTCGTCAAGCCACGCTGGGGCGGCGTCCCACATGCCACAACTAGAGGGACCCACGATGAAGAATATACAACTATGTACTGGGGGTTTTGGGGAGAAAAAGGAGAAAAATAAAATCTTTAAAAAAAAAAACTAACAGGATAGAGTCCTTTGAAAACGGTAAACAGTTAATCAACGGCATTAGACACCTTAAGTTACCTGATTTTGTGTGCAAGGCCCTCATAACTTTCTTTTTAAAAAGTGAGTGTTCCGTCTGGAAGACACTGTAAAGAGAGAGAGGGAACAAAATGGTCAATATCGTGCATTGCAGTTAGCTGATTTCATTTCTGTGCCAAATTCCGAGCTGTGCTAAATCCACAGTCCTCGCTGGCAGTTAGTTCCTTGTCTCTGACACATTACCCTTCTTTCAGCACTCTGGAGCTTCAGACTCTTCTTTAAAACTTTTGCATTAACAATAGCTTTCTAGGTTTGGATTTGCTTTGTTAATGTGTAAGGGTTAGGCTCATCGGCAGATGTCGGTGTAAAATGGTTTGAAAGTATACTATAATCCTTCTTCAATGCTAAAGTTGTCTCCAAAATGGGAGTAATTTAAGAACTAAAGAAAGTAATCTCACTGCCAAAGTTTTAAAGCTTTTTTTTTTAATTGCACTTAAAAAAAAAAACTGAACTACCAGAGAATACTGGGGGCATTGTACACAAGATTGGAAAATGGCCTCTCAGAGATTAACTACAAGTCTCAGCCAGGGTCGCCCAAAAGGGTTTAGCTATTCATTCACAAGTTCTTCTGTAATTAATCTGTGGTTTGGCTTTCCCTTTTTCCTTAGGTTGTGGAAGCAGCTTTTAAAGAATTAAAGATACCACATACTTCATTTTGCTTCAGTTCAATAACACATTTATTGAGTGCCTACTATGTCCAGACACTGCCTTAAATGCTATGGGGTTCAAAGATAGATAAGACACAGCCTTTGGGCAGCTCACAGCCTGATGGTGGAGCAAAGTCACGTGTACAAATAAGTAATACCAGGTTGCATACATAAAGTGCTCTATAGGAGATACAGATAAAGGGAACAGTGGTGGAAGAGGGTAAAGGGAGAACTATAATGACCATCCGTGGTAGCCAGGAAGATTTATCAAAGAAGTGACATTTGAGCTTGTCAGGAAAGGATGCAGTGCTTTCAATAGACAGAAATGAAAACAGCTCCTATTTGGTGCTCAATTAATGTTTACTGAAGGGATTAATGAAAAGCACAGATGTGAGATGTGCTTGAGAAATAACAAGTTCACTAATCTATGCCTAACCACAGATCGCCTTTATGTGAATAATTCTAATTCAGGTAGTCTGTGACATATGTGAAGGATGTATTTTGAAAATTAACCTAAAAATGCTATGTCAAAAGCAATTTTCCCATAAGAAATAATGGTAAAGGAGATTAGGGTATTTGGGTCAAACTGAAGTGACATAATAGTCTAAATTAGCAGTACTCAAAGAATGGTTTATGGACCCTGGTAATCCATGAAACCCAGGAAGCCATAAGGCCAAAATTACTTACACGACAATACTAAGATGTTGTTTGCCTTTTTCACTGTGTTGATATTTGCACTGATGGTGCAAAAGCAATGGTGAGTAAACTGTTGGCTCCATGGTATGAATCAAGGCAGTGGCGCTAATCTGTACTAGTAGACGTTGTATGCTTCAGTGGCATACACTTGCAGGAAAATGAAAGGCAGTTTCACTTAAGAATGTCATTTCCAAAGCAATAAAAATGAATAATTTATTAAGCCTTAACCCTTGAGTATACTTTTTAAAAATATTCTGTATTATGAAATGTGAAGTACATTTAAGGTATTTCTGCTGGCAACTGGGTTGACGTGTGTCTCAAGGAAAAGTACTTGTGAGATTATTTAAGCTATGAGCTAAACTAGCCTCTTTTTTCGTGCAACACCAATTTTATTTGAAATAATGACTGACAAACTATGGTTATACAGACTTGAGTATTTGCTAGACATTTGTTCGAAAAAACAAACAGAGTCTTTGAGTTAAAGGAACCACTGACAGTATTTGTTGTCAATGATAAAATATGAACTTTCAAGAGAAAATTAAAATTTTGGAAAACTTGTGTCTACCACCATGAGCTTGAGAACTTCCCAATACTTAAGGACTTTTCTAATGAGATTAGAGGTGATGTTAATGAATGTGATTTTTTTAATATTATATAATGAAAGTTGTCAACATTTGGAAAACCTGCACAGCTCAGTGAACCAATATTTTCTGGATGTTCCATACGTGATGATACAAAATGAGCAAAAGGCCCATTCAAAGTTCAAAATATACCAATGGACTTTAATGTAGCAGAACATGAAAACTTCATTTGTACAGTTTCATATTCCATATGGCAAATAATCTTTCCCACTTGAGTTTTTATGTAGCATGAATGAAAAATATCCACAATTATCTGAAAGACTACTAAAATACTTGTCTTTTCCCACTACATATCTGTGAGAGACTGGATTTTCTACAAATGTTTCAATCAAAGCATCGTATCACAACAGATTGAATGGAGAAGCAAATATATTAATCTAGCTATTACGTTAAGCTGGACATTAAAGAGATTTGCAAAAATGTAAAACAATGCCACCCTTCTTTCTACCTGTTTTATGTCAGGGAAGATATATTTATTTTTCATTAAAAAATGTTATTTATGTTAACATATAATAGGTTTATTCTTTGTTTAAATTAGTTATTAAATAAATATTTTTAAAACTTCTCAGTTATAATTTCTAAGATGGTAAATGTCGATAGATATAACTTATATAAACAAAAGTTGTCTGGGATTCCCAGTAAGAATATAAAGTGGTTCTGAGACCAAAAAGTTTGAGAACCACTGCCCTAGCTTATCCCAGCCTATGTGTCTATATTATACATTTAGATGTATAGCCATTAGGTGTGTAGGAGGAGTGGTAGAGGAGAGAGGATGGTTAGAGAGTGGATGCGTTAGAGTGGCAGAGTAGAGATGATGTTGGAGTGTGAGATGGTGGGTGGTTTAAAGGTTGTTGGTCAGGAAAGAACTCTTTGGAACTTTTCTTTCTTTGCTTGAAACAAAACCCTGCAGAGTCACATTTCTCTATGGTATGTAACTTGTTCCAAGTAGATGTTGGGTTAGCAACTAAATCACAGGTAGAGAACATAAAAGGATAGTTTGCAGTGACAATGAACACAGACTATGGAAACCACAGAAACCAGGGTGTGCCTGTGTATGCAGCATTTTTTATTCTCCATACCTATTCTGCAATTGCAAAAGATCTCATTTTCTGTATATCCAACACCTTTTGTTGCGATTATTAAAAATAGGAGGCGGGACTGAGATATAGGACTAAAAATGGGTGGTGAGGCAGAAGCTAGAGCAGGAATAGAGGATACTGGAATACAGCCTTGGAGAGAGATGATAAGGAAAAGTCAAATGGAGTCTGAGAACTGCCCTCAAAGACCACTCATGCTGTAAACTGGGCCTCTGGGTCAGTAGAGAGACTTGTGGGAGGTGGGAGTCACCATAAAATTAGAAAGATGTTGACTATGTGACCCAAAACCCAGACACTGAGGAGCAAAACAAACATGCCCCTTGGTTGGCATGTTATCTACAATAAAGCAAAATGAATTTCAAAGCATCTTATTGAAATTGTGGAAGAGGGAGATATTTTAAGTTTTTCTAGGGATCAAGGCATGGTACATGGCAATTAACTGTAAGTATTCATTTAAAATGTTTATAAAATGCCACTACTATTCCCTTCATTTGGTGGGAAGCATTTGTAGTTTTAATTTAGTGAATGTAAATGTAGTTATGGGAGCTTCCATAAGGGTCTTTTCTGATCTTGGTGTCCCCTCAGCCTATAAATATGCTTTGCCTCTTATGTCTTAAGTTCCTCATCAGTGAGTTCTCCTACCATGGAGGCTTCCAGAAACTTAAATACCATGGTATGAAAAGATCTGATGCAATACAGATCTTCCTCAACTCACGATGGGGTTACATCCTGATAAAATATCCTAAGTCGAAAATGCATGTAATACATCTAACCTTTGGAACATCCTAGCTTAGCCCAGCCTACCTTAAACCTGCTCAAAACAATGACATTAGCCTACAGTTGGGCAAAATCGTCTAACACAAAGCCTATTTTATAATAAAGGGTTGAATATCTCATATAATTGATTGAATACTGTACTGAAAGTGACAAGCAGAATGGTTGTCTGGGTCCAGAACGGTGGTCAGTGAATCGGTCGTTTACCCTTAATGATTGCCTGGCTGACTGGGAACTGCGACTCACTGCTGGTGCCCAGCATCACAAGAGAGGATCACACCACATATCACTAGCCCAGGAAAAGACCAGAATTCAAAGCACAGTTTCCACTGAATGTGTATCACTTTTATACCATTGTAACATCGAAAAATCCTAAGTCCAACCATTGTAAGTCGGGGACTATCTGTCTACACTCTGGCTACTGTGTGGTGTAAGTAGAGTGAAGGAGTGGAGAATCATATCAAATGCTATGGGAAGGTCCAGAAGTATGAAAATCTAAAGACTATAAGCAGTTTACACCTATTTAAATTTGAAAATGATTTCTAAAAGCTTCTGTGTAATTCATTCAACATTTTTTAATGCCTCCTGTTAATACCACACTGTTTTAGACCTATCTGAGAAATATGAAGAGCTGCTGCATTCCTGGTTGTTTTCTTTCAGCTGCTGAGAACCATGTCTGTGCCCAAAGGCAGAGTTCTGGATAAAAACCTTGATGAGGAAGGGCTTGAAAGTGGAGACTGTGGCGATGATGAAGACGAGTGTATCGGAGGCTCTGGAGATGGAATGATGAAAGTGAAGAATCAGCTCCGCTTCCTTGCAGGTAACTGATTCGTGCTGGCTCAAATCTGAGCTAAGGTGGTGATGCTTGGGAATGAAAAACCAATTGAATCTGCTCTCCATAACCCACCTAAAATCCCTGCAACACACCATACCATCAGTTCTTCAAGGGAAGACTATACTCCAGAAAAATGAAGTTTTCAGGTAGCCTTTTTTTAAATCTCTAGACCTAGGTATATTAAAAGGGTTACTTCTATTTTTCATTGTCTAAAATGAACTGACCTAATGAGTTGACTCTTTTTCCCATTGGAGATTTCCTTGGCTCTTCTCAGTTATAAAAAGAAATGTAATCTTGGGAGTCTAGTGAAAACCAATGTTGGGATAACTTTCAAAGGAAGAGACGTAGCTGACTCTCTCTTCTTAGAGCGTCATGTTTCTTCTGTCTTCTCATAAGTAGTCTAAGATAGATAGGTTATGACACATAACTGCAGAGCTACATAGAAACAACAGCAATAGAGGGCCAGCCCCAGTGGCCTAGTGGTTAAGTTTGGTGCATTCTGCTTCAGCGGTCCATGTTTGGTTCCTGGGTGTGGACCTACACCACTCGTCAGTGGCCATGCTGTGGTGGCAGCTTACATACAAAGTAGAGGAAGATTGGTAACAGATGTTAGCTCAGGGCAAACCTTCCTCAGCAGAAACAAAAAACAATAGCAATAGAAAAAGTAATAATACACAGCTGCTGGGACCAAGAAGGCAAAACATCAACAAAATACCCCCTCATATTTGTATTGATTATCACAGTTTACAAAGTACTTTCAAATGGATAAGTGTTCTTGTTTCCATTTTACATATTTTTTTTTAATTTTTCTTTTTTCGGATGTACATCATATTTCAAATTCTGTATACATTACATCATGTTCACCACCCGAACACTAATTATAGTGCATCCCCTCACATGTGACCCTAATCACCCCTTTTGCCCTCCCCCCCTCCCCCCTTCCCCAATGGTAACCACCAGTCCAATCTCTAATGCTATGTGTGGTTTTTTTTGTCGTTTTTATCTTCTACTTATGAGTGAGATCATATGGTATTTGACTTTCTCCCTCTGACTTATTTCACTCAGCATAATATCCTCAAGGTCCATCCATGTTGTCACAAATGGCCGGATTTCGTCATTTCTTATGGCTGAGTAGTAGTCCATCATGTATAAATACCACATCTTCTTTATCCATTCGTCCCTTGATGGGCACCTAGGTTGCCTCCAAGTCTTGGCTATTGTGTATAATGCCGCAATGAACATATTAGAAAACTGGGGCTCAGAGAAGAAATGAGATTTACCTAAATGGAAGAACTAGAAATCTAACCTGGATCTTGAGACTTCCAGTGTCATCCTCTTCCCTCTGCAGTGCAGCCTTCTCCTTGAATCCCTATCACCCGTGGCCTCTGAGACCCTACATGCTCCTAATTCTCTTTCAGACTCTTTCCTTCACTGGTTCTTCCTAATCCTACCCCAAAACTGGGTATTATCCAGAGATCTCTTCTTAATCCTCTATCTTTTCTCTCTTTTCCAGAGAACACACAGATCTTATCCACTCTCACTCTTTCAATTATTGTTTTTATGATTTCTTTAACTTCTTTTTTATTGTGGTGAAAAACATCAAATGTGAAATCTGCCCTTATACCAAACTTTTAAGTGTACAGTACAATATAGTTAATTATATGCACATCACTATACAGCAGATCTCCAGAAATTTTTCATTCCATATGACTGAAACTCTATGCCTATTAAACAGCAACTCTCCTTTTCCCCCTCTCTCAATCCCTGGCACCACCATTTTGCTTTCTGCTTCTATGAGTTTGGCTACTTTAGCTACGTCATATAAGTGGGATCATGTAGTATTTGTCCTGTGTCTGGCTTATTTCACTTAACATAATATTCTCCAGTTTCAGCCATGACATAGTATATGGCAGGATTTCCTTCTTTTTAAAGGCTGAATAGTATTCCATTGTATGTATAGACCATGATATCTTTATCCATTCATTCTTCGATGGACATTTAGGTTGTTTCCACCTCTTGGCTATTGTGGATAATACTGTAATGAACATTCTTTAGCTATTATATCACTATGGGTATAACATAAAGTTCCCTCTAGTCTTGACTGCTTTCCTGAGCTACCATCCCACATCTATAGCTGCTTATGAGTCATTTCTACCTGGCTTTCCACAGTTACCCATGACTCAACGTGTCATAAATCAAAATTATCAATGGACCATCCCACACTGGCTCCTCCCTTAATACTTTATTTTTCTAATTCCACTCCCATTGTTCCAGTCACTGAGGCTTAAAACTAAAGTCATATTTGACTCTTTCTTCTCCCTTGCCCTTCATATGCATTTGGGCTCCAAATCCCTGTAAATTTTTTCTTTGTAATTTTTTCTGCTTCTGTCACTACTTTCTTTCTCTTCCCTTCCACTTTCCTGCATATAGTATTGCAATCGTATCTTAAGTGTTCTCCAGGCTTCTAGGATAAGGCAGGAGTATTGAGAGCCTTAGGCTAGCAGGTTAGAGAACAAAGAATCAGGGACCCAGGCAGAAGATTCCGCTAAATTCATCTTGCACAGCTGCCAGGTTAATCTTTCTAAAACATCTCATACCTCTCCCTAGCTCAGCTGCCTTCATTCTGTCCCCATTGCCTGGAGGATAAAGCTCAGACTTCTTAAGAGTTCTGAGGGCCTTCTGGTCTAGCCTAAACTACCCTTCCAGCTTCGTTTCCCACCACTAGCCACACAGAAACTCTCTACCTTGGCAAGAACAGCCATACTCATGACCCATGAGCCCCAAAAATGTACTATTCTTCGTCCTAGTTTATTTCTATATAGATACTCTTCTTTTCTTCCTTCCTAATTTATACCAATCCCTCAGTGTGCATTTTAAGTATGATGCAGTCAAAAAAATAGGTTTAGACATAGAGCAAACTTGTTTTTGAAATTTGGCTCTATTACTTATGAGCCTAGGACAAGTCTCTTAGCCTCCTGTCTAAGTCTCCATTCCTTCATACATCAAATGAAGATAATTACCCCCAACTCCATAGGACTATCGCAGGATTAAATAAAGGGGAAAAGTTTGTAAAGCATCTAATCTGGTATCTAGCACATGCTAGGTGCTCCGTAATTGTTAGTTTCCCTCCAGGAAATCTTTCACAACCATCTCAGTCCACAGTTATCTCTGTCCTCTGAATTACTAAAATTAATTCTGCCAGTGCTTTCAAAAAATAATCTGCAGTGGCTCCCAAGTTCCATTCCTAGGGTGTAACATGATCACTCAGAGCCTGGCATCCTATAAGAATAATGTTGAATAAACATAATAAGTAAAAATAATAGAGCCAGCCCCGATGACCTAGTAGTTAAAGTTCAGTGCGCTCTACTTCAGCAGCCCAGGTTTGGTTCCCAGGCTTATCTGTCAGTAGCCATGCTGTGGGGGTGGCTCACGTAGAAGAACTAGAAGGACCTACAAGTAGAATATACAACTATGTACTGCTGCTTTGGGGAGGGAAAAATAAAGAAAGGAATATTGGCAACAGATGTTAGCTCAGGGCAAATCTTTCCCAGAAAAAACAATAATAATAGAAGCTAATGTTTATTTGACACTTACCGTGCTCTAAGCACCGTGCCAGAACTTTACATGCACTGTCTTATATCAACACCACTGTGAACTAAGGGTTATTATTATTCCCACTTTACAGATAAGAAAACTGATGCTGGAAGAGATAATCTGCTTAAGGTCATGCAGTCACAAGGGCAAAGTCAGGATTCAGAGCCAGGCAGGAAGATTTCTAAGGCCACTTTTTGAATGACTCTACTCGGATTCTTCTTTTTCTGCTCATCAATACAATCATAAAAAGACTGAGATCTGCTTTGCATTTTGCTACCAGGAAAAGGTTTTAGTCATCTAAAAGTTACACAGATGATTCGCCAAAATCTTAACTGATCCCAGTGACATACCACTGTTCGTATTTCTCCAGAAAATTCCCTGCTTATCCCTCTTCTTGCTTTCCTGCCTATAAGCCACTTCCCTATCCATTTCAAAACACTACTCCGCAATTCCATGGTGACTTAACTTTTTTAAACAGTGTTTGGTGTGGGACCTTGTCAAGGGCCTTTTCAAAATCTAAATAGATTACATCCACTGGTTTCCCTTTGTCCACATGCACATTTATCCTCTCAAAGAATTCTAGTCAATTAGTTAGGCATGATTAACTCTAAGTGCTTTGTAAACTGTAAAACACTACACAAATGGTGGTTAATTTAATTTACAGGAAAAATGATGCCTTCTCCCAATAGGTTACACTTGCCTAACATGTTCAGTGATCCTACCAGCCTGGAGTTCCTTGGGTTCCCTTTGAAATGCTGCTCATGGAGAGGAGACTCATTGGCAATCTGCCAGGCTCATGGCACAATAGCTATTTGGAACAACAGGCTATACACTTTGGTCAGCTGTTACACAATTTTACCCAAAATCTGGGTAGATGCCATCTGGTCCTGGTGATTCATCAACATCCATTTAGTCAACTAGACTTGGAACACCGTGTACATTTACCGCCATCTCATTTAGAACTCCCAAATTCCTTCCTCTAAAAGACAACTTGGGAATGAAAAACAAGGCTCAGAATATTTTCAGACTCTCTTCTATCTCTCTTTTGTCCCTGGACAGACCTTTTGCACCATAACCAGCAAGTGGTCCTATTGGCTGGCTTCCCTGGCTTGCTTCTTCCCTTCTTTTGATGCACTGGATGAAGTGGAGGACACTCAGTTTCTTTTCCTGGCTTTGCTTCTAACTCCCATGGGTCCTACGGCAAGCCCCTTCCTCTTTTTAGAAATCAGTTTCTTCATTTGTAAAATAAAGAGAATGCCCAACTCTTGCAGGCCATTCTAGTGCCAGCAATCTGGGATTATATTTATTTTTTGACTTTAGTCCCTGGCAAGATACTTATTGGAGTCTTTTGGGGACATCTTTTGAGTTTTCTTCTGGCCTTTCAGGTTCCCTGTTTTCTTCTCCTGAGCTATTTCCACTTTAAAAAGATCTCATTTTCCCTACTCTAGCTCCTTTGACTTTTCCAATCTGGCAAGCCAGGCTTCTTCCCAAGGACTCCCCGCACTCGGCCCTCAGCACACTTGTACGCCAGGATGCTAATAAGAAGTCTTGAGTAGTTTCCAGGCTTTCTGGGCTATATTCACTTTTAAAACTCTTCATCCCAAAGTTCCCCAGGTGCTGTCTTTTTCTAGAATTCTTATTTCTAAATTTAACACTGGATTCTTAGGATCTGTCCCTTCTTTCTGATTGCTGAATTTAATTGTTACTGAGATGACTATTACATGATGTCTTCTTACCCACACTTACAGCTTAACCTGTTCCTTTCACTTCTCAGAACCAAGACTAATGCGTTTCCCTTTGGGTGGGTTACTTCATCTCTCTCAGGCTGTTTCATAGGGTTATGGAGATTAAATAAAATGATCCATGCAAAGCATTTGGCTAGTGCCTGTCACCTAGTAAGCACTCAAAAACTGGTATCTACTATTGAAGCTACTGATCTGTTGCTACTGATGCTGCTGCCACCGCTGACCTATGGAAGCTCAAAGACCCTGCAGGTTTTGATTAGAACTGGCTTGTTATTTTGTTTGTTTAAGGCCCATGAAAGGAAATTAAAACCAGGTAACCAAGCTTCAGCCATATCCCTTTACCCCTTGCCACTCCAAGTGGGGTCCATGGACCAGTAGCATCTGTATCATCTGGGAGCTTGTTAGAAATGCAGAATCTCAGGCCCCACCTCAAGACCTACTGAACCAGAAGGTCAAGTGAACAAGATTCCTAGGTGATTTGTTTGCAGCCCTTACTACCTTCTAATTGAGCACTTCTGGCATTTAGCCTTAATACTTCAACCATCTAAGAAGCCACTCAACCACCCCACAGTGAGCTAAGTGTTCTAGGGAGTATAAGAGGTCCAAGGCCCAGTGATCCATGTGATAGATTAGTTTCTCTGAGCCTCAGTTTCTCCAGCTCTAAAGTGGGGTTAATCATCCTTGCCTACCTCAATGAGTTATTGTGAAAATCAAATGTGATAATGAGTGTGAAAGTGCTTTGTAAACTGTTAAGCTCTACAAATATTTATGATAACCAGAAGACTATTATTATTATTCCAAAGTCTCTGGAAGCTCTTTGGCTTTCTCAGCATCCCTGGTTTGGCACATCTTTTCTGGAAAGATTGAGTTTAGCCCATGAGTTATAAGACGCTTTTGCACTGAACACCCATGATCAGACTCCTTTCCAAAGATAGATCATCTGTGATGGACCTGGTGCAATAAGCTGGCTGTCTTGTTGCCAGGCTGCCATCGGCATTGTTCCTAGTTATGGGCCTTGTTAAAGCTCTTATTGTAAGCTGTTTGGGAAGCTGGCTACTCCTAGTGCTTTGGCTGGGGCTGATCCCTGAGAAGCTTTGCAAGCCCTGGCCAGGTGTCCCTGGCCAAGACATGATGACTAAGCATCTTAAGCAACTGCCCCCTCTCTGCCAAGTCCCAACTCTCACCCACACAGAGACACACACACACACGCTTGTCCGCACACCTTGCATGCACACGCACATTTGCTCTTGGAAACACAATTGAAATGTACCCCCACGAAACAACTCCAAGCAAGAAACATCTATTTCAGAGACATCTGTGTTATTCCTCCCTCACCCTTTGTCCTCCCTGGACCTGTTCTTCCTCCAGCTTGCAGTATTCTGTGGGTACAGCCAGAACATTCTGGTGGGCCTGATGTCTTTATAACTGTGAGTCAGGCAAAAAGATAATCTTGTCTCCAGCTCTGCCAAACACAAACACAGGGCAAACTGATCATACATACTGTGAAAGCCTATTTCTTTGGATGAGCAAAGTGGAGATAGACTGTAGAAGATAGAAACATTCCTTCTTGCTACATGGGAATAAGAGGGGCTTCAGCTGATCGGTGGTGGGCTGAGGAGGAGATTTCGTGAAACACGTTTTAGGCTTAGGACTTGAACCAATATTAAAACCAAATGGCTATTTCTTACCCAACAAATGTTTCTTGTGGAAATATTTGCCCTCAAGAAACTTTCAGTCTTTCCATGTCAATGTGGAGACTGAAAAGAGAAAACTTGCCACTTGTTCCTTGGCTGAGGGTGAAGGTGAAATCCAGGCCTAGGCAGGTCCCTTTTGCCATTCTTCTCTGTCATCTCCAGATGTTGTGAGGGAAAACAGCTGTCTGCTCCTCCCTGCCAGTCGACTCTTCCAGCAGTACTGGAGTGAAGCCATTAAGACTTCACAGCTGTGGGCCCCATGAGTCTCTGCACCCAATTTTCCCTCCCTACGCTTACTTTACAATCTTGAGGCAAAGAACAACAACTCCAAAAAAATAGCAGTTAGGAAATAGTTTTTTAAGCCAATGATTTTTATTCATTTTTTTTTAGTGGATCAAGTATAACCTTATATTCCTACTCTTAACAAGCTAGTGCACATAGGAGAGGTGAAGGGGATTTCAGTGGCTTGACTGTTCTTCTAAACTGTCAAGTCGAACCTTCATTAATGTGGGTGGTTAGTCACATGTGTTAATAAATTCATTAATGGGTTGGTTTGGTGCAAAGGGTAAAACCAATAGAGGTATTTTATTATGGGCCTTTTATCATGGGTGGCATTTGCAAAATTTTCATGCTTTAGAACAAATTACATTGCCTGCTGAAGAGTGAGTAGAAAGTTTGTAGGAGAATGAAATGTCCTGGGGTTTTTTAATGGGAAAGTTGTTGAGTCCTATTCAGAGCTCAAAATACATGTGGCTATAGTAATATATCTATTTATACTGCCCTGCTGGTAACAAGTCCAGGAATAGACTATGGCAATTTTTCCAAAATGTATTCTATAGTTTGAACAACCCAACCTACTTCCTCTGCACTCGTTGGAAACTCACCAGTCAGACCTTTGGCACTTATGTTGCAGATTGGTTCCCACTAAGTAACCCACTCCTGGAATTCTCAGGCAATATCTTGTAGTGACTCCCTCTAACCTTCTCTCTTGGGATATCAGTCGCTCAAACGTGTGACCTCAGTATAAGGGGGCTCTATGTCATCCACAACAGGAGGTATATCCCATCTGATGAGTGAACAGGATACCCTCCTACCCTTAGGCTACTGAAGCTTGAGACATAAAGGGAAGGAAGGGCATTTCATCTACAGAGTCAAATTGAGTCTCAGTTCTGTCTCTGCCACTTTCTAGTATTGTGGCCTTGAACAAAGTCACTCAGCTCCTCTTAGCCTCATATTCCTCATCTAAAAAAATAATGATAAAATATTTCCTGACCTGCCCACTTCATAACTTGTTGAATGAAACACATGTGATAATAGATATAAAGCTACATATAGGGCTGGCCCATGGCATAGTTGCTAAGTTCTGCACACTCTGCTTTGATGGCTGAGGTTCACTGGTTCTGATCCGCAGCACAGAACTACACCACTTGTCAGCCATGCTGTGGTGGCAACCCACATATAAAGTGGAGGAACATTGGGACAGATGTTAGCTCAGGGCTAATCTTCCTCAGCAAAAAAAAAAAAAGATGCGTGATAAACTGTAAAGCAGTTACCCATTTAGGGTAATATTATTAATAGTGTTTAGTATCATTAGGTTACAAGTCAATTTTGGTCGCCAAAAGCATGTAGCTAAAATTATAAATTAAATCTCCAATGTTCTGGCCAACAATTTTCATTATAATGTGCTCCCTCTTCTCCATGCCCAAGGTGGCATTTTCAGCTACTCATTAACTTGCTTTTAGACCAGTGAGAAGGTATTTAAACAATGACAAGTATGTCTGCCAAGTTGTGCAAATAACCAGTCACCACAGTAGTAGTCACCGACATCTTGAAAGAATCACAGCTAGTTATGTTTTGTTTTCTTTGGTGTTAGTGGGGCAGTGAGGGCAGGGGTGGACAACGAGTTGGGGAGGGTCAAGAAAGGGCCCTTGATTCTTTCCATCCTATCTTGCTCTTAGCTACAAGCAATCTGCTTTCATGCCTTGCTCTTTTCGTTTAGAGATCAAATGCCATAGGGAAGCTGAAGAAAGCAAAGCTTACTATAATAACACTTTTCACCCAGCTACAGACCAGGTGGTTCTTGCTAAAAGATTAACAGGACAGCCAGTCCCACCTCACCCCAGAGCTTTGTACAGTTCCCATTGCTCACAGAGACGGATTGAGATGCCACCTTTAACAGTGACATTATCTGCCGATTGAGTAAGTGTACTCAGAAGGGGCCTTCCCCACGCCTTAGTTTTGACTAGGGAATTAGTACAGGTAAGCTGGTGATAGATGGAGTAAGACAAGATAAAAACTCTCTATAAAGTTACCATAACTTGAGATGCTTTAGAGAGTTTGTTTCTTATTATTTGGGAGGAGATATTCTGGGGCTCACTTTTCTAAGTCTACTGTGCCGTGATACTTCCTGTCTGAGCCATTAGGTTATGAGGCTTTTATCAGGGATAATGCTATAATAGGTACACTTGCTGGTGGGCCTTACACATAACTCTAAGAATTGGGGCAGTGTTAGGGATAGTGTGAGCGATTTGTGGCTATTGTATTATATTTTATAATCAGTTTTCAAATTAAGAGGAGACTGTTGAATGTATGAACGTGGCTAAATGGTGCAATTGATTTTCATGAATGAAGCCGTGTTGGCCAGCTTAGTGACAGCCTCAAGTAAATTGTGGTAAGCTGGTATGGAGAGACAAGAATGGGAGGGAGAGAATCAATACTCAGCTAGTGGAAAAGTAGAGGAGGAACTAGCAGGAAGGTGGCAAGCCCTAAGCCTCTAGCTGAGCTGCCAAATAGAAGTGAAGCAGTCCCTGTAGGGTAACATCCCCAAGGGATCTGGGATGCAGGCTTGTGTGCCATCAAATGGGAAGTGCTCCTCTGCAAGAAGAAATATCATATCAGAAAGAGAGAAAGATGTGATGTCTAATTAAACCTGTGCAGTGGCCCCAAGTTCCCCTGATGAACAACGGTCTCTTGAGGGAGCCAAATCAGAGGAGCCCAGTGGATCAAGGAATCACGAGCGTGTAGAGCGACACAGAAGCTGAACATGTCTGGTATGGTCAGTCCTAGTGGCTGCTGTGGAGATCAGATATGAAGCCGGGCTGAGGTCCTGCTCTGAGAGGCAGAGGGACTCAGAACCACTGGATGCCTTGCAATCACTGACCTTCCACAAGCTCCCTGATACTACGCACACACATACACATGCACACATACATTATCAAGTCTCTCTTTCCAATTCAGACAATGCTGTCCTTTAACATTTGTTAATATGGCAAAAAGAACAGAGATGCAGCATCATCTCTTTCTCCCCCTTATTTGCCTGTGTCAGGTCCAAGGAGTTTTCCAATTCACTTTGGTAGGAATGAAGTTACTGGCAAGGTTTTGTTTAGTTATTCTTCTTGAAAGGAAACCTTGTTATAGAGCCTGCCCACATATACACCTGGCTAAGAGATGTTTAATGATCCGGCAAAATGATCCATGGCACTTGTGGTTCTTAATGTTTCCAAATATTTTTACTGATTTTTAAAAACTACCTTTTGATTTTTTTTTTTTTTTTACAATCCTAATGGGTATGGGTGATGGTAAATAAACCTTTAAGGTGAGAATGGGAGAACCAGTGCAGACAGAATCTCTTAATTTGTAGCTCATTGATGGACTTAAGCAGTAATATAATTACCAAATGAGTAAAAATGGAGCAGAGGTTACTCTACAAATTCTGATGTCTGAGAACAGTCTGTGTCAGAACAGGGGTTAGTCTCATTAGCACCTTCAGGATGGGTTTCAGAGTAAAATGGTTTCCTTGACTAACAATGAGCTCCTTGGAGGGTAGAAAGCAAGTCTTTGTCATCTTATAAATACACTTATCAGCTCTCAATCACCACCCTCTGCCTCAGATGCCTACCTTGCCCCTTAATTGTTACGTAGTAGATGTTCAATAAATGTTTCAGTTACCCATGCACAACGTGTACTTTTCAGCATTTGCTTCCTTTTGCCTCCTATTTGGTAGGTTTCACCCTCACTGCTTCTTTAATTAACTTCCTCACAGTATCCTTCAACTTCTAGCTGCTGAAACTGTGAGCAAAGAGATATGAGATCCCTGTTCCAGTCAACTCAGGAGTAGGGGCTCTTGTGAGAAGAGGAGGGCATGCTCTCTGAGACATTGTGTGTCTGTAGCATAGAGTGCATCTTGAGGAGAGTGAGCAGGATGGTGAAGAATCTTCAAACAGGGTCAGTGGAAGGACAGTGAAAAGAAGTAGCAATATTCAGTCTATACAAGAGAAGAATTAGGGAGATGTGAATGTTGTCTTCTAATATTTAGAGATCTTGCATATGGAAGATGAGGGTAGATCTGGAACCAATGCATGGAGTTTATGAGGAGATATCTTTTGAGTGACAAAAGGATGAACTTTCTAACTCTTCCAAGCTATTCCTCAGTGGAATAGATTGCTCCAGGAAACAATCAGCTTCCTGACTCTGGAGATATTTGACTAGGGATTAAGTAACCCTGTATCAGAAAGATTGGCTGGATTGCAGAGGAGTGGAGTGTCAGAGAATGGATAGATACCTACATCTTGGACTCTTGACTTCCAAGGTCCTGAGTAGCTCTGAGATGCTATGGTTTTATGATGCAAACAAGTACTTAGAGCAAAAAAGAACCAAGATGATGGAGCAAACCGATGAGGCAATTTTCAGGCTGGGGGAAGGAAAGACGAATGGAGAAGAGACTCTCTCTGGTTGTATTTGAGCAACATGTCACCAATTATGATTTTCTGCAACTATTTTCCTAAGCAAACGAATACTTAGCAATGGCAGAGACTTTTCCAGGGAGCAGTTCTTTTCAACATCCTGTCTGTCACTCACATCCTCTAGATTTGTTTTACTACTACGAGAATCCAGTTCTCATTTCTCCCCAATTATTTCCAGGCTTGTGGCCTTCCTGCTCCCATGTCAGAAAAGCAAACTAGGATACAGCTACAAGTGGTTAGCCCTAATGGCTGAATGATCAATATCACGGTTGTCCAGTTCACACTCTTCTGCACCGCTCTCTCCCTTCTGACCCTGGCCTCACAGAAAAGACCAGTGCATCTCAAGTTATCTGTGGGGTTTGCTGTTTTTGTTGTTCCTCCCAAATCTGTCATGGACCAATACTTTTGTAATGTATAATAAAAATGAATTACTACAAAAGGGAAATGACAAAAAGGCCTTCAAAATACAAGCCACAGTTTTTAATTACGAGACTCAATAGACCTAAAAATCTCTCTGTCAAATTGCTAGAAAAATTTGTAAGTGCTTACTTTCAGTTTCTGTACTGATCCCCTTGCAGACTGGCAATAAATAGCAGAGCAACAGACCCTACTTTAAGTAGGGAGGAGTAGCCTGTTCTCTCTATCTCTATCTTGTATCCCTCCTTACTCTTGGATCCAATGGTGGAATAGACTCAAAAGCAGCAGTCTAAATGGGGGTCAGGGCAGTGGTGTACCGGCACTGGCTCACAAAGGCTCACAATGGCTCACAAACGACAATTGTTAAATTTGAGAATTTTCATGAGCTAGTTGTTAAACACAGCCATTATTAAAAATCAAGTTCTATAGATTTACAATTAAATACATTCGATTAGAAACAAAGATAATGTAATAAAAACTCATCACATCCTACTTATTTTATTACATTTACTATTATCTGTGCTCTTTGTGTCTATTGTGTCTGTGGTAGAAATACTATGTACTCTTCCCAACTCTATGGGTAGTGTCGTCACATTGGTAGCTTGACATTGACCATGATGGAAATATTTACATCGCAGAAATCATCAAAAACTACAAATTAGGGCTTGATTTATTGTTTCGTTGACTGTCTAGACTTAAGAAAGTGATAGAAGAAATGTTAATAGTACAGATTAAACTTTAAATCATGTTGTCTCCATAGCCATTACATTGTGAATAGCACAAAGCACTGAGGAACTATTCTTCCAGTATTCAAAAACTGTCAGTCAGTTTAGCAGAGAAGTCACTCCCGTCATTGATGGAGTGAAGTTCCAACATACGTCTTCGTTATTTCATTTTTGTCTTGCTCCTTAATGTAAACCAATATATCAACCAGTGTTCTTGCAGGAACTACACTTGCTCATCAATCACCATCCTACTTTGGTTACAGATGCAAGAGTCTGGCAAAAATCAATGAAAGTGTTTTGTGAGAATCAATCAGCTATATGGAATTTACAATAAAGAGTATTATGTATTTTTTATTATTTTATATTGTGTGCTCCACATCCTTTATTCCAGCAAAATTTAAAATAAACTTACATGCATGCTTTATTTTTTTTTTTTGAGAGCCAGTTGTTAAACATTTACCAGCACACCATGGGGTGAGGGGGTACTTTGGAAGATTTATTTTCTTTTCTTCATCCTTAAAATTTCTAGGCTTAAATCAATACCTCTTTCCTCTCTTCCAAAGTTATGCTGGCAAATGGAACAGCCCCTCCTTTTCAGTTTCTTGGAAACTCCCTTAGCATGGAAACTGTTAACCAGATCCATAAACTTTTTTTCTCAAAACCCCTTATTCCTGTTGAGGTTGATGGGTTCCCACTGAAATCTCTCTGCTAACCAATGGAAATCTCATCGACCCCATCCCAAACCTGGATGGGAGTCTTGTAGGCCAGTTCATGGGGCACTGAAGTGAGGACCACTTTTAGAGTTCACTCTCCCTATATCAGATGGCATTAAGACAAATGAATACCGTGTGCTGGTATTAGCCCTGGTTTCACAAAGTTAGAGTGGAACTCCTAATATCAGGTTACATTTTGTTGGCTTGGTAATCATTTTTTTAACCACCAACCATATGGGCAGAGGTTGGAAGGAAAGCTAAATTTGGAACACACCCCCACTCTCCTTTTCAACATTTCTTTCTTGTTCGTGCAGGGAGGCAACATATTACTCATACTCACATACAGCACCAATTGCTGGAGGACTAAGGAATGAGATTCTCCCAAAATGTGGTCGGATCAGGGAATTGGAGATTTTCTACGCAAGCATGCAGCAGCGTAGTAAGAATTTCTGCGCTCTGCTTCTGTAGGTTTCTGAACCTGTCTGTGGCACACAGCACTGGCAGACTAAATCAATAATGAAAAGGAACCCAGGGATTTTGTGTCTATGGATTCAGAAGTTCTTTGTCATTTTTAGTTGACATCCAGAGATAGCACCTTTGGACACTAATATCTTTCTGACTCAGGCTTTTTGGAGCATAGAGCCATGAATTTCTCTCTCCATTTAGTTTTTTTTTTTTTTCCTGATCTAGCTTTCTTCTCCCCACATACCACTTCATATGGAATGATAGTGGGAGCAGGGAAGATGGACTTGTTTTTTGCTGTGGTAATGGTTTGGGCAGTATCTGTAGAAATCACGCACATTTCAGTTCTAGGGCTTTCTAAACTTGAATACGCAAGCCATACTTTGGCCTAAAACAGAGTATTTTTAGCACCTCAAAGGAATTTAGAATGAGCTTCAACTTAAAGAATGAAAATTAGTCTGCCTTCCTTCAAGGAAAGGTTGTAGTCTTCCTACTACTAGCCAGCTTAGAGTCAGAAGGACATTCTCCTTGCTGTCCCTGGATTCCAGGCGTGTACGAGGAGTAACGAAGCCAACTCCCTCAACCCAGCCTTTCTTAATCTGGCCCTAGCATACTCCTCTAATCTTGTCTCCCACTAACCCCTACCCTATCCTATGCTCCAACTACCTTGAATTTCTCAGTTCCCAAACTTGCTATTCTGCTATTTAAGGCCTGCCTGGGCCTTTATAAATTCCTGTATTTGTAATATACTTCAAGTACCTAGCCCTGTACCTGCACCTTGGTGGCTTCTGATAAATGGTGACTGTTAGTACCTTTAGCCCATGATGATTTTCCCTTCTCTACATTTAAAACTCGCTCAGATGCACTTTCCTCCTCAGTGAAGCCTTGCCCTAGCAGAGTGCTTTGTTAATATCCATTCTAACATTTATCAATTTGAGGTCGAGTAATTCCCAGTGCCTGATACATAATTAGTGCTCAATAAGTGTTTGCTGCATGGCCCTAGTCATACAAAAACAAATAAGCACATACCTGCCCATATAAGCTCCTAGTCTAGTTGGGAACAGTTTGTGGAGGGTATGGGGGAGAGACACCTAACTAGATAATTACAACGTAATGTGGTTAAAGTACTGATTGCATTGTGCACAGGGAATTGTGGAAACACAAAGGAAAAGCTTCAAACCTAGACTGGAAGGGTCGGAAACAGCTGAGTCTTAAACAATGTGTAGGAGTCAGGTGATAAGGAGAGAGCCTGGAAAGCAGGAGGATAGTATGAGAAGACATGGAGATGAGAGATAACATGGTGGTTCTGGGAATAATATGCAGTTTGGTGTGTCTGGAGCAGAGAAAGGCAAGAGGTGAGGCTGGAAGATTAGTTAGGGGTCGGATCAGGGAGCCTTCTATGCCTTGTTAATGAGCTTGGCCTTGTTCCTATAGCAAAGTCTATAAATTCACAACATATGGGTCATCAGCCTCCCCAACTCCCACCCCTCTCCATGGCAGACATTGATAATGAATCACAGCACCCCATTCCACTGGGCCCAGATGTGACCTCATAATCCTTCTCAATATAGCACTGCAGGGAGCACCACCAAGAGATTGGAGGCAGCACTCTGGTTTGCTGGTGTAAGGTTTTCCATGTGTGTGTATATGGCAGTTGGGAGTGTGAGAGTGCAAGTTATGGGAGAATTATGACATGGTTAGAATTGCATTTTGGAAATCTTCATGCAGATTTAAGAAGAATCATCAACAGAACCTGACTGTTTAGATGTGGTGGGATGAGGAAGAAAGAGTAGCCAAGGACAAGGTCAGTGTTTCCACCTTGGGCAAATGGGCAGATGCCAGTGCCATTCAGAGACAGTGCATGAAAGAGGTAATAACAGGTTTGGCATGATAATAATAGCTCACTTTTTTGAGGGCTCACTATGTGCCACACACTGTTTTGAGCATTTTACATGAGACGATTCATTTTATCCCCCCAACAGCCCTGAGATAAGGGTACCATTATTATTTCTGTTTTGCAGATGAAGAAACTGCTCAGAGAGTGTAAAATATTGAAGCACTAACAAAATCAAGGGCACTGAGGGAGAACATTAGGGCAAGAAAACCTGAAAACACATCACTGAGTCATTTGGATGAATACGGATCAAGCCAACCACGTCACCAAGCACCTGTGCTAGGGTTTATCAGTTTATCTTGAATGTTTTGGAAACCAAAGGATTTATCCTTCTTGGAAGAGGCCCACTGCAGTGTCTCTAAATCCATCCTGCCTTTATCACATCTGTTCTACTCACAGGGGCAAACATTAGTAGAAATATGAGTTAAAATCTATGATCCAAATGGTGACCTAAATGATTTCCAAATGAATCTTCAGACATAAAGCACATCTAGCATTTGTAAAATTAAAAGGGCAAGGTTAGAAGGGTATTGAATTTTAAGAGAACACATCGCATTAAATTGTGCTGTTTTGTCCAATGATTAACCTTTTTTCAGTAATTATGCTATGTACGTGTATGTACACGTGTGCGTAAATGCGTGTATTGCCTCCTTTTGTACTTTCCAAAGCACTTCCTCATCTTCTGTTTTTAGGGTTCCAATCAGGAATCCAATTGCTTTAAGGAACAGGCTATTTCAATGGCTAATAGACGTGTTGTTATTTTCATCTTAGCTTCACATCCAGCTCTCTTGCTATCTCAGCCATGTCAGTGTCACAGTGGCAAACACTACCAGGAGTCAGGCACCTTAGCCAGGAAGGTACGAATGTCCACATCCTTTGGCCTGAGCATGCAACTCAGCATTAAAGTCAAGGTGAAGTGAGGACTATGCTGCCTGGGTTTTCAGATCCCCAGGCCAGGTTTCCAATCAACTTTGAACTCAGACCATGAGACCATGGGTTTCCCAATGATCCCACAGTATCCTCTGGAACATTTTATAGCTACAAATGAGCTATACATGTGCATCTTTTACCTAAACATGCCAATCTCATTACCACCTCTTTACCTTTGTTCAGACCATTCCATCTGCTTATGATGCCCTCTGTTCTCCCATGCTAATACCTCCCAATACTTCAAGACCCCCCTTCTCCACAAAACTCATTCTTGATGGCCTCAGCCTTCCATGACATCTCTTTCTTTTCTAAAACCCCATGTCCACCATTCTGTACATACTAACAACCACCAACTAGTACATTGTGATTTACAAGTAACTTTCTAATTCGTCATCTGATTAAATCCTCCTTATAACTCTGTAAGGTAGGCTTTAATATTAGCTCTTGTAGAGGAGAAAACTGAGGCTCAGAGAGTTAGATAACTTGCCCAAGGTCAATGGATAGTAAGAGCCAGAATTGGAGTCCAAATCTTTCTGATAACAAAACGCATTTCCAGAATCACCTTGCCACATGGCCCAGAACATGTAGCTGATAAATAT